>NC_092724.1:5134275-5450977 GCF_047496885.1 Scyliorhinus torazame
TTTAGACGACTGGAGTTAAGAGAACTGAGACCAAGGTACTGTTCAGAGAAATTCAAGGAAGAGTATAAACAAAGTGTTCTAGGTTAAAGAGACAATTGCAGTAACCAGATTTAAAGTAGGACAGCAGACTTCAAAGGTAAATCAAATGTCTGATGCCATTTTAACATAGTCTGGGAATTGAGAGACAAAACAATTGTAAACAGTTTGTAACACAGTCAAGATAAGGAAATCCTCAAAGGGGCTGGTGTAAAGACTGGATTCACTTTTAAAAGTGGAGTGGAAGCTTTGTTTAAAATAGTAATTTATAAAGTCTGGAGTGGATTCAGGAATGCAAACCACTATGAGAAAGCATTATTATGAGAGAAGATTTTAAAGCATGTTTTTTGGGAGTGGAGTTTGGAAACTCTCATGTGCCAATCATCTGGGTGGAATCTGAGGAAAAAACCACGGGCGGGATTCTCTGATCCTGAGACGCCGTCGCGTTTTACGACGGCTTCAACAGGCCCCCAGCAGAAGCGATCCTGCACCCTACAGGGGGCCAGCACGGCACTGGAGCGACTCACACAGCTCCAGCTGCCGATACCAACGTCAAATGGGCGCCGCAGGTCTGTGCATGCGCGCTGCGGCCGGCGCGAGTTCGCACATGCGCGCTAGTTGCCTTCTCCGTGCCGGCCCCGATGCAACATGGCATAGAGCTACAGGGGCCGACGCAGAGTAAAAGAGGCCCCCAGCAGGAGAGGCTGGCACGCCGATTGGTAGGCCCCGATCATGAGCCAGGCTACGGTGGAGGCCCCCCCCTGGGCTCGGAACACCCTCTCCCCCACCAGGCTGCCCCTCGCAGGATGGATGCCGAGGTCCCGCCGGGTAGGACCACATGTGAACGGCGCCGATGGGACTCGGCAGCCACTCGGCCCATCCCGCGCAGAGCTTCGCCAGGGGGCCGCGGAGAGAGGCCCCCGACCGGCGCTGCGCCAGCGCCAATGGCACTGATTCTCCGGTCACCGGAGAATTGGCGGACCGGCGTCGCGTGAGTCGCGCCCTCCCCCCCCCCCCCCCCGCCCCCTCCCCCCCCCGCCGATTCTCCGACCTGGCTCGGGGGTCAGAGAATCCCGCCCCACGGAACTGGGTTCAGAACGGAGTATGTTATTGACCACAATCAGCGTGTATGTTTAAAAAAGAGACTTAGTGTTAATGAGAGCATTGTGACTTCAGGGGCGAAATTCCCCCGAAACGGCGCGATGTCCGCCAACTGGCGCCCAAAACGGCGCAAATCAGGCGGGCATCGCGCCGCCCCAAAGGTGCGGAATGCTCCGCATCTTTGGGGGCCGAGCCCCAACATTGAGGGGCTAGGCCGACGCCGGAGGGATTTCCGCCCCACCTGCTGGCGGAAACGGCCTTTGTTGCCCCGCCAGCTGGCGCGGAAATGACATGTCGGGGCGGCGCATGCGCGGGAGCGTCAGCGGCCGCTGAAAGTTTCCCGTGCATGCGGAGTGGAGGGAGACTCTTCCGCCTCCGCCATGGTGGAGACCGTGACGGAGGTGGAAGGGAAAGAGTGCCCCCACGGCACAGGCCCGCCCGCGGATTGGTGGGCCCTGATCGCAGGCCAGGCCACCATGGGGGCAACCCCCGGGGTCAGATCGCCCCGCGCACCCCCCCAGGACCCCGGAGCCCGCCCACGCCGCCTTGTCCCGCCGTTCAAAAGGTGGTTTAATCCACGCCTGCGGGACAGGCAATTTATCGGCGGGACTTCGGCCCATCCGGGCCGGAGAATCCAGCGGGGGGGCCCGCCAACTGACGCGGCCCGATTCCCGCCCCCGCCGAATATCCGGTCCCAGAGGCTTCGGCAACCGGCGGGGGCGGGATTCACGGCAGCCCCCAGCGATTCTCCAACCCGGCGGGGGGTCGGAGAATGACGCCCCAGGGGCAAAATTCTCCCGAAACGGCGCGATGTCCGCCGACTGGCGCCCAAAACGGTGCCAATCAGACGGGCATCGCGCCGCCCCAAAGGTGCGGAATGCACTGCATCTTTGGGGGCCGAGCCCCAACATTGAGGGGCTAGACCGACGCCGGAGGAACTTCCGCCCCGCCAGCTGGCGGAAACGGCCTTTGTTGCCCCGCCAGCTGGCGCGGAAATGACATGTCGGGGCGGCGCATGCGCGGGAGCGTCAGCGGCCGCTGACAGTTTCCCGCGCATGCGCAGTGGAGGGAGTCTCTTCCGCCTCCGCCATGGTGGTGACCGTGGCGGAGGCGGAAGGGAAAGAGTGCCCCCACGGCACAGGCCCGCCCGCGGATCGGTGGGCCCCGATTGCGGGCCAGGCCACCGTGGGGGGCACCCCCAGGGGTCAGATCGCCCCGCGCCCCCCCCCCCCCCCCAGGACCCCGCCCACGCCGCCTGGTCCCGCCGGTAAATACCAGCTTTGATTTACGCCGGCGGGACAGGCAATGTCTGGGCGGGACTTCGGCCCATCCGGGCCGGAGATTCCAGCGGGGGGTCCCGCCAACCGGCGCGGCGCGATTCCCGCCCCCGCCCAATCTCCGGTACCGGAGACTTCGGCGGGGGCGGGATTCACGGCGGCCTACGGCCATTCTCCGACCCGGTGGGGGGGTCGGAGAATGACGCCCGTGGTCTTCAATGAAACCTGTTTCTGCATTTTGCCACCGCTGCTTATAATGTCTTGTGGCTTCAGCGTTAGTAACTCACAGCTGCTCTCCTCAACATGGTTCTCCAAAGTGCTTCATTGCATTGTCACTGCAATCTAGGATGGATGTGTCTGTAATGAGCAGGATGTTTCAGTGAATGATTGATGGGCTGCTGCATATAGGTCCAACATTAATTGTTTGTTCGATCCCAAAAGCTGAGAATGCCTCAGATGCATCACAATTTTGTTTATTTTTGTTGCAGCAAAGAAAGGTTTTTCACGTAGAACAAAGCCCCAAGAAAAACACATCTATTTCCCTTTTGTCTGAAAGGAGATTGGAGAGCGAGCTGGACTTGACCACTGACACTCTCAGGAGTGGGGATGCTTAACCAAACTCTGAGCCGCAATTTCTCTCTACTGCTAACTTTCCGTGAATAGATTGTGCTCCAGAACTTGCCGCATCCCTGGTCAAGCTGTTCCAGTGCAGCTATAACATTGGCATCTACCCGGCAATGTGGAAAATTGCCGAGATATATGTCTTGTACACAAAAAGCAGAATGTATCCAACCCAGCCAAAATAGGAGGGTCGGTGCAGACACGATGGGCTGAATGGCCCCCTTCTGCACTGTCGGGATTCTAATTAAAAAATACCGCTCCATCAGGCTCCTCTTGATCACCAAGTGTGGCATGAAGGAGGACCGGCAAAACTGGTGTCAGTGGGCATCATGGGAATCCGGGGGAAAACTTTCCGCTGGTTGGAGTCGTACCCGGTGCAAAGGAAGATGGATGTGGTTATTGATGGTCAATCATCTCAATTACAGGATATCACTGCAGGCGTTATTCAGGGTAGTGCCCTAGGCCCAACTATCTTCAGCTGATTCATCAGTGACCTTCATTCCATCATAAGGTCAGAGGTGGGGATGTTTGCGGGTGACTGCACAATGTTCAGCACCATTCGCGGGGACTCAGATAATGAAGCAGTCCGTGTCCAAATGCAGCAAGACCCGGACAATTTCCAGGCTTGGGCTGACAAGTGGCAAGAATTATTCATGCCACACAAGTGCCAGGCAATATTCATCTCCAACAAGGGAGAATCTCAGCATCGCCCCTTGACATTCAATGGCATTACCATTGCTGAATCCCCCATTATCAACATTCCTGGGTCACAATTGACCAGAAACTGGACTGGACGAGCCACATTAATGCTGTGGCTATAAGAATACGCCAGAAGCTAGGAATATGATGAGTAACTCACGTCCTGACCCCCCAAAGCCTGTCCACCATTGACAAGGTATAAGTCGAGAATGTGATGGAATACTGTTCACTTTACTGGATGCGTGCAGCTCCAACAATGCTCAAGAAGTCCAACACCTTCCTGGACAAATCACCCTGCTCGATTCCAACCCCTTCCTCAAACATTCACTCACTCCACCACTAACAATGGCAGCTGTGTGTAACTTCTGCAAGATACACTGCAACAACTCACCAATGTTCCTTCGACAACAACTTCCAAACCCACGACTGCCACAGTCTAGAAAGACACCAGGAGCAGCAGGTGCAGGGAACACAACCCCCTGGAAATTCCCCTCCAATTCACTCACCATATTGACTCCATAGAATTTAATCATTGAATTTACAGTGCAGAAGGAGGCCATTCGGCCCATCATGTCTGCACCGGCCCTTGGAAAGAGCAGCCTACCTAAGTCCACACCTCCACCCTATCCCCGTAATCCCATCTAACCTTTTTTGGACACTAAGGGCAGTTTGGCATAGCCAATCCACCTGACATGCGCATCTTTGGACTGTGGGAGGAAACCGGAGCACCCGGAGGAAACCCACGCAGACACGGGGAGAACGTGCAGACTCAGCACAGACAGTGACCCAAGCCAGGAATCGAACCTGGGACCCTGAAGCTGTGAAGCAACTGTGCTAACCACTGTGCTACCATGCTGCTTGGAAATATACTGCTGTTACTTCACTTTCACTGTGTCAAAACCCTGGTCCTCGGTGCCGTGAGGCAGCAGTGCTAACCACTGCACCACCTTGCCACCCTGAGTGAGTGATGTTGCATTAATTTTGGGTGAGTATGTGAGAATGAACAACCTTCTTTATTTTAAACTCATGAATGCTTGATGCTGAATTATTTAATTGAAATACGCACATCAAGGCTAAGAAAAGACACAACTCTTTCCATACATGACATCTTCATTTAGGGAAATATGAGAGCAAATACACTCTGCCTGTGACACAGCTGATGATTTACATCTGTTTTCATTCCATACTAATTTGATGAAAATATGTTTTCAGCATAAAGCTGGTGTGTGGCATTGCTGTCGCTGAGTTGGATCAAATACAGCTCATGTAAAGATTGCTACATTATACTGCTGCTAAAATGGAGCTGTATTGTGCATAAGCTGACCTGTTCCATTAAATCAACAATGTCAAGTTGTGGTCGGTAAACAAACAATATTTAATTACAGTTTGGTAAAGGATGTTTGTAGATTAGAAAGAATGTGTAAATTGTTGGGTTCAGATCAAAAGAAAGTGCGACATTCGAGGACTGCCGGAGAGAGAATCAGGGGTTACTGTTTCCAGTTGTTGACCTTTCGTCAACTTATTTCTTTTTTTCTCTCCCCACAGATATCGCCAGACCTGCCGAACATTTCCGGAACTTTCCTTTTTTTTTTAAAGAGTTCAGACTTCCAGCAATTGCAGTATTTTGCTTTTGTGCTATCGTTTTCTCAACCTTATTCTGAATCCATTGTCTGTCATTATTTCTTCCACGAGTCGGGTTTCCACCCCAATGCTCGGTCTGAATGTTCATTCCAAATATCTAGCAGGGTGAAGAGTTTCGACTCTTCTTCATATTGGTGTATACTCAAACAGTTTATACCGCAGGAGCTAGGTGTCTGGTATTCAGGTGTAGGGTGGGATTTTGAGCCCACCCTCGCGTGGTCGGTGGCGGAATCTTCCAGTCCCCCCGCTGCCAATCTGTCGTTCGTGACCTTCACCGCCAGGATACCTGCAGCAAGGGGTTACTGTCGGCAGGGTCAGAAGATCCCGGCGGTGGGCAGGAATGGTCGGAAAATCCTGCCTGAAAGTACGCTATTACAGAAACATTCAATTTGGTGCACATGTCGTCTTCAATGATTCTTGCTTCTGTATTTTGCCACAGGAGACCAAGCTCCTGCTACCACTCTTGATAACCATTCTAGATAACCACTTTTACACCATTTGCTGTCTTACATTTCTCTGTAAGAAGTCGGACAACACAAGGTTAAAGTCCAACAGGTTAATTTGGAATCACTAGCTTTCAGGGTGCCGCTCCTTCATCGGGTGGGTCTATGAGATCACTTCTGAGATGCTTCCTTTCCAGGATAAATGTCTTTCCAGACATTTCGTCCAACTCAGATCCCCACCACCTGACAGTTGCCTCACATCTCCCCTCTGCATTGCTTCCAGCATCCAATTTACTTTTCTCCTTCACTCTTTGAAAGCAGAGAGACTTTAAGCTGACGTTCCCTATAACAACCAAACATTTAAAGGCAGCAGTAGAATTAATTTGAATGTGGTAGGAACACATTTATGTTGTCTGGCTGTTATACCGTCAGTTCACTGTGAGACCGTGAGAACGAATGAATACTAGGCTTTATTATCCAGGAACTCGCCTGCCAGTATCTGCTGTACAAATGAGTGCCACCCACAGGTGGCCGGTCTATATATTCCCCCGGTGAGGGCGGAGCTAGAGGCGGAGCCCACCGGGGTTCCAGTACAGCACCTGGAAGTAGACCGTATTACCATTTCCAGGTCATAGGTCATAGCTCTATACAGACAGTTCATACTTAGGTGAATACATTCACCACACTGAGTCTGAATTGAAGGTTATCTTTCCTGAAAACACAGGAGCATTCGACATTCTGAAAATATTAACAAAAGGCTGGTACAAGGGACCTTTGGCACAGTTTTAAAATCAAGTTTGGCATAGCAGTGGGGTAATCATACTTTCAAGAATCCCTTTTTATAGAATCCCCACAGTACAGAAAGAGGCCATTCGGCCCATCGAGTCTGCACCGACCCTCTGAAAGAGCACTCCACCCAGGCCCACTCCCCCTCCCTATCCCCGTTAACGTGACCTGCATATCCCTGAACACTAAGGTGCAATTTAGCATGACCAATTCGCCTAATCTGCACATCTTTGGACTGTGGGAGGAAACCGGAGCGTCCGGAGGAAACCCACGCAGACACGGGGAGAACGTGCAGACTCCACACAATCACCCAAGGCTGGAATTGATCCCGGATCCCTGGTGCTGTGAGGCAGCAGTGCTGACACTGTGCCACCGTGCTTGAAGAGAGCGCTAAGCTCTGATTATCCATTGAAAGGAGGTGATAAAGAGGACATTTTGTAGAAGTGTTCAGCATTCTGAGACGTTCAAGATCAAACTTGTTGAGAGTTAGGAATTACCGGGAATAAATTCATAAACATTACCAAAAAAAAAATCAAAGGGAGTGTTTTTTTTAACTTGGAATGTCCTATCAGAAACAGTACAAAGTCTTACAACACCAGGTTAAAGTCCAACAGATTTGTTTCGAATCACTAGCTTTTGGAGTGCAGCTCCTTCCTCAGATGAATGAACAGGTGGGTTCCAGAAACATATATATAGACAGATTCAATGATGCAAGATAATACTCTGAATGCAAGTCAACCGAGATCTCGGATTCATGTCACATTACATTCACCCCCCACCATCTGGCCTGGGCTTGCGAAATTCTACCAACTGTCCTGGCTTGAGACAATTCACACCTCTTTAACCTGGGGTTACCCCTCTCTCCAGTCGCTCCATCTGGACCTGTAAAGACTTAATTACCTGCAAAGACTCGCATTCAGAGTATTTTTTTTAAAAATGTTACAAGGAAAGGACTGGTGAATGGAGCTAGATAGACCATAAGATTATAAGACGTAGGAACAGAAGTGGACCATTTGGTTCATCGAATCGACTCTGACATTCAATAGGATTAACCTCGTGAGCCTTCACAGGACTGCCTCCAATGCCAGTACATCCTTCCTTAGTTAAGGGGACCAAAACCGTTCACAGATTTCCAGGTGAGGTCTAAATAGTGCCTTGGATAGTTTCAGCAAGACTTCCCTATTTTTATACTCTATTCCCTTTTGAAATAAAGGTCAACATTCCATTTGCTTCCCTGATTACCTGCTGAACTTGCATACTACCTTTTTGTAATTTAGCTGGCGTATTTAGAGAACCAGCACAACTGAGATGGACTGAATGGCTCCTGTGGTGGACTCGAGCCCTGTACTGGAGGCTTCCAGTTAACAAAGAGCTTTATTGATAAAGGCAAAGGCAGATAAGTGACAGGCACAGGACACCATGGCCACAATTGTCCGGTCATTGGGATCCTCTTTTCCCGCTGGGAGCACACCCCACCCGGGGGTTTTCTGGTGTGGGGTGGTTTCAATGGGAAATCCCATTGACAAGCGGCGGGAGGATAGAATCCCGCCTGCAGTGAATGCGGCGCTGCTAAGAAACATGCGGCTGGGGGACCGGAGAATCCCTCCCCTTATTACAGGTCTTAACACTTCAGCTCGGGAATCTATACTGCCCCGGGTCCTGCTCCCCATGCAAACTCTCTATTGGCCGGGTTTTGCATGCTCCCGTGGGATTGGCCCAAGCTGGTCATGTGGCCTGTCGAGCCCACCCCCTTAAAGGGGCCACTCGACCACAGCTTCTTTCTGCACGGCAAGTCCTATGGCCTCCTGGAAGAGGCCTCAGACAACTCCATCAAATGTCAGACCAATACCTGATTCCAGAGTTCAAGCAGTTCAGCATTGCTGGGAAATGGAAGGTTTCTTAAAGATAGATAGATCTGTGCAGACAAGCCGCAAGGATACGGGAATGAAGGAAGTCTGAACAATGTTTCAAGAAATGGCAAGAATACCTGATGGCAAGGCACACAAATCCAGATTGTGTGGCATAGCCCAGCCTATCAATGGTCGGAAAATCTGGCAGCTAAAGGGTTAAAGAGAACAAAATAACATGAAAAAACACAGAAATGTCAGCTAGTCAATTTTTCACAAGAAATATTATTTCACAATCATAAAGTTCTGCAACAGATGCTTTCATTATTACATTAATCTCTAAATCTGCCATATCATCTTCTGCAGAAGGACTCCACATGTGCGGAGGTATCTTTACACCTCACTCTCAGAGCCTGAACTGATAGCTAATCAAATATGACCACTGACCCATGTAATCATCCGGATTCGCAGGTGTCAAAAAGCAGCCTTGCTTCATGAAATCATGTCGACAGCGCATCACTGATCAAATATTGTTCAGGGAATCGTTTGCACTTTCCGACCTTGATGGAAACATTATAAACTTTCCGTATGTAATTGTTGTTAGGTGAATTGGACATTCTGAATTCACCCTCTGTGGACCCAAACAGGCGCACTCAGGGATTCTCACAGTAACTTCATTGCATTGTTAATGTAAGTCTACTGGTGACAGTAATAAAGATTATTATTAGTAGTAGTTTCTTAGGAAAGTAACCATTTTCTGATGTAGAAAACCTTTTCAAATTTTCGCCTTAGCCCCCATGCACCTCAAGAAATTAATGCAATACTTTCCCGACCAAACTAATTAGTGGAATCTCGCAAAGTTGACCTGGGAGTGGGGGGTGGGAGGGGAGGTCCCTGGTCCAGTGTTGTGGCTGGGGCCTGATCTCATAAATTGAATCTTAACTCACCTTGTTTTGGGTTAAGCTCAAGTGGGTTCAGTATTGTCCGATCTTCTGCGCTGGTATTTCCATCAGATTGCACACATGGCTTAAATAAATGGAAACCCTAACCCCAAATGTATTACGGTTAAGGTTAAGGCCATAGCAATCAATGTTCCATGAAGGAACTGGAAAAGCCTGAGTTATTCTCCTCTGAGCAGAGAAGATTAAGGGTGATTTATTAGAGGTGCTCAAAATTGTAAAGGGTTTTGGCATTTATTTGCTACTTATTTGCAGTGTTCCAGTGGCAGATGCCTGAATAACAAAGGTTACAGATTTAAGGTAATTAGCAAAACAGAAATGAGATGAGGAGAATTTTTTTTTTACACTGCAAGTTATGTTCCGAAACGCACTCTGCCATCTCAGGGAACAGGCCATGCCAGGGGCATCGATTGCCAGTGTAGCTCACTTGACACATGGCTGCCAAGCTGGGACTGATCATGGTAGCAGACCATGCCACACTCCTCTGGCAATAGCCACTGGAAACTGCTTTTGTGGGTTCAGGTCTGCAGAGAGCCAGGAGCAGAGCTGTGCCATTTGCTGCAAAGACACCCTGGAAATTGATGTGCTACTTCGAACCAATCTTGGATGGTCATCTCATGATTGTAATTATGCATCAGCTAGTGAAGGAACCAGCCTCAAACCTACCTGCACTTCCCGGCAAGCAGGCTTCGCCAGTATCTATGCAAATTGCGCAATGAAGTGACAAGATGATGAACATTTGTCGTCACCACTCCATGGCGGACCACTGATACTTCAGCATCCAGCCGAGCGATGAGGGCTAATTTCACCATCTTTGCCTCAAGTTTCCTTTTGTTTCATTTTTACAGGCCACATTTTTAGTGCGCTGGCCTGACAGGCTGTTCATATCTGTGATCCATTGTTCTGACACTTCCCTTCCCTTTCCGGATCACTTCTGCATTTCACCTTCATGTAAACGTCTGCCATAGAACCACAGAATTTACAGTGTAGAAGGGGGCCATTCGGCCCATCGAGTCTGCACCGGCCCTTGGAAAGAGCACTCTACCTAAACCCACACCTCCACCCTATCCCTGTAACCCCACCTAACCGTTTTGGACACTAAGGGCAATTTTTTATGATGGCCAATCCACCTAACCTGCACACCTTTGGACTGTGGAAGGAAACCGGGGCACCCAGAGGAAACCCACTCAGACACGGGGAGAATGCCGCACAGACAGTGCGGGAATCGAACCTGGGACCATGGAGCTGTGAAGCAACTGTGCTAACCACTGTGCTGCTGTGTCGCCATCATTTCTTTTTCCCCCCCAATTCTTTTTTCTTTCCAATTAAGGGCCAATTTTAATGTGGGTACTCCACTTACCCTGCACATCTTGGGGTCGTGGGGGTAAAACCCACGCAGGCACGGAATGTCCCTTGTGCATGTGTACATCTGCAGCTAAATCTGTGCAGAAACACAATGAGCTGACCCGGAAAAACAAACGGCGCGCATCCACTTCCACTGAATACCTATTTCAAGTAACTTGTGTGACCACATTGGAAAATCGACCCTTTTATGCCATTTTATTCATCTGGAAACTAAGGTGAAACGCAAGTGCCAAAACAAAGCAGTGCGATAAGGTGATGTCAGTTGGCTTTGTCTTGTAAACATTCTGCCGAATAAACAACTGTGGCAGATATTAGGGGCGTGGATAGAGGCTCCATTGAGTATCTGGAAACCATTCCGCTGAATGGGTTTTGCGATACGGTGCAAAGTTCTGGCTGCTAGATTTGATTTTATTACTTAATGACTAAAATGATACAACTGTCAACTGCTCATAATCTGGAGCATGAAGCCTGCTGGGGGACAAGCTATTTGTTTTATTAAAGCTATGATGTGATTTAGAGATGATGTATCTTCATTCAGCAATTCAGGGTGAATAAAAAATAACATTTTATATGGAAGCAGTATTAGATATCTCGCTTCAGAGACGACATCGAACTATACTTAAACAGAAATTCATTATGTAAATTGTTCTGAGACAGTTACACATGAAAGGCGCTGTGTGAGAGAAGCATTATTGTAATAGACTTGCCCGTTTGACAAGAAAAAAACAAAATAACTCTCATAATCAGCATTATTTCTGAGATGGCAATCTAATTCTTAGTCCAACAATAGGTACAAAACCTATTTATTTATAAAAAATTGTCACAATATGAAAAAACCTTCAAAGAATTGTGACAGGAGTAAAACCCAAACACCCGGGACCTTACAATAAATTGCAGTCTTATTCCAGAATCAGATTTGACTCTTCTAACCTGAACGCCACAATTCAGCGACCGCGTTGCGCCCAGCGCGGATCTGGGAACGGCAGGTGAATAGCGGGAGAGGAGCAAAATCGGGATTTAGCCGGGCGAACCAGTTTGCGATTCACCTGGCCCACTCACAGTGGCGAGTTCCCGATCACGCCCCAAAATGGCGAGTGCGTCATTAACCCCAATTTGCATTCATTTCAATCTCATTAACGAATGCAGCGGCCTCCCGGGAATTACCCGGCTCCCCAGCGAGAAGATACACGGGCATCGTTTAGCACTCCTAATGTGAAGCTGACGCAATGGCTGCTGAGGGGATGTGAGGGGGTGAGTAGCCATTTCCCAGTGTCCAGCAAGCAGCTCAGGGGCACTGGAGCGGCTGTCCCAGTGTTCCGGGGACGTGAGAGACACCTCAGGGGGTTTGAGCTTAGTCGGGGGGCTGAAGCGTTTCAGGTCGGGGGTTACCCCTGGGTCGGGGGTGGGGGGGTGAGACGCTTCGCATCTGTGAGGCCTTCAAGCCACAAACATAGCCGGGGTAAAGAGGGAGAGGGTCAAGTCAGTTCCCTCCACCGCCAGCTGCCTGGACCTGTTATGGCCAACTCAGCCAGGCCCAGGGGCAACCTTATGAGGAGATGCTCCTCCCTTCCTGCCCTCCCTCTACACCAGTTTACTGAAGATTAGGAGCATGGGGTTGATGTGCTGCCAAAGATTAATGAGCAGCCCCTTAAATTGCTAAAAAGGGAGCTGTAACCTTTAAAAAATTTTTTTTAGAGTAGCCAATGAATTCTTTCCAATCATGGGGCAATTTAGTGTGGCCAATCCACCTATCCTGCACATCTTTGGGTTGTGGGGGCGAATCCCACGCAGACACAGGGAGAATATGCGAACTCCACACGGACAGTGACCCAGAGCCAGGATCGACCCCGGGACCTCGGTGCCGTGAGACAGCAGTGCCCGGGAGCGGTAACCTTGAGCAATCCACATAAACGTGGGACCCGGACTCCCCTCGGCCGCATGCCACCTGGAAAAGCCGATTTTGAAATGTGCTCATCATACTTAATCAATCAAAGCCATCCATTTGTTTATCCTTAACCATCACATTACAATTAATGTGACCTGAACACAGGCCCAAGTTAGGGGCACCTTTTGGCAGCACTGGCATTTTGCTGGGGGGCAGAGCAGAGGTTCCCAGCACCATTGAGGCAGACTCCCTGTGGCACACTTCATGTCTCAAAGCTCAGACATGCACGTGGTCCAAATACGTCCGCCGCAGGGGTTCCTCACCCCTGCCCACCCCTAGAGGATTCAGCAACTTGAGCTACATACCCCTTCACCCACACTGAAACTTTCATTGAAGGTTTTGCTTTCAAAGGTCTCAGATTGAGGTGCTCCCGAGGCCTCGCACCCACTTAGGCAACACTCAGATCTCTTTGTGGAAACGCCAGGGCTCCAGCTCTGCCAGCCTTGGGTACGTGCCCGCTGTCATTAATAAGACAGACTTCCTGGGGGTTAAGTAGCTGGCCACCTCCAGAAAGATCGATCTGCTGGTCTCGCCCCCCCCCCCCCACACCCCTCACCGGCCACCAGAGTTGTCTTGGGAGCCCCCATTTGGTCCATATACCAGGGTCCCAAAGCCGGTGCAAAAATCCAGCCCAAACGTTCATTCAACAGGAGGTTGAGCCACAAGGACATCCACAGACAAGCAACGCATAATGAATGCAGCATGATCTCTGAGTTGGTATAGACTGGGCAATCTTGGGAAATCCAAGCCTAGGGAATACACTTGAGGTGGGAGTTTTCATTTCTGTTTCAAAGTGCTGCCTCAGGTGAGAAAAGCAGATGCCGTCCCATTCGCTGCCCTCCCAGAAATTCCCACCATATTTTCCAGTACTTTGAGAAAAGAAATGTGAGAGGCGGGTCCCAACCCCGTCACGCTGGGAGAGCTCGTCCCTCCTCTGAATATAAAACCACCCCCCCCCCAACGGACACTGAGACCACCCCCCCCCCACCACCACCTTCAACACGCATGGGGAACCACCCCCATGGACACAGGGAACCACCCTCGACCCTCCACACCATGGACATAGGGAGCCCCCACAATGGAACTCCCCAGAAGAAGCCCCCCGCCACTGCCCCCCAGCAGTACCCTGGCAACTGCCCCTGACTCTGTGCCTTGGCATTGTTCCCAGTGTCCGGGGGATTGGCAATAGGCGATGTGCTGCCCGGACATGTGCCTCTCCTCCCTCGGGGCCGTGTGTCCCGGCAGATTCTCTTCGCCCGGTTCATATTGGTCCAGACCTGCTGTAAACCTGGTCAGCGCGACATCACGTTGGCAAAGGGAGGAGGGGGGAGTCCGAATATGGGATGGTGATACAGCGGATTAACCCGGATGAAGCCGCCAATGATATTGAAATGTATTTAAATGAGGGTCCTGACTTTGCTGCGTGTGAACTGCGAGGGATCGGGGACGGTCATGTCGCGAAATCGCCCCAGGGAGATTCTGGCTTTTTGGGAACCTCGCAAGATTATGCGCTCCTGTGGCCGGCCATTCACATTCGCGGCAAACAGCGGCGCAAAATCCCAGCCTTCGTTTTAGAACAGGGTGGAGAAGAGGAAGCCATGAAACACTGAACCTGGTTAACCTGCTGTAAATTCTCAATATTTATATTCTGATTCGTTTCAAATTTTCAGCAATTAGTTTCTCTTTAAATAAGTCTTTGGAACTTCTTTTTAAGCCTTCTGGCATTTTAAGTAACCAATATCCTGAACAGAACCAGGTGTAGCCATCTGGGATGGCCACTTGCAAAGGGAAGTATGGCCACTTACAAAGAATCACGGTAAATATGGCCAATGCAGGATCCAGACAAACTCAGAGCTTAAGTGTATATTGGCCACTAGATAACCAGACACTATCGAAACCCCCAGCCGATTTGCATTCTAATGGCCCATTTCCCCAGAACAAAAGACTTGTACTCAGGTATCAGATACAGGTCCACACTCATCGGCGCCACTCCCTTCACCCAGGAAGCCCAAACAGCAAGGTCAATAACCGCTCAGGACACGCCCAGCCATCAAGGCACCCGCCCCTTGATTGGCTAAAATCGGAGGCAGTAATTGAAGCCTGCCAAATTATTGGGTCCAAAGCTAAGGACCTCCCAAAAGAGCACAAAACTCCCAAAGGATAAAAAGAGACACTGCCATGTGTTCAGTCTCGCTTGGTCCCAGCGATACGCCTAAAACGAAGTGCAGCATCACGACCAGAAGACAAGTTCAAGACCAACGATCGCTACCGGACAGATGAGCCCAGCAGAAACGAAGTCACTTCTCCAGACCCAGCCACGCAAGATCCGAACAAAGGCCTTGTTCCTCTGCATAGAGCCGGGTGCCTGAAGTTAAGTACAGGTTGTTGTAGTGTTAGGTGTAATTTAGCTTGTAGTGTTTTATGTTGCATGTCGAAGTAATTCTTGTGTGGAAATAAACTATCATTGAACTTGAACTGATATCCGGTAAAACCTTGTGGCGGTATCATTTGATACCTGGCGACTCTGAAAAGCAATATTATCATTAATAACTATCAGTATCCAGTTAAAAAGAGCAACATTATTGGCGTCTCCGGTGCAAATTGGCAACATTATTGGTGACGCTGGTGGGATAGTATTCCACTCATTAAAAAGAGCAACGCAGGCAGTGGGATTTTCTGGTTCGTTGGTTTAAATATTTTAACTTTTATTTGCATCAGAAACTTGTTATGCAGAAACTGAAGGGTTTGGTCATCAAATTTCTATTTTTAAGCACCATCCGCCAAATTGTCATTGTTGGCCGACACGTGCAAATGTTTAGACAATTTATGACAAGATCGAAACTTTGAAAGGTGAAAAGCTGCCCTTTTGTTCCATCACTATCTGGAATTCAACAAAAAATACCTTTAATATCAGCGGCACAATTCATTCCAGGTGAGTGAGGTAATTGAAGCTGTTTTGCTGACACCCACAGCCTAATCTCTCATTTACAGCTGCTCTTCCAGTTTCTACACAACAGTTATCAGCATCCTAATCACTGTTGTGCTCTCTTATCACTTTCGAGCTGGTGCTTTTAATGATTGAGGAGCATTTGAGATACTAGAGCATTTCAATGCTTTACCCATTTTCATTTCTGGTGCCACTTTCGCAGGCCGCAGAGGATCCAAGGTGAAGTTCAGCGAGGATCGGAATGGCAAAGTCGTTAAGTGGAGGACGAACAAGTTAGTGATAATACAATAGAAACATTCTGAGACTAAATCACTCTTCTTGCTCACACACAAAGAAACACAAGTTTTGAATTCAGTGCAATAAAAATGGAAGCTGACAGGGGTGGCTTGGTGCAAAGCTGGGTTTTATTTTCAGGTGTATGTCAGTTTTAATTTGGATTGTACTGCTTTACGGACCTCCTAAATCTCACGTGTAAACAGGGCTCAAGTGTTGACGCCGGGACAGAATTTGTGGAGTTCCACAACAGCAAAGCTGCTGCCACCCCTGGACTGATTCAGCTACCGTTGATGGGCTCACACCGGCGTCACACAATCGCTTACAATGAGAAACGGTGCGGGATTCGCCGGCTCCAGGGTTGACACTCAGATACACACGGCATTCCTCACACACACCATCCCAGCCAATAAGGTGGCAGCGAGGAGAGCGACCCCGAGATTCACCGACGCCGAGATTGAGACCTTCCTGGACACCGTGGAGGAGAGGCGGGTCACCCTATACACCGGCCCAGGAAGGAGGCCGGTGTATAGGGTGACCCGCCCCTGGAACCAAGTCCATCCGATACACCCGTTAACCCCCCCACCCCTCCAAACCCGTCTGAATCCCCACCCGCACCATATGCTGGCACCCATACCGGCCGCCATGGCCAGGTGACCTGGCCAGTGAAGCCACCAGCTACCGACCCCCATGGCTGCACGGGTCGGACTGCCTAACACTGCGTTTTCTGTTCCCCTCCCGCAAGAGGCGGCTGCACATAACCGCAGGGAGCTGGAGAAGATAGGACGGAGACCGCTGGACCTGCGGCCCCTCACCGTGGCAGGGCAGCAGGCCCTGGACGTGATCAGCGGGCCCGGCGAAAGGGCAGTCGCTGGAGTAGAGGTCGGCATCGGGCGAGGAAGTGAGACCCCAACACCATCCTCTCTCCCGCACCCCTGGCCCTGCCCATGCTTGGCACTCTGGGGGCCTCTGGCCATGGCACCTGTCCCTGCTGCCAGGAGTACCATCGGCTGGCACTGCCCTTGCCAGCAGTACGCTCTGCGGCACCGCCCAGCACCCCTTTGTAGGGGGCTACTATGGGCGTTGCCCTTGGATGGGCGTGGTGATGGCCCGCCAGTGTGTGTCGGCGGTGGGTATGGCGGAGGGTGGGGTGCAGGCGTGGTGGGGTGGGACACCTATACAGCTGGTGTCCACCACAGAAACAGAGTGGCCAGCGGGGTGCACAGCATGATGGCTGCCTTGGTTGCCACGGAAATGGCGGTCCGTGACTGTACACCCCAGTCCCGTGGGAGGGTCACCCTGGCCAAACTGCCCGTCACCCACCCACCCCTCCCCCAGCACCTAGCAGGGAACCCCCTCCCCAGCCAACCCGGCCAGTGTCGGGACCGTCAGCCCACTGTCGTGCCTCTCCGTGTCCTACCTTCTCTCTCTCCCTCGCCAGCCATTTCTAAAAGCACGAGTGACCTCCCCATTGGAGGCGGAGAATAGCGGAGGCCCCGGAGAGTACCTCATCAGGCTTGCTAATGAAATTCCAATGGCATTTATGGTACATGAGGAGCGGAACGCATTGATTCCGCTGTCGAGACACCGGAAAATTGCGATTTG
Source organism: Scyliorhinus torazame (assembly GCF_047496885.1). Lineage (NCBI taxonomy): Eukaryota > Metazoa > Chordata > Chondrichthyes > Carcharhiniformes > Scyliorhinidae > Scyliorhinus > Scyliorhinus torazame. The sequence goes on from NC_092724.1 coordinate 5,151,821, forward strand.
CCGGCGCAGAGAAGAGAACCCCGCGCATGGGCCAAAATACAGGGTTGGTCTGCGCATGCACGGAATCATGCCGGCGCCGGCTGGACCGGTGACAACCCCTCCACCGTCCACATAGCCCCCTAGACAGGTGAGAATTCCTCACCTTGGGGGCCCGTTGACACCGGAGTCGTTGTTGCCGATTTTCCCGCCGGCGTGGGACTTAATCCCCGGAAGGGAGAATCCCGCTGAAAATTCCTACAGTGCAGGAGGTGGCCCTTCGGCCCAATCCCCTCTGCTTTGCCCCCAGCAAAATGTCAACGTTTCCTGCAGGAAAGCAGTGAACACATGTCAAAAGTGTTTCATTGGCTGCAAAGTGCTTTGGGGTATCCTGAATGTGGGTGGCCATTTTGGGATGACGTGGAATACATATTCTCTGATACAGGCCCTCACTGGGGTCGGGCCACCATTTTGATCGGGTGCTCTCTCCCAACGGGCAGGGACAGGGCCCCTCCCCCCCACAATACAAATCCAACCGCCCCAACACGGGGATAACAGATTACCCCCCCACACACACACACACACCACGCATGCATGAGTGTGACCCAATCCCGCCAGAACCGACGCTCTCAGCCTCAAAGCAGCCACCCCAGTCACCCCCCTCAGCTCTCCCGTCAGCCATCCCCTCTTCAGCCCCCTCTTTCCACTCCCCCTTCAGTCCCTGCCCCTTGGACTGCCATTGGTACACTTCCCCCTGGCACCATGGCACTAATACCCTGGTGGTGATTCCCTAGTCTGGCGCAATGGACCCCATGTGGGGGTCAAGGGGGTCAGCCCATTGCTTATGTGCCCCTCCGCTGCTGCCAGGCCGCAGAGAGATTGCCCTTCAAGGGCCCTGGTAAATGGGTGGGCTGAGGCTGTGGGTGAGTGGTTGGACCCAGGACCCTACCCAGGGTTTATAAACATTGTGGTTAGGATCACTGGAGGATACCTCAGATGCATTCAAGCATGAAGGGAAAGATAAACAATCAAACCTGCTAGCTGCTGAGTTTCAAGCATTACGTTGTCACTCAAAGGCAAATTAAAGGTACTGCACTGTCAAGTTGAATGAAGGTTTAGCATTTCAAAGGATCTCAGGGGATTTCAAGGCTTCTTACTGTTGTGGACGATCTAGGAAGGCTGAGACATTTCAAAAAGCAGTAGTTTTAAAAGCACAGGGCTGAGGGAACAAATGTGAGGGAAGGGAAAGTGTTCCTGGCATTAATTCTTCAAGGAACTGCCTGATCTGCTCATCGGTTATCAGGCAGAGTAGTTCAGGGTGCAAAGGCCACTTAAATAGATCTGGCCAAGCTGATGATTTTGAACAGAGGGCTGGCTGAGGTCACCATGCTAAGAGTGACCTTCAGGTTATCCAGGGCTGGAAGGGGCAGTCCAGACACTGACCCCACATCCCGGGGAGGCTTCTGGGGTCAACCTTTTATCCACAGCCCGAGTCCATCCAACCCCCAGGACCCTTGGGAGACCCTCCCTCTGCAACCGGGCAGCGGCAGAGGGGCACATGAGCAATGGGCTGAACCCGCTTCGGTGTCCATCGACCCAGGACAGCACCTGTCAATACTTACACCAAAGCATGGTCAGTGGAGTTCCTGCTGCGGGGGTCTGAGCATAACGAAGGGGGCGGCGAGGGAAGAAACCGGGCGTCCAGCCCTATAATTGCATTCAATCAATTCCGATCAGCGGTTTGCATATTCCTGCTGGGACAGGGTGTGAAGCCCACTGCAGCCAATGGGGCGGGCGCAGAGACTGGGGATGGGTCTGCCGCACGGCGCCCATCCCGTGTCTGGCTCAACGCGGGGTTTTCCTCCCAATCAGATTTCCCGATCTTAGCGGTGGAGAATGGAAAATCCTACCCATAGTTTCCATTAATTGTGTCACAGTAATGCCAGATGTGAGGGTTTTATGTTCACTCCTGGCATCTCGTGTTGATGTGAATTGTGCTACTGCTACATAAGATTTACACTTTTTGTTCCAATTTTCACCTCTTCGTTTCTGCAATCATTTTCTGGAGCATCGCCTGGCCACGTCAACCACCATCCTCCATTCACCAACCTGGTCAGTGACTTTCGACAGGTTCTTTCACTGTTAAGGGCACCCCGGCCAAACCAGATCCAATTGTCACCCACATTCCACATGCATGCGCTGCCTGTGGGCCTGGGGTGGAGCAGTACGGAGTGTGGGAGGAGGTTCCACTCCTCGGTAAAGCTCTCCAGTTTTATGTCGTCATGTTTTAATGTGGGCAATCATTTAATGCAATGATGCAATAGTTCCTGACATTACCCAGGATTGGTGGCTGTGAGTGTGCAGCTGCTAAAACTTAAATGGTTTCATGGTTTGTTGTATAATGCTGAAATCTAGAACCGGCCTCTAACTACTCCCATCAGCCATGAGCCCAGAAGTCCTGTAACATTTAACTCTCGTTGTAAAGGTGCATTTCAGACCAATTCCCGTTGCACGGGGCTGATGATATTCCTACAGCTAAACATTTACAGAAACTTCAGGAAATGAAAACTTACGCCAATATAGGCCTCCCGGGGGGTATTATGGGGGCAAAACCAGAGAGAAAATCCCTTCAATACGCCTGAGATCATTCTGTAGGGTCCCTACACACCAGATCGAAGGAAAACAGATTTTCACAATCCCTTTTGCCTTCTGCGCGCAGTTTGAACTGCTTCGATGTGTCTGACCTGCCTTGTCCTGTCTGTGGTTGACAGCGAGCATTCTTTAAAAAAAAATAAAGGACAAAGTTGCTTTTATCGCTCTGAACTCCCCCTCTTGCGTGGGCTGTTTGGAACTGCCCATCCCCCTCACCCGCCCACAGATGTGTGAGGTATGTGACTGCTGATTGAAAAGGCCACCAGAAAGCGATGATATATAATATTCTGCAGTGCTGCAGATTGTGGAAATGTAAATGGGGTGGTGGCGATATTTCTCTGTTGCGGCTCCCTTTATAGTCTCCAGCCGTTTGCGTAAGAGCTATTATTTAGTCAATGGTTAACATTCAGCAATCTTAAGTGTGGATCTGAAATAAACACTTTTGCAAATAATTGTGTGAGTAGCTGATATTTTGCTGTTTCATGTGTGCGGTCACACACATACATACACACACACATTTAAAGAGCTTTCTCAGTTAATGTACAATGCAATACATAGCTTCAGCAGTATAGACCTATCTCCAAAGTATGCCTAGGAGCAGTGGGGGGGGGGGGGGGGGGTGGTGGTGGGGGCTGTGAGATTCTATTTCCACATTGACATCCAGTAGTAAATAAGCTGCATTGAGACTAAATGCTTTGAGGTGCTCCCTGCATGTGTGTTATTATGTGTAAACGTGTGGTTGTGCATGTGTGTGCACATTCATGTGCCGGTGTGGGACGGGGTCATCAATTGATTTAACAGAGCAGCACGGTGGCGCAGTGGTTAGCGCTGCTGCCTCACGGCGCCGAGGACCCTGGTTCGATCCCGGCCCCGGGTCACTGTCCGTTTGGAGTTTGCACATTCTCCCCGTGTCTGCGTGGGTCTCGCCCCCCACAACCCAAAGATGTGCAGGGTAGGTGGAATGGCCACGCTAAATTGCCCCTCAATTGGAAAAATTAAAAAATAAATAAATTGATTCAAAGAAATTAAATGGCCTTCCTTGAAAGAAGGCCTGCATCATCGGCGAACATTTTAATGAGTATGATGTCTGCCTTGAATGATAAGTTCACATTAAAGAATCTCTCCCAGTCTTATTCAGTGAAGTCTGTTGATAATCATTCTTCAGGCATCGGGCAAGGCTCAGAGATTGCACCTTGTGTCAGAGGGTCATGGGTTCAGCTCCCACTCCAGGTTCCTCAGTGCATAATGAAGCTGATGCTTCAGGGCTGAATTGTATATGAGACGTTAAACTAAGACCCTATACGCCTGCTCAGGAAGCAGAAATCCCATGGCACGTTTCAAAGAAGAGAAAGCGAGTTCGATCCTGGCCAACGCTTTTCCCTCAACCAATCTGACTAGTTATATGTGGGACTTTGCCCCATGCAAATTGACAGGTGTATTCGCCTACATTACAACCTGACGACACTTCAGAAGTAGCCCAGCTGGGGCCACGTGCTCCATGATGACATGAGGGCTGCTTTATATTTATATACATATTCCCCTTCGATTGTGTATTTTCCAAGAACAGTCTCCAGCTCGTCAGGAATAGGCGATGAGTTACATTTGGCAAGAAATATTCTTTATTTCATCAATAACATTTTCGCAATGATTTTTAGACAAAGTGCCCTCATACACTATCACAAGATACAACCTCAGAGCAAAGACTCAGGGCACACTCTCCGCGTAAGTGTGATTAGCTCCACAAGTGGCAACTCTTTGGTTTTATTTGCTATCATTTTGATGGAGTGAATCTGGCCAGAGGCATTTCCTTCACCTGCCCACCTTCCTTCTGACTGAAAGCGTTCGCTGTCTACGCTGTTTCAGGCCAAGGAGGGGCGCCTCTACGATGAACTCTCCCTCTTTTTCTATCAGCTCAGCTGCCATTCGCAGTGTGGAATAAGGAGACACAAACATTAGTGTTGTTGGAAATAGGAGCGAATGGCTGCACCGTCTGTCTTTACTTTCCTGAAACAGGCTTTAATCCATCAGCACTTCCACAGACTCACCTGTTCATGCGGCTAGGCCCCCAAGTACTTAGACAGGAGTGGGGGTGGCGGTGAGTATGGGGGTGGGGGAGCAGTCCCACATAGCTCTGCTCACGTATGCTTCTGTCATTTTTATGAAAAGCAATTTAAGACTCGTTCTACAGACCTCTCAATTTGACATTTGTTTCCAGCCCACCCTCGTTGTTTGTGGGAGTCACTCCAAATTGCTCACTGCGAATGTCTCATTTATTATTAATATTGATAGCATCAGAACTGTTCTATTTCACCAATGTGGGTGCACAGGTCATCCCAGTATACGCAAGGCTACCTCCATCAACATGTAGAATTTCTCAAGTTTAAAAGCCTTTTCCTTTAATTTTTAGACATCTGGTGATTCATCAAAGTGTACAAAAAGATTCTCATCGTTTTACTACTGGAAGGTGGATCTTCGAACATCTTTCCTACTGTCTTAAACAGCTGCGATGCAGTCATTCTGTGTGTCATTTTAAGCCACATTTACCCTAATAAACATAGTCTGATTGTCATTGGTGCAGAGTGCCATCTAGTGGCCCCAGTATCAATCCCCAGGCTCACTGTCCACAATGTAGAATCAGCTCCAGAATGGAGCCAACAATTATTTCCTGTGCCAATTTTCTCCCCCCTCCCCTGCTTCCCGAAGGAATTGGCCCTTCGCCGAGCAACATGCTGACATGTGCCCATCACCCCTCCCGCCATCGCCCAAGTTATCAGCATTCATGTGTCACAATGATTGCTGCTAATGTATTCCCTAACAGGAGGCATCACAACCTGGCCCAGCCTTGGCTAATTTCCTCTTCCTGACATGGCCGGGGTGAGCTACTTTAACACAAAGCGATGTTGAATCTGAAGTCTCCCTTGTCTCTATGTAAACCTACCAAATGCTGCGAAGGAATGGGCTTCATCACTGTTAAAAATAAGTTCTTAGCTGATAAGCAAAATTTCAATCTCGAATGTGAAAACTCTTGTACGGTTCCTTAGGGAATATTTACATCACAATTTTAGTGTTAACCCACTCACATTAAATTTGTGAGGGTCAAGAGTCCGCAACCCTTCTGGTGCATTCCCCAAACCAGTTGGACGGGCAGATTCCAACCTTCTTCATCTTCCTGGTTTGGGGTGAACTTACATCCGAAACAATATCACCCACACCGGAGACAGCGAGGCTGAGGGAATGGACTTCCTAAGCAAAATGTTTCCCCGTGCATACTCTGGCAAAATAGCAGGAGCTGGTGCACCCATTGAGAGGAGGTGTCTGTGGACATCGCCCAGGCCATCTGAAAGTGTTTTTCTTCAATGATTGCATGGGCCATATTGTGACATGTTTCTGGAAGGATGGTATTTCTATGGGACACAAGACCTTCGTGACCCAGCGCCCAGCAGGGTGTTGGAAAAGGAGGAAACTCCCTTTGACCCCAGAATGTTGGGCAGGGTCAGCAGCAGAAGTGTGCAGCAGGCTGAATCAGACACTGAACATTCAGGATAAAAGGCCCAAAGATTGTTATTCTTATGAAGCGTAAATCTGATGTTGAGAGCCAGAGTATCTCCAGAGCAAAGCGGAGTGAGACATTCCATTCCAGGGGTGCAGCACCAGCGGGAGGCCAGATTCAGGGCACTTACACAGGGTGAATGTAGTGTTCACTTGAAGCCACACAACGTTGCATCGGAGCTGCCACTGTAGTGCGAGTGCCCTCAAGGAGCAGCATTCCAGTATGAAATAAAGAACCTAATCTCCTATTCAGTCCCTCAAGTAGAGAGGTTATTGGGTGTAAATCCGAATGTTAACATTGCTTTTCACTTTCCAAAGTTATCTGTGGTCCTCAAGACTCGCCACCCTTGCAGGAATATTTACGGCATGAAGCATCGTGTCCCTTCTGGTTTCAGGGCAAGGAGATGTCAATGTTTGTCACAGGCCCATTATGTAGGGCTAACTGCTGGAAAACGTCTTTGCAAGTGGAAACAGCTGGAGACATTTCTAGTCTGGCATTCTGGTAGGAAATTCATCACATCTGGCTCCTGTGGAATAAAACAATTAAATTTGATGTGTGTCAATGTTTCATCTTGTGCAGAATCACCAACCCTCCAGAGTACTCACTTTTATGAGATAACACATGCCTCAGAAGAACTCTGTGTTTAAACCGATATTAATCTTTTAAAGACTGTAATATAATGTGGAAGAGGTTTGAAAATCAATAGAAAGTGGACAGTCTGGTCCGAAACCCACCCACGTGAACCAGGAAGGTTTATTTGCTGAGTTGGCTAAAATCAACCATTAGGAGATTAGGATTGGCCTCAATGATTTGAGTCTTCAGGGACAAATAAGTCACACTCCTGCTCCAGTGAGTGTGTATGCAGGTGCTAGACTTGGATTTCACGCCCCTTTTCCCCCTGCCCAAGCAACTAGCCCAATAGTAATCATTGTTTAAACTCAGAAACAAAGAGGTTCTGTTGTACAGAGTTTCAGACAGTGACTTGTGGACCATGGACCAAATTTTTAACAATGGGACAGACATCAAAGAGAGAAAATAATACAATCCTCAGCTCACATTGCTCATCAATTGACTGAAAAAGACGATGACAATAACTCGCATTTATATTTTTGTAAAGTATAGAAACATTGCAAGGTGCCGAACAGGAGCAACGTAAAGCAGCATTTGACACTGTGTCACATAAGGAGATATCAGGGTAGATGCTAAGCTTCGTCAAAGAGGTAAGCTTTAAGGGCCTGGAGCCTGTTAAAGAGGAAAGGAGAGATGAAGAGGCAGAAAGGTTTGGGGAGTCACAGAGACTGAAAGCACAGACAAGTCAACCACTTAAGCATTCTAATCCCATTTCCCAGCTCCATAACCGTGTATGCCTTGTCATCGCAAATTCCCATCTAAATACTTCTTAACTGTCCTCGTTTCAGGCAGCAAATTCCAGACTCCTACCACCCTCTGGGTAAAAACAGTTTTCCTCACATCTCCTCTAAACCTCCTGCCCCCTGGTCATTGGTTCCCACAACAAGAGAAAAAGTTTCTAGAGGTGCCCCTCAAAATGTTATGCATCTCAGTCACGTCCCCCCTCAGTCGCCTCTGCTCCAAGAAAAACAACCCCGGTCTATCCAATCCCTCTTCATAACTAAAACTCTCCAGCCCAGGCAACATTCTGGTAAATCTCCTCTGCACCCTTTTCAGTGCTATCACATCCCTCCTATAATGTGGGTTCTCTGATCCTCGGTGCTTCCCAGGGTCCTGCCGTTTATCCTGTATTCCCTTGCCTTGTTTGTCCTGCCCAAGTGCATCACCTCACACTTATCCATTGAATTCCATTTGCCACTGATCAGCCCGTCTATATCCTCCTGTAATCGAAGGCTACCCTCCTCACTATTTACCACCCCACCAATTTCCATGTCATCCGCTAACGTACTGATCAACCCTCCTACATTCATGTCTGAATCATTTATATCATAGAATCTCTTCAGTGCAGAAGGAGGACATTTGGCCCATTGAATCTGTACCAGCCCTCCAAAAGAGCACTTCATCCATGTCACTCCCCCGCCTTATTCCCCAACCCCACCTAAAGGACACTAAAGGGCAATTTTGATCATGGCCAATCCACCTAACCTACACATCTTTGGACTGTGGGAGGAAACCGGAGCACCCGGAGGAAACCCACGCACACACGGGGAGGACGTGCAGACTCCGCACAGACTGTTGCCCAAGGCCAGAATTGAACCTGGGTCCCTGGTGCTGTGAGGCAGCAGTGCTAATCACTGTGCAATCGTGCCACAAACCACAACCACAAATAGTGAGGATCCCAACACAGATCACTAATGGACCCCACTGGACACAGGCTTCCAGTCAGAAAAACACCCCTCGACCATCACCCTCTGCTTCCTGCCACTCAGCCATTTCCAGGCCCAATTTGCCAAATTTCCTTGGGTCCCATTGGCTCTTACCTTCGCTATCAGCCTCCCATGTGGGACCTTATCAAAAGTCTTACTAAAGTCCAAGAATACTACATCAAATGCATTGCCCTCACCTAGACACCTAGTTACTTCTTCAAAAAATTCACCCAAGTTGGTCAGATCTGATCTCCCCTTAACTAAACCACACTGACTGTTCCTGATTAATCCCTGCCTCTCCAAATGCAGATTAATTCTGTCTCTCAGAATTGCTTCCAATAGTTTCCCCACCACTGAGGTTAGACTGACTGGTCTGTTGCTTCCTGGTTTATCCCTGTGCCCTCCTTTAGGGAATTCCACAGTTTGGGGTCGAGGCATCTCATGGCAAGGCCACAAATGGTGGAGCAATTGAAAATGGGGATGCTCGAGAGGCCGGAATTAGAGGAGTGCAGGAGCTCAGAGAGTCGTGGGGCTGGAGGAGATCACAGAGAATTGGAGGGGTGAGTATACGGAGGGATTTAGAACCTATGGCCGAAATCTAACAGAATAAATTCTAAGTGTCATTTCGGGCACGATTGGTGGGGCGCTGTTCGACGGTAAGGTTGGCGAGATTGTGACCTGTACCAAACGGCACTCAGTACCAAAAATGAGCTCCTCTCCATTCCAGTCTCGCTCACCGTCTGATCCACCACACACGCACCCCAGCTGCTCGCCGCTAACACGAGGGAGCTGCTTTTAAATGCTCCCTCACCACAGTCAACACAGAAGAATGGAAGCACACAGACCAGCCCGTCGCCCCGGTGATGCCGGCCTGAACAGCATGTTGGACGCGGGTGGATACGAGACGGGCTATCCTGGTCCCCCGAGGCGGTCGGAGGCACAGCAGGAGGGACAGCAATGCCGCCTGGGTGGCAGTGGCAGCGGCTTGTACTGAGCACCGCTGTCAACTGTCGGAGGGAAACCACCAAGATCCAACGAGCCGCAAGGGTAAATCACCCCCACTCTCCTGGCATCAGTTCCACCTGCCAGCGATCAAATTTATAACCCCCCACAAATCGCTGGTTGACACCTTGCACCCCCCCCCCCCATATCGATCATTGTGTTTGTTCCTCAGAACCCCCCTGGCTCCCCCCAGAACAACCCCTTCATGTCCCAGTCCGCTGCCCTTCACATACCACCTGCTATAGACTCCACTGATCCGTCAAGCGTGTGGCTGAGAATCTCCTGTCCCTGTCCCCGCAGGAGAAGCTCGCTTGTAACAGGAGCGAACGAGACATGACGGAGGGCGGAGTACCCGACGTCAGAGTCCTCACCCGACATAAGGAACGGGCCCTGGAGATCGCGGACGTAATAGAGGGAGGACCAGTCACTGGCTGTGAGGTTGGCCGGCGCCGCAGAGGTGAGGATCCACTGCTCCTTCACCCAGGTGATCTGCCTCAGGTGAGTTGTTCAAGTCAGATAAAATGATCCTTTGCTCACACTGACCGCATGTCTGTCTCTCGCATGATCTCCTCCCGATGGGGCCGGGTCATTGGGGCCACTCCCCCTGCCACCCAAGAGACTACCTCGGAGGAGAGCTCCAAGGAGACCACCATTGGCGCGTCACAGCTTTCACCCCCACTTTGCACCAGTACAGAGACACACACCTCGATGGTCAACATTCGTAGGCAGGCATCTGGGGCACAATCTGATGAGCACCACACAGATGCTGATGCACATCAGGTGGAGGCAGAACATCCAAGGGAGTCCGCAGTTGGAGGTCTGTGGACCACAAAACTCAGTTGAATCCCAGTCAGATGCCGAGCCTCTGGACAAGGCTATCCCTAAGCTCTTACAGTCTCTAGGATGCAGCCTTAAGAATCAGAGGGGGGTGACAGCAACACTCCAGTGAGTCAGTAGCTGATTGGAGGAGTCCCAAAGATGACTGGTGCAGGAGATGACGCCGACACTGCATGGCACAGAGGCTAACATTGCTGGGGTGGTGACCGCAGTGGAGAGCCTGGTGCACGACATCCACGCCATGAGTGGTGGCTCAGTCAGGCGACCATAGCTGAGGGCCTCGACAGCATGTCCCAGTCACTGGGGAATGCGTCCCAGATGCAGGTGGACATTGCCGCAACACTGCAAAGCATGGCCCATTCACTGAGGAGCATCGCCGAGGGTGCCGACGCCATGATGCAGACAATGTGAAACTTCAAGGACAGGCAGTGCCAAGCCCAGAGGCCTCTGGAGCTCATTCCAACTGCCCTTCCATCCCATGGTGTTCCCCAGGGGTCTACGGGCATCATCAGGGCGAAGGAAGCACTGGAGGCCAACCCGAGACCTTCCACCGGGGAGACGACAGAGGCCTCCAATTCTTCTGAATCACTGCCTCTTGACACCGGCGCCTCTCGTGGGCAGTGGGCAGAACAGGGTGGCACTCTGACTCCAGGCCATCCAGAGGACATCCACCCAGGGCAGCAAAGGCCGCAGGGCACGGAAATCAGCAGGCTGCCTCCACATCTGTTGGGCATCCTGGTACACACCTGGACGTAGCAGTGAACCACGTAAGATGAAGAAGGTCGAGGAACACTGAGTGGGCACTGAGGGGGGAGGGGATCACTATCTGTAGCAAGGAGGAGTGGAAATTTATATTTTGTGCACCATTGAAACATGTTACACTGGATACATGTGAGGCCTCTGTCACATTAATTTTCACAGCGGACCTGCCTGCACCCCCACCTCTTGTTGCCCCTACCCAGCCCGTCCTCCTGCCCCTGGGGCAACCTCTGTCATGGAAGACCTCAGCCCCCTGACCACACCCACCCCCCCGGGGTGTTCCCCACCCGCCCCCGGAGCACTGGGGCAGCAGCTCTGCTGCCCGGGAGCTGCATGTCCGTGATTGGAAATGGCTACTCCCCTCCTCGGGTCCCCTCAGCAATCATTGTGCCAGCTTCACGTTTTTGAAAGGAAGTACTAAACGATGCGGGCCTGATTTCTCGCTTGGGAGTCGATTTGATCGCGGGAGGCCTTTAGATTTTACTCCAATCTCGCTAATGAGATTGAAATGAATGCAAATTGTGGTTTCCGATTTTCTCGCCATCTTTGGGTGAGATCCGGAACTCGCCATCGGGAGCGAGCCGGATAGCAAACTGATTCGCGCCCACCGTGAATCTCGATTTTGGCTTTGCCGTTATCTAACCGGGTCGCCCAGATCTGCGCCGGGTGCAATGCGGCCGTTAGATCGCGGGCAAGGATGCGAATGGTTTACTGCATTCAATTTTTGAATTTTGAAGGCGATAGCAACATGGCAGGGTCACATTAAAAAGTTTCCCCACACCGCTGGCTGGTGCGTATTCATGATTTGACTGTAACTGGGGAATAAAAGTGTTCCTTCGAGTTGACTCAGAAATGCCTTCTCACACAATCACTTATGGCACTTTATTTTTACAAATGTCTCTCGGAAGCCTTACTGCAAACCATGTTGGTGTCCGTTAGTCATGTCTATCTTCAAATGAGAACTTTCAAATATTAATGCGAATGTGATCATCCTTTGTGTTGTAATTGAACAGAGGTATTAATCCGTTGATCTAAATGGTTAGCCACCTCCATTGAAATAGTTGATAGAGAAATAATAATAATCTTTATTGTCACAAGTAGGCTTACAGTGCAATGAAGTTACTGTGAAAATCCCCTAGTCGCCACACTCCGGCGCCTGTTCGGGTACACGGAGGGAGAATTCAGAATGTCCAATTCACCTAACAAGCACGTCTTTCGGGATTTGTGGGAGGAAACCGGGGAACCCGGAGGAAACCCACGCAGGCACGGGGAGAACGTGCAGACTCCACACAGACAGTGACGCAAGCCGGGAATTGAACCCGGGACCCTGGCGCGGTGAAGCAACGGTGCTAGCCACTGTGCTACCAACAACGTCTAAATATGTTCATGCTAATATTCGAGAAGCCCCATTTCAAGGCGGTTGACTTTAACATTGATTGGTTTGGTGCATGTAAATGTGTGACTGGGAATTAAAGTACAAACGATTGGGCGGATGGCAGGAGAGAGCATTTTCTTTCAACGCAAAGCAATGTTTTGATGTTAGTTCCTTGAGATGCTGATAGTTAAATCACACCTTTTGTCAGCCTCTTTGCCAGCAGATCTCTCACTGTCAGCCCCCAACTGTATCATATCTGTGGAAAATTATGGCGAAGGATTTCGGGTGCTGCAAAGTCCAGCTGGCATCCAAATGAGAGGAGTAGAGAAATCAAGTATTGTATTTGTTTTATTTATACTTATGTCATGATATCCATATTAACATATCATGGTGCAATCACACACACTGATGGACAGGTCGACGGACCAATCAGCACACACACAACATCACAGCCAATCACCAGTGAGAGCACACGCACTATAAAACAGGGAACACCACAGTTCCCGCTCATTCTACCAGGAGATAGCTCAGAGCACAGAGCTCACAGCGTGTCACTCAGACATACACCATGTGCTGAGTGCCTCACTAAGATAGTGCTAGGGCTGGGTCCACAGGTTAGCTGGTGAAATACGAACCACAGCCAGAATTTAATAGATATTATTGTACAGAATAATAAAACAGTTGTACCATCCACAACCGTGTTGGTTCGTTTGTGTATCGGAACACCCAACATGACAACTTGTTCTCTTGCCTTGCTCAGCACACGAGTGATGCTACTTTCCTGAACAATCAAATCTCGCCTTTCCTATTGGTGCACTGACTCAAATGGCAGAATTTTCTCCAAAATAGCAAGTGTCAGGTTCTGCTTGAACATCAGGCGTGCTGACAGAAACAGATAGATTTTCCCTTCAGATCTTCCAACATTTTGTCATTAAAAAAAAAAGCAGGGTGGTGGTGAGTGTTTTGCACCATCACTCGGGCGGGGCGGGGGCCCACAGAACTTGCAAGTCGGCTCTACTGAGATTGGGGCGCACCTGATCTCAAATTGAAAGTAAATCCCCCCCCCCCCCCCGCCCCACCCACCGTCATTGCCGGAATTGGGGTTTCAGTATCCCTCCCCCCCCCACAACCTCTCCCCCCTCACCATCGCCAACATTGGGGGCTTCAGTACCCCGCCCCCAACGTTGCGAGCATCCCCACATAGTGGAAACACCCACCTCACTGGGGTTCCCTGACAGCCCTGGGGGCTTGGCACTGCCCAATCGTGTCCCTCAACACCTGGGGGCTTCACTCACCCCCGAGCCCCTGGTGCAGTTATCGCGACCGGTTTCCGTTTTAGGAAACCAATAGTGATACTCGCCAGTGTGATGTCATGGTGGCGGGGTGGGGAGGGGGGCGGGCGGGCATCTGACACCCCGGAAGCAACTGCATTAAGCGTTTCAGCATATTTAAATGAATTTAAATTTATGACAACGGGTCACCTGGACTCGAAACGTTAGCTCTTTTTCTCTCCCTCCAGATGCTGCCAGACCTGCTGAGATTTTCCAGCATTTTCTCTTTGGTTTCAGATTCCAGCATCCGCAGTAATTTGCTTTTATCAAATTTATGCTAATCAGCCTCATGCTCTGACTGGATGTGAACCTGATTATGTCAGTGAGGAGGGCCAGGGAACATTGCCTTCTGAATTCTCTCCCGTTATGGCCGCTTACTCGACGTAGCAGCAATAACGGGATTTACGCAGGGCGAGCGGGCCGGGAAAACCCCCCCCAAAACCCCAAATGTCACTGAATGAATGAAATGTTGCTGTTTACCAACAAGGTAGGAATCAACAGTGTTTATCTGGACACCAGGGGTGGAAGTGTTGACGCCGCGGCAGGGTCGAGGACATTCACAACAGCAAAACTGGCGCCGAACCTGGACTGATTCAGCAACGGTGCAGGGGCTAGAACCAGTGCCACGCGGAACACAATCGATTCCAATGAGAAACGGTGCGGGATTCGCCGGGTCCGTGACTGACACTCGGGAGGCTGACAAGCTGCAGCCGCACACACACATTACACTCCCCGCACACACTCATCCCAGCCAACAAGGGGTACTGGTTGTGCTGGAGCGCGCCCATACAGCTGATGGGTTGACTGAGCCAGAGGGCACCTAGGGGGGCAGCCGGGAGGAGGGGACATCTATACGAACCATGGCCCTAAGTTTACAGTGCGCTGTCAGCGGTGTATGCAGCTGCATGGCTGCCTTGCCAGCTGCAGCAATGGTGTTCTGTGTCTGTCCACCCCGACACCGCAGCCCACCTCCTGGCCACCCTCCGCTACTCCCCCCCCGGCCCAGGCAGAAGCTTCCCTGGCCAGTGGCACAACTGTCAGCAAGTTCTGGCGATGTTGGACACTGCATACCTCCTCTCTCTCCCTCAGCAGCCACCACGCAGCTTTCACGATTTTTAAAAGCACAAATGAACCGCGTCATCGGGAACTCGGCCCATCGGAGGCGGGGAATCGCGGCGGCCCCGGAGAATACCGGGTCAGACCCGCTATTGATATGTAAACGGTGTTTACTGTACATGCATTCTGGACCACATTGACGCCGTTGCCAAGTGGCAGCCAACAGCGATTTGGCATCAAATCGGCTCCCGCCGTGATTTCCATATTCTCCACCCAACCACATTTCGTGATTTCGGCGTCAGCCAACAGAGATTCCTGCCCCAGCGCATTGCACTGCATCAAGTT
Organism: Scyliorhinus torazame; assembly: GCF_047496885.1. NCBI lineage: Eukaryota > Metazoa > Chordata > Chondrichthyes > Carcharhiniformes > Scyliorhinidae > Scyliorhinus > Scyliorhinus torazame. The sequence continues at coordinate 5,167,040 of NC_092724.1, forward strand.
GAGTCATTTTTGGAAGTTTTATGATATTCTTCTCAAGTTATCATCAAGATTCATTGATTCATTTAGAACGGAAAATGAGAATATCCTGAGACCGTGGTGTCGGCAATGTATAAATTGTATCTGAGTCATTATAGATGGATCGAATAGGCATTTACCATTCCAAAACTGATAAAACTCTGTCGCACGTTGACATGTTACTCACAGTGTTTGGAACTCAGCGCCGTGAGGAATGAACCAGCTGACATTTTTGCACCCTGTCCATTTAAGTCAATTTTTAAAAGTCTATCTTCACACTCACACTGTTTTTCACCCTTTGGGAGATAATGGGGAAAATGGTGTCAGGGTTCCCATGCTGATTACCAGCCTGTTGAACCCCGTTGAATGCTCCTTCTCTGGCCAACAAGTCCTGCTGTTGTACTTGAACCCGCAGCTTTTGGTTCAGTGAGAGGAGCACTCCAACTGTGCCACAAGCCCCCCTGTTGAAGCCAGTGAAGTGACGGGACTGAGTATAAAACACGCAGTCAATATCATCCAGTCCGTTTTCCGCCAGACGGGTCAGGTTAAAATTGCCCCATATAATCCCATTCTGACTTCAATTGGTTGAGCCATGTCATGGAGTAATGGTCTTTGAGTATCTCCATTCATCCACATGCAATCCACACACATGCACACACGTTTGTATGTACAATGATTGTGCTGAGATGAAGAATTTAGAAATATAAACAAGATGGAATAAATGCTTCTCCATTGTGTAAATGCTCTGATTAATGGTACATAAATTCTGAGTGATGAACCACAACATTCAATGTGAGTAACATTTTATGTGATGTTGATCACCTCCATGACCCATGGGTGATTATTCCCGGAACAGTGTCTGTGGTTCACATCAGGGGAGACTAAGACGAGAGCTTGGCCCAGAATTTGCAGCAAAGTTTGTAAACGTAACTTCCAGTAAAGGATGAAAGTCCAATTTACAACACCATTCTGGCAGTACAAATGGGCCAATCTCTGTGGCAAAACGATGACACATCTGAACTTAGAGACATAGAAGTAAGGCACAAAGGCATATATTATTTGAAATGTTCTCATGATTCAGGGTATGCTTTATCCGTAAGTCTGAAAATGGAAAACGTCCGAAAACAGCATTTTTTTCTGAACCTCACTGACCTTTAGCACGGGAAGCCGAGTGTTTGTCTGTATGAGGCCTTGCGATTTTTCTGGTGAACATGTCATAAAGAAACTTATAACAGGTACTCTGTATTTATTATTCAGTGATACATTACTTTTCCAGCCATTTTATTTACTTCAGGCTATAGCTGTAATGTAAGTTTAAATGTAGCATTCGGAAAAATATCTGAAATCCCAAATGCAATTGACCCCAATAAAGGGTCCTCGACCTGTATTTACTGGGTAACTCTGTCCACTGAAAGAGGGGGCGGTACGGTAGCACAGTGGCTAGCACTGTTGCTTCACAGCACCAGGGTCCCAGGTTTGATTCCCGCTTGGGTCACTGTCTGCGCAGAGTCTGCACGTTCTCCCCGTGTCTGCGTGGGTTTCCTCCGGGTGCTCCGGTTTCCTCCCACAGTCCAAAGATGTGCAGGTTAGGTGGATTGGCCATGCTGATTGTCCTTAGTATCCAAAAAAGGACGGATTGGGTTACTGAGTTACGGGGATAGGTGTGGGCTTAGGTAGGGTGCCCTTTCCAAGTGCCGGTGCAGACTCGATGGGCCGAATGACTTCCTTCTGCACTGTAAATTCTATGATTCTATGAAGATGGCTTTAACACCTTTCCCCCCACAGAAATTTCAAAGCGTTGGGGTTGCATATCCAATGGTAAGAAGTCACTCTGTGTGGGATAGGATGGATTATGCCGGAATCCTCCGGCGGTTTGTTCGGCGGGGTTCTCTGGTTCCACCGGCAGCTCCCCCCTCCCCCCCATGGGTTTCCTGGTGGGGTGGGGTGGCTTCAACGGCAATTCCCATTGACAGCAACGGTAGCAGAGCATCCCATTGCCAGCGAATGGTGCGCCACCACCGAGAAACACAGGGCGGGGAGGTCAGAGAATTCCCCCCCTTAATTTGGGAAGAGTCGGCTTTAGCTGACAAAATGCATGTCTCTAACCAGGCAAGACAATAATGGTTTCCTAATAACATTTCTTAGAAATCTGTAAGTCATCCTGACTGAGTTCCATCTTGTTCAGTAAACAACTGGGCTTCAAGTTGTTCTGTGGTTTGATTTGTAGGCGGTCGAGATGCTTGAGTGAATATGCACAGTCTTGTTTCCCATTGAATTATCACTGAGAATAGATCATCATAACTTCAAATAACTCTTAGCCTGGAGTTTAGTGCTGTGTTATTAGTGTTGCCACGGTAAAGCAGTTTACCTGCCTGCATGGTACAAGGGGGCTAAAAGATGTCCTTCCATGGCACATTGGCTGTCAGTGTCCAGACACCAACAATACACTCACACCATGGCAATCACTCACACCATGGCAATACACTCACACCATGGCAATCGCTCACACCACGGCAATCGCTCACACCATGGCAATCGCTCACACCATGGCAATCACTCACACCATGGCAATCGCTCACACCATGGCAATCGCTCACACCATGGCAATCACTCACACCATGGCAATCGCTCACACCATGGCAATCACTCACACCATGGCAATCACTCACACCATGGCAATCGCTCACACCATGGCAATCACTCACACCATGGCAATCACTCACACCATGGCAATCACTCACACCATGGCAATCGCTCACACCATGGCAATCACTCACACCATGGCAATACACTCACACCATGGCAATCACTCACACCATGACAATCACTCACACCATGGCAATCGCTCACACCATGGCAATCGCTCACACCATGGCAATCACTCACACCACGGCAATCACTCACACCATGGCAATCACTCACACCACGGCAATCACTCACACCATGGCAATCACTCACACCATGGCAATCACTCACACCATGGCAATCACTCACACCATGGCAATACATGCACACCATGGCAATCACTCACACCATGGCAATCACTCACACCATGGCAATCGCTCACACCATGGCAATTACTCACACCATGGCAATCACTCACACCATGGCAATCACTCACACCATGGCAATACACTCACACCATGGCAATCACTCACACCATGGCAATCGCTCACACCATGGCAATCACTCACACTATGGCAATACACTCACACCATGGCAATCACTCACACCATGGCAATCACTCACACCATGGCAATCGCTCACACCATGGCAATCGCTCACACCATGGCAATCTCTCACACCATGGCAATCGCTCACACCATGACAATCACTCACACCATGGCAATCACTCACACCATGGCAATCGCTCACACCATGGCAATTACTCACACCATGGCAATCACTCACACCATGGCAATCACTCACACCATGGCAATACACTCACACCATGGCAATCACTCACACCATGGCAATCGCTCACACCATGGCAATCACTCACACCATGGCAATACACTCACACCATGGCAATCACTCACACCATGGCAATACACTCACACCATGGCAATCGCTCACACCATGGCAATCACTCACACCATGGCAATCGCTCACACCATGGCAATCACTCACACCATGGCAATCACTCACACCATGGCAATCACTCACACCATGGCAATCACTCACACCATGGCAATACACTCACACCATGGCAATCACTCACACCATGGCAATCACTCACACCATGACAATCACTCACACCATGGCAATCACTCACACCATGGCAATACACTCACACCATGGCAATCACTCACACCATGGCAATCACTCACACCATGGCAATACACTCACACCATGGCAATCGCTCACACCATGGCAATACACTCACACCATGGCAATCACTCACACCATGGCAATCACTCACACCATGGCAATACACTCACACCATGGCAATCATTCACACCATGGCAATACACTCACACCATGGCAATACAATACACGCACACCACGGCAATCACTCACACCATGGCAATCGCTCACACCATGGCAATCACTCACACCATGGCAATCGCTCACATCATGGCAATCACTCACACCATGGCAATCACTCGCACCATGGCAATACACTCACACCATGGCAATACACTCACACCATGGCAATCGCTCACACCATAGCAATACACTCACACCATGGCAATACACTCACACCATGGCAATACACTCACACCATGGCAATCACTCACACCATGGCAATCGCTCACACCATGGCAATACACTCACACCATGGCAATCGCTCACACCATAGCAATACACTCACACCATGGCAATACACTCACACCATGGCAATCGCTCACACCATAGCAATACACTCACACCATGGCAATACACTCACACCATGGCAATCACTCACACCATAGCAATACACTCACACCATGGCAATCACTCACACCATGGCAATACACTCACACCATGGCAATCACTCACACCATGGCAATCACACACACCATGGCAATCGCTCACACCATGGCAATCACTCACACCATGGCAATCACTCACACCATGGCAATCACTCACACCATGGCAATCACTCACACCATGGCAATCGCTCACACCATGGCAATCGCTCACACCATGGCAATCACTCACACCATGGCAATACATGCACACCATGGCAATCACTCACACCATGGCAATCGCTCACACCATGGCAATACACTCACACCATGGCAATCACTCACACCATGGCAAACGCTCACACCATGGCAATCACTCACACCATGGCAATACACTCACACCATGGCAATCACTCACACCATGGCAATCGCTCACACCATGGCAATCACTCACACCATGGCAATACACTCACACCATGGCAATCACTCACACCATGGCAATCACTCACACCATGGCAATCGCTCACACCATGGCAATCGCTCACACCATGGCAATCACTCACACCATGGCAATCGCTCACACCATGACAATCACTCACACCATGGCAATCACTCACACCATGGCAATCGCTCACACCATGGCAATTACTCACACCATGGCAATCACTCACACCATGGCAATCACTCACACCATGGCAATACACTCACACCATGGCAATCACTCACACCATGGCAATCGCTCACACCATGGCAATCACTCACACCATGGCAATACACTCACACCATGGCAATCACTCACACCATGGTAATACACTCACACCATGGCAATCGCTCACACCATGGCAATCACTCACACCATGGCAATCGCTCACACCATGGCAATCACTCACACCATGGCAATCACTCACACCATGGCAATCACTCACACCATGGCAATCACTCACACCATGGCAATCGCTCACACCATGGCAATCACTCACACCATGGCAATCACTCACACCATGACAATCACTCACACCATGGCAATCACTCACACCATGACAATCACTCACACCATGGCAATCACTCACACCATGGCAATACACTCACACCATGGCAATCACTCACACCATGGCAATACACTCACACCATGGCAATCGCTCACACCATGGCAATACACTCACACCATGGCAATCACTCACACCATGGCAATCGCTCACACCATGGCAATCACTCACACCATGGCAATCACTCACACCATGACAATCACTCACACCATGGCAATCACTCACACCATGACAATCACTCACACCATGGCAATCACTCACACCATGGCAATACACTCACACCATGGCAATCACTCACACCATGGCAATACACTCACACCATGTCAATCGCTCACACCATGGCAATACACTCACACCATGGCAATCACTCACACCATGGCAATCACTCACACCATGGCAATACACTCACACCATGGCAATACACTCACACCATGGCAATCACTCACACCATGGCAATACACTCACACCATGGCAATACAATACACTCACACCACGGCAATCACTCACACCATGGCAATCGCTCACACCATGGCAATCACTCACACCATGGCAATCGCTCACATCATGGCAATCACTCACACCATGGCAATCACTCACACCATGGCAATCACTCACACCATGGCAATCACTCACACCATGGCAATCGCTCACACCATGGCAATCGCTCACACCATGGCAATCACTCACACCATGGCAATACATGCACACCATGGCAATCACTCACACCATGGCAATCGCTCACACCATGGCAATACACTCACACCATGGCAATCACTCACACCATGGCAATCGCTCACACCATGGCAATCACTCACACCATGGCAATACATGCACACCATGGCAATCACTCACACCATGGCAATCACTCACACCATGGCAATCACTCACACCATGGCAATCGCTCACACCATGGCAATACACTCACACCATGGCAATCACTCACACCATGGCAATCACTCACACCATGGCAATCACTCACACCATGGCAATACATTCACACCATGGCCATACACTCACACCATGGCAATCACTCACACCATGGCAATACACTCACACCATGGCAATCACTCACACCATGGCAATACACTCACACCATGGCAATCGCTCACACCATGGCAATACACTCACACCATGGCAATCACTCACACCATGGCAATACACTCACACCATGGCCATACACTCACACCGTGGCAATCACTCACACCATGGCAATACACTCACACCATGGCAATCACTCACACCATGGCAATACACTCACACCATGGCAATCACTCACACCATGGCAATCACTCACACCATGGCAATCACTCATACCATGGCAATCGCTCACACCATGGCAATCACTCACACCATGGCAATCACTCACACCATGGCAATCAATCACACCATGGCAATCACTCACACCATGGCAATACATGCACACCATGGCAATCACTCACACCACGGCAATCACTCACACCATGGCAATCGCTCACACCATGGCAATACACTCACACCATGGCAATCACTCACACCATGGCAATCACTCACACCATGGCAATCACTCACACCATGGCAATCGCTCACACCATGGCAATCGCTCACACCATGGCAATACACTCACACCATGGCAATCACTCACACCATGGCAATCACTCACACCATGGCAATCGTTCACACCATGGCAATCACTCACACCATGGCAATCGCTCACACCATGGCAATCACTCACACCATGGCAATCACTCACACCATGGCAATCGCTCACACCATGGCAATCGTTCACACCATGGCAATCACTCACACCATGGCAATCGCTCACACCATGGCAATCACTCACACCATGGCAATCACTCACACCATGGCAATACACTCACACCATGGCAATACACTCACACCATGGCAATCACTCACACCATGGCAATCACTCACACCATGGCAATCGCTCACACCATGGCAATCACTCACACCATGGCAATCACTCACACCATGGCAATACACTCACACCATGGCAATCACTCACACCATGGCAATCACTCACACCATGGCAATCGCTCACACCATGGCAATACACTCACACCATGGCAATCGTTCACACCATGGCAATCACTCACACCATGGCAATCACTCACACCATGGCAATCGCTCACACCATGGCAATCACTCACACCATGGCAATACACTCACACCATGGCAATACACTCACACCATGGCAATCACTCACACCATGGCAATCACTCACACCATGGCAATCGCTCACACCATGGCAATACACTCACACCATGGCAATCGTTCACACCATGGCAATCACTCACACCATGGCAATCACTCACACCATGGCAGTCACTCACACCATGGCAATCACTCACACCATGGCAGTCACTCACACCATGGCAATCGCTCACACCATGGCAATACACTCACACCATGGCAATACAATACACTCACACCATGGCAATACACTCACACCATGGCAATACACTCACACCATGACAATCACTCACACCATGACAATCACTCACACCATGGCAATCACTCACACCACGGCAATCACTCACACCATGGCAATCACTCACACCATGGCAATCACTTTCATGACAGCCAAATGCAAAGAAACTATGTGAAATAACAACTATTCTGTACTATTGAACCACAAACTGACTCACATTGCACCGGATTTTCAGCGGTTTCAGATTTCTATTCTTTGACCTTTATAAATATCACAGATTCGGCCAAGTTAAATAATTCATAGGGGGTGGAGGTGAATGGGTGTGTGTGGGTTGTTGGTTGGTTGTGGGGGGGGAGATTATTTCCTTGTTTGATAAAAGAATGACTCACCTAGTCCCGTTTTATTTTATTTGCGTACTAATTCACCTTGTTGACCCTTTCTTGTTCGTGCTCCCAGGGGAATGTGACCACATCCCTCAGCTGGGGTGTTAATAAGGTTCCAGCGGTGTGGGCCGTCTGTAGGCGACTGCTGTTGCCATTCCGTGCCCGGGCAATTCTGGAATAGATAGGACAGGATCACAGAGGACTGAGTTTTGGGACAGGCTGCTAACTCGGGATTTCCTCTCCTTGCATTTTCTCTCTGAAGATGAGGTGGCGAGGTCAAGATACCAGTAACTGCGGTGTCCACCCAAGCCAGTCTGCCAAGCCTCCATCCCATATCGAGGCAGTACATCTGAGTTGGGCTGGCGATGCAGCCAGAATGCCTGACACTCCCTCACCAAAGCCAAGGGCGGCACGGTAGCACAGGGGTTAGCACTGTTGCTTCACAGCTCCAGGGTCCCAGGTTCGATTCCCGGCTTGGGTCGCTGTCTGTGCGGAGTCTGCACATCCTCCCCGTGTGTGCGTGGGTTTCCTCCGGGTGCTCCGGTTTCCTCCCACAGTCCAAAGATGTGCTGTTAGGTGAATTGGACATTCTGAATTCTCCCTCAGTGTACCCGAACAGGCGCCGGAATGTGGCGACTAGGGGATTTTCACAGTAACTTCATTGCAGTGTTAATGTGAGCCTACTTGTGACAATAATAAAGATTATTATTATTATAAATCATCCATGGAGAGTTTGGGTCCAGGGTTCATCCTCCTGATGGCTACAGGAAGCTAAATGGAAACTCTGCAGGCTCCAATCAAGAGTTGTGATATCAATGCCTATTCCTAGGAAACGCTCGCCCAGGTTTGCTGCACCTGGAGCAACTAAATAAAAAACAGTGCAGCCTCCTTCTACCGAGGGCAGAGATAATAAAAAGTTAACCATTTTGGGGGGAATCGACTTTAACCATTTAGGAACAGTTTGGCAATGTAAATGGTACATTCTGACTTTCGAAAAGGTGAGCCATGGGCAGGTTATGAGGGATTTTTATTGCTTTAATTTGTTATACACATATCGCCATTAAATGTTTCTTCATAGTGTAGAAATTCCCGTTGGTGGCAGTAACAAATAAATGCTTCATGCATGTGTATGGAGTCTGCCTGCAATCATTCTATCCTTGAATGTTTTTTTTTGGGGTGTGCGGCCAATTTGTTATGGGGGGTCCTTTAAACGTTTTGCACAGCTCCCCGCACATGGTAACCTGAAGTGGCTGGTTGTGTGCAGCCCTGCTCGGGAAGTTTCAGTTTGCTACACGGCTATGGGCCGCACAGTTGAGGAAACATTTTGTCTTCAATCCTCCAGGATCTCAGTGTTCTGAAGGTTTGCGAATCTCCTGTTTTCATCGTAACGCCGTTGCCGTGCCTCGGTCTAAAACTCTGGAATTCCCTCAGTAATCCTCTTTGCCTCTCAAATCCTTCTCTCTTCCTTTATAAAGTTCCTTCAAGCTAACCTTAACCTGCTGTATGGGTTTGGTGTCGCATTGTGTATTGCGTCTGGCAACGCACCTGTGCTTTTTGGGACCATTTTGCCACGTTGAGTTCCATCTCTGTATCTTTTCCCTCGTCTAGTGCTGCACTAAAGCAGACTTCTGCCTGTTTCCACAGCTGGTAATTCTGGGACCGTATCGCTCGTCTGTCGCCAGGGGCTTGTAGCTTGCTTGAGGAGCGCCACTCCATATCAAGTGTGTCTGGCCAGGAGTCTCTCCCGCTCTTACCGCCAACCTTTGGTGTTTGGAAGGATTTGCAAGTTGACACTCAACCTGCTGGGCCGCGTTATGAAACCTGGGCTGGGTCTCGAACCCGGAGCTCGTGGCTGAGAGGCAGGGGTGCTACTCACTGCGCCACAAGACCTCCACTACATTGAATATGCTATTTAAATTTAATTTGTTGTTGAATTCCTCTCTCTGATGTCTTATCAGGGTAACAAACTTATTTGAAGCAAATTATTTAATGCCTGCATCAAAATAGCAAACAGAGCTAAGTCATGCAAAAGTGTAGAGCACTACTTACTGGCAAGAGTAAACGCGAAGACGAATCTTTCCAGTAATGGGGCTGCCTACACTCCCACCAGAGACGTTGGTACTAAACTGATCCCCGCTGGTACTGGCTGCCCCAGAGCCACTCGAAGGAGCATTAATCAGCAGCAGGGGAAACGTCCGCCTCTCATTGGTACAAAGTCCTGCTTCAGAAAGCTGTCAGCCAATGCGATTGGTTGGCAGCTCTGCAAACCCATCAGTGTTCACTGCTGGGACCACGGGTTTAGTGTAAGGGTATCTGGCGTAGCAAGCGTGAACGTGTGACTTGGAAGAAGGATCCACAATGTGCTGCAAGGTGACACGCGACCTGAGACCAGGGTCAGTCGCGGACTGGACAGAGGCAAGCGTTTGTCTCTCAGCTTGGGCTGTTCCCTGTACATATGTACTTGCTTATGTGTTATCAACAAGCAGTTCATGTTCAATCATACAAAACTCCTTGTGACGGGAAACAGCGAGGGGGATGGGGTTGTGATTTGAAGGGTAGGTAGGAAGGATACAGGGAATCAAGGGGGAGGGTGTCAATCTTCGAGAGGTTCAGTAATCGAGGCAACCTCCGTGAGGCCTTCGCCCGTATCAGAGTCGATATCGCCAAGGCCGCGATGCACCCAGTAGACGAGACGCTGCCCTTTCAAATGGAGAGCGACGCATCAGACGTCGCCCTAGCCGCAAGCCTCAATCAGGCAGGCCCGTGGCATTCTTTTCCCGCACCCTTCATGCCTTAGAAATTCAGCACTCATCCGTCGAAAAAGAGGCCCAAGCTATCGTTGGCATTGGAGGCATTACCTGGCCGGCAGGAGATTCACTCTCCTCACAGATCAACGGTCGGCAGCCTTCATGTTCAATAACACACAGCGGGGCAAGATCAAGAATGATAAGATCTTGAGGTGGAGGATCGAGCTCTCCACCTACAATTACGAGATTTTGTATCGCCCCGGCAAGCTCAACAAGCCTCAGATGCCCTATCCCGAGGTACATGCGCCAGCGCACAAGTAGACCGACTCCGGGCCCTGCACGACAGCCTTTGTCACCTGGGAGTCACACGGTTGTACCATTTCATAAAGGCCCGCAATCTGCCCTACTCCGTCGAGGAAGTAAGGACATCACCAGGGATTGCCAGGTCTGTGCGGAGTGCAAGCCACACTTATACCAGCCAGACCGCGCGCACCTGGTGAAGGCTTCCCGCCCTTTGAACCCCTCAGCGTGGATTTCAAAGGGCCCCTCCCCTCCACCGACCGTAACATGTATTTTCTCAGTGTGGTCGACGAGTATTCCAGATTCCCATTCGCCATCCCATGCCCCGACATGACGCCTGCCACCGTCATCAAAGCCCTCAACACAATCTTCGCTCTGTTCGGTTTCCCCGCCTACATCCACAGTGACAGGGGATCCTCCTTTATGAGTGATGAGCTGCGTCAGTTCCTGCTCAGCAGGGGTCTCGCCTCCAGCAGAACGACCAGCTACAACCCCCGGGGAAACGGGCAGGTAGAGAGGGAAAACGGGACGGTCTGGAGGGCCGTCCAACTGGCCCTACGGTCCAGGAACCTCCCGGCCTCCCGCTGGCAGGAGGTCTTCCTCGATGCACTACACTCCATTCGGTCACTGCTGTGCACCGCCACTAACAACGCACCCCATGAGCGTCTCTTTGCCTTCCCCAGGAAGTCCACATCCGGGGTGTCGCTCCCGACTTGGCTCGCAGCTCCAGGACTCATCCTTCTCCGTAGGCACGTCCGCCGCCACAAGGCGGACCCGTTGTTGGAGAGGGTGCAGTTGCTCCAAGCGAACCCCCAGTATGCCTACGTGGCGTACCCCGACGGCTGCCCGGATACTGTCTCCCTCAGGGACCTGGCACCAGCAGGTTCCACACACACACACACACACACCTCTGGCCCGGCTCCATCCTCCCCTCCCCAGGCGCTCCCAGCAGCAACCCCCCCGGGACCATCCGTCCTCCCCCTGCCCACGCCCGAGGATGAAGAGGCTTTCGGCACGCTCCCTGAGTCACCGAAGACCAGACCAGCATCGGCATCGCCGCCACCACTGCGTCGCTCCCAGCGGCACATCAAGGCCCCGGACCGGTTAAACCTCGAACTGGCTCACTGGACTTCAAAAGAAAATTTATTTTTAAAGAAAATATTGTATATGTCAATTCAATTGCTGTATATAGTTCTCCATCACCCCCGCCGTACTCAATTTTAACAGGGGGTGAATGTGGTAAACCACTGTTGCACCTATATTAGGTGATGTATGGTATATTACAGGTACGCCGGTAGTCCCTGCCTGCTGGCTCCACCCAGTAGGCGGAGTATAAATATGTGTGTCCTCCGTGCAGCAGCCATTTCTCCAGCTCCTGTGGGAGGCCACACATCTTAGAGCAATAAAATTTCAGTTGTATTCAACTCTCGTCTTTGTCCAATTGATCGTGCATCACACACACTGCCTGACTCTAAAAATAGTACATTGGACCCAGGTGCATTTTGAAATTATACGCACTGTTTCAGAATGCCAAGCTGGCTTGTTTTAAAGATTGGTGGTAAGATTAGTGTGATTTGTGGGATGTACTAGTTCAGGAGTTACACTGAAATTTATCTTCCTGCTCTGCATTTCCCTGTTTCTTCATGGTTATTCTCCAGCTTTGGTCAATTCTGCTTGATAACCAGGAACGTGGAAGGCAATTACCATTACCTTGCTTGAAGGGAGCTCCTTGCCCGGCATGACCCGTTGTGTGTGCATGCCTACAGGCCATTGCTCCATCAATCCTGCAGAACATCCGTTTATTTGGCATCAGCTTGTGTTGCCATCTTACACCCTCCCTGGCTGAGATGCTATAATAACTCATCAAGAAGCTGTCCTCAATGAAGGTGAATTTCTTTTCAGTATTTATAATTACTCACTCAGCACAGCATCTCACTCCCAGCGCAGGCCTCGCTGGCAGGAGAGGTCTCACCAGGCCCTGAGTTGGGCCTGCTTTTATCCTTTGCCTTAACGAGCCCCAGGTGGTTGGCCTCAGCACCACCCCCCCCCCCCTCCCCCCACACCTGGGGAACTCGTACTCCACGGCGGAGAATCCCCGGGGGGAGGCACGAATCCCGCCCCGCCGCTCAAATGCCGGCTGCCCTATTCTCTGGCACCGTTTGTCGTGGGCCAGTGGGATTCCCATTGACAGCGGCCCCCCTCCCCGGCGATTCTCCGGGCCCCGATGGGCCGAGTGGCCTTAAAGTTGTGCCCAATCCCGCCGGCGTGAAGTACTCACCTCACGCACCTCAGGCAGGACCTGGCAGGTAAGTGTACGGGGCAGTCCTGGGGGGGTGTGAGGGTATCCGACCCTGGGGGGTGCCCCCATGGTGGCCTGGCCCGCGATCGGGGCCTACCGATCTGCAGGCGTGCTGGTTCCGTGGGGGCCTTCTTTCCTCCACGCTAGGCCCCTGTAGGGCTCCACCATATTGCCCGGGGTCCGACACGGAGAAGGAAACCCCCCGTGCATGCGCAAGATCACGCCTGCCAATCCGCGCATGCGCAAACTCGCATTCGGCGCCAGATGGAGCTGCGCCAATCACTCCGGCGTCAACCTAGCCCCCGAGAAATTGGAGAATTCCTCACATTCGGGGGCTGTTGGCGCGGAGTGGTTGGCGGCGGTTTTCCCGCCGGCGTGGGGACATAGCCCCATTTTCAGAGAATCCCGCCCCAGATGTTTCTGACTTTTCTTTCTGAATCACATTTCGATTTTGTGTTTTGAATAGTTCTGCGTTGAGCTCAATGTTTGGAAATATGGGTTGAGTCGACTTCACTTTCAAAAGGGCTCTCCTGTTACTTCTCAGAATAGAACCTCCCTAAGTTATCGCATCATCAGAATGTGGAGCTGCTTTGCCTATTACGCTCGCCATGTTTAACCATCCGCTTGTGGGCATTTGCACTCTGACGTAATCACCTGGTTCTGGTTGTTGTAATTCTTTAGCTGTCCTGTCATAGTAATATTTCTGTAGCTCTTTGTTTTTCTTCCTTGTGTTGATCACATCTTATTGTCAGGATTTGCTAAGTCTAGGAATGGTAATGTGTGTAGCTGCCGATTCATCAATAACTGTGCGATAAATCTGTGGCTCACGGAGTGGCTCTTTAACTTAATAGAGCTAGAAATGGATCGCTGCCTGAATCCGCTGATTTCTTCAGTAGTTTCTTCACAAAGTGAACACCTTCCTCTGCTTTGACTTTGGATTGGGGATATAATGGCTTTGAGGTTATGTGTTCAAAATCATACTGCTTCCATCCACTCGCAGCTGTCGAAGCATGGACCATTGTCAGACATCACTGTGAGTGGAATACCATGTCGAGCAAGCACTTCCTATATGGTTTTGATTACTGCTGAGGAACTTGAGTTAGGTAAACGTATCACCTCTGGATAATACGAGTAATAATCAATTGTTAACAAGTATTCCTTGCCATGCAAGTAGAAGCTATCGACTTTAGACCATGGAGTCTTTACCACATTGTGCACAGTCAACGTCTCTTTCTGTTGGAGTGATTGGTTGCTTTGACAAATGTGACATTCTAATACTAGGTTAGTAATATCTGCATTAATGCCTGACCGGTAGACTATCTGTCGAGCACGTCTTTTACACTTTTCGATACCTAAGTGACCCTCGTGAACCTTCAATGAACTTACATATATATCTTCAAATAGCATAAAACAAAGGGCATTTAGCACAGGCCACAGAGAAACCACATCACAACTAGCTGGTGCTTGGTTTGAGAGGGGAAAATTGATCTTCTTCTGAATTGAGTTTGAAGAAGAGCCTTGCTATTTTTTCTTCTGATCTTCCAGGATGTTGCAGGTCTATGGTCACTGATGTAACGTTAGCCGATTGTCTGTAATGAGACTAGTTGCTTGTTCATTTGAAGGAAGCTGATGTCGGTATTTGTGATTGAATACCTGCACACGTGTTTGTTTTTCTTTCGGTAGAGGTGTAAATGCCAGATTATGTGGTCCGTGTGTTGGTGGGGGGGGGGGGGGGGGAAAGAGATGAAACAGCCAAGGTTGAGAGAACAATGGGGAGAGGAGATTGAGACAAAACACAGTGGGCTTTATCAGTGAGTCACAATTTCAAACTGAATTGCCAGTAGTTGCTTGTATAAGGAACACTTATTTAGTGAGAATTTAATTTGACACATTCTACAAAACTGCAAGTGTGGCCAAAGCATTTTAACCACTCATTAGTCTCACTGTAACGTTTCTAATGGTACAGATGACGTGACAGAAGACTTCCTCCGCAGTCTTTAAGTAAATTGTTGCAGGAATCCAGCGGAGGTTTTATAGATTAGCCAGGGAAAGAAAATCTAATTTCACTGAGTAATATTCAAGTCACCACACACCAAAATGTCAAAACGTGCCTCCTTTTCAGTTTCCCTTCATTAGGGACACGTTGGCATAAATGTCATTCATTGTCCTTCTCCGAACACCTGTCATGTCAATGGCGTGGATATGGATGTCAGCTTACAGCTAAATAGGTCACCCCTGTCTCATTCAACTGCATCTGTTGCAGGGTCCTGAATCCCAGCTCAATGTGTTCCTCTCCACCAAGTGATGCATACGTAAGTACCAATCAAATTGATGGTGACAGCTCAGTTGGGCCTTTCCAGTTGTAGCGGACTGAATTATTTTACCTGATTAAAGCGATTTGTAATTGCATTCTTAAACCGGCTCTGATGTCCTTCTGTGCCCGGACAACAGTGCTGAACGTAGGGAAGGGATTTGTTGTTCATGTATGTACATTCTGGGCCACAAGACGCTCTGGTGACTAACAAAACTGTATCTTCTTCCGAAGCTGAATCGATTGAAAAGGGCTTTCACCAAAATGGTGAGATTTTGGAAACACGTCCACAACAAAATTATGATTTATTAAGTCTCTAGGTTTGATGTTCTGTTATGCATCCAATCCCTAGAGAGTGCAGAGGGGTTATCCCTTAAGGAGTTCCTTTGCACCAAATCTGCCTTCTTGAATACTTTTGAATCATTGCTTTTTAAAAGGTAACATCTATGTCACATATTGTGCTTTTATTTGTCTTCCATCTTCAATTGAACAATAATACAATAATAATAACTTGAATTTATACAGCATATTTCACAACGCAATAGAGGATTGTTTTTGCTGGCAGCCACTGGCAATTTGATTTAAAGTTTGAATTGTTTATATATCCTATTGTGCTTTGTCTCAATTTCCTCTCTTCATTGTTCTCACAATGTTGGCCATTTCATTTCTTCTCTGCTTCAACGCATCCACCAAACAATCCGGTGTGTTTGTGAGTACACAAAGGAAAACAACGATCATGTCAATAGAATATGAAAAGAAATCAAAACTATATGTATCAAAACTCGATTCTTTTTTGCTGTTTTAAAATGGACTTCTGCTGAACCACAAAATGGCTGCTGCAGGTCACGTGACTTATGAGATTGGCCATCTGTTATTCATAACATTTCGTTGAATTTGCAGTGCAGAAGGAGGTCATTCAGCCCATCGATTCTGCACCGGCCCTTGGAAAGAGCACCCTATTTAAGCCCCACTCCGCCACCCTATCCCCTTTAGCCCCGTAACCCAACCTAACATTTTTGGACACTAAGGGCAATTTAGAATGGCCAATCCACTTTACCTGCACATCTTTGAACTATGGGAGGAAACCGGAGCACCCGGAGGAAACCCACACACATACGGGGAGAACGTGCAGACTCCATACCCAAGCCAGGAATTGAACCTGGGACCTTGGAGCTGTGAAGCAACTGTGCTAACCACTGTGCTACCATGCTGCCCATAAATTTCTAGAAGGTTCAAACAAAGACGACAAGAACAAAAGAGTTCCACTCCCATCCTTCTGGGACCTCACACCCAAATTGTAAGGCCACATAATAATTACAAAACTGGACGATTAACAGATGAACTGATTCCCCCAGCCAGGGGGATAACAAAGATAGAGACATCGAAACTCGCTATATCTGAAGAAGCGCTAACAGCCAGCATGTTGATTCTTGAGGATTTTGGCCAACGCCGTTCACTTCAAGAACTTTTGTGTTACTGTCTCCAATCAGAACCTCATCTGAAATGAACTCTGCAGTGAAGGAAACACCCTCTGGGCTTTAACTTACTCGACTGGAAATTGTCATGATATTCAGACAAACATCATGGTGCAAACACACATACACACTGATGGACAGATCAACACACACGCATCACAGCCAATCACAAGCAACAGCACACGCACTATAAAACAGGGAACACCACAGTTCCCGCTGATTCCAGCAGGAGACAGCTCAGGGCACAGAGCTCACAGCGTGTCACTCAGACACACACCATGTGCTGAGTGCCTCTCTAGGATAGTGTAAGGGCTGGGTCCACAGGTTAAAGGGTAAAGAACGAACCACAGTCATAAGTTTACAGATGTTGTTATTGATAGTAATGAAACAGAGTTTTATCATCTGCAACCGTGTTGGTTCGCCTGTATAGCGGGACACCCAACACGACAGAAATCATACAAACAAATTTTCATTTAATGGACCTTTTAATGTTGTTGCTCGTTATAATATCTTCTGGAGACCCGAGAAGATTACACAAAATGATTTATTTTGGTAAACAAAAGTAATGTTTGCAATGCGGCATAGAGCACATATGTCTCAGCTGGGACAACGGATCTGACCGGTCCCAATCTATATCAGCTTTTAGAAACCAGAGTCACAAGCCCCAGCTGCTAGGCCTCTGCCCCCAGTGAGAGAGCTCCTGTTCCACGAGCCCCACGGGAAGATCAAATGGGTCATCTCCGTGAGTCTCGTGAGGTTTATTACATCCCTCCCCACTCTGAGGTCCATAGGTCCCTCAGCCATTGGAGGTGGGGGGTGGTCTACTTCGCCGCTTTGCCTGTGGCTTTGTTTCCAACGGTTGCGGGCTGGGCCGAGGGTGTGTGTGACTTGTCGGCATCACTTCCAAGGCGATCGTTTTGGGGTCCTGGGGATTTCTCCCTGACCAAACTTACATCCAAAATCATGGATGTTTCTGTCTCCATGTCTGACCCCGGAACCCTCCAACTCGCGCATGTCAGTGTCATCGCCCTTGGGGAGGAGGGCTCCCTGGCTTCTGGATGATGGGCAAGGGGAACGAGAGGCTGGAGGGGCTGGCTTCTGTGTGGGTTCCCTGCCTTTGAGCTGGTCCACATGTTTGCGTATGGTCGCTCCTTGGTTTTGACTTGATAAGAGACTGGTCCAGTCTTCTGTGCTCTGGCCCTCGGCATCCACCGTTCCCAGAATTCCAGATGTACACGGTGTCCCTGGTTTGAATCCTCAGTCCTGCTCCCGGTGGTCATGGTACTTTTTCTGGAGATCTTGTTTCTTCTCCACCTTCCTACCAAGACTGGGAACCGTTAGGATTGGAAGGGTTTTTGGTCTTTGGCCCATCAGTAAATCTGCCGGTACTACCACAGTTATCAGGGGCGAAATTCTCCGGAAACGGCGCGATGTCCGCCGACTGGCGCCCAAAACGGCGCCAATAAGTCGGGCATCGCGCCGCCCCAAAGGTGTGGAATGCTCCGCATCTTTGGGGGCCAAGCCCCAACATTGAGGGGCTAGGCCGGCGCCGGAGGAATTTCCGCCCCGCCAGCTGGCGGAAACGGCCTTTGGTGCCCCGCCAGCTGGCGCGGAAATGACATCTCCGGGCGGCGCATGCGCGGGAGTGTCAGCGGCCGCCAACAGTTTCCCACGCATGCGCAGTGGATGGAGTCTCTTCCACCTCCGCCATGGTGGTGACCGTGGCGGAGGCGGAAGGGAAAGAGTGCCCCCACGGCACAGGCCCGCCCGCGGATCGGTGGGCCCCGATGCGGGCCAGGCCACCGTGGGGGCATCCCCCCCAGGGCCAGATCGCCCCGCGTCCCCCCCCCCCAGGACCCCGGAGCCCGCCCGCGCCGCCTTGTCCCGCCGGTAAGGTAGGTGGTTTAATCTACGCTGGCGGGACAGGCAATTTATCGGCGGGACTTCGGCCCATCCGGGCCGGAGAATCGAGCGGGGGGGGCCCGCCAACTGGTGCGGCGCAATCCAGCCCCCGCCGAATCTCCGGTGCTGGAGACTTCGGCAACCGGCGGGGGCGGGATTCACGCCAGCCCCCGGCGATTCTCCGACCCGGCGGGGGGGTCGGAGAATGTCGCCCCAGATGTGCTGTGGTCCGATGCTTGAACAGAAAATGGGGCAATTATGTCGCAACTGGCCCTGTGGCTTGTTTTTTAATTCCCCTCATCAAAGTCTGTACCGCCCACTCAGCCAGGCCATTCGGAAGGTTAGTACCGGGAGGTCCGGATGGTGTTTGGCTCTTTTCGCCTGCATGAACTTGGAGAATTCCTCACTGGTGAAAGGTTCCAATATCTGTGATGGGCACCTCCGGGATTCCATGGATGTGGAACGACTGGCATGGCTTCTCTCCGATGGTCCGCATTGTGGTGGACGGCATCCGGTAAACATGCATCCATTTCGAGTTGACCTGAACAAGTAGTAGAAACATTGACCTCAGCAAAGGCCAATGAAGTCGGCGTGTTAACTGCACCCAGGGCCGTCCTGGCCACTCCCAGTGAAGTGAGGCCGATGGCGGGAGCTTTCAATGCTATTGGCACGCTGTATGCTACTGCACCAACCTCTCGATGTCGCCACCGAGCTCCCGCCACCACACGTAGCTCCTGGCGAGCATCTTCTTTTTGGAGACCCCCAGATGTCCACTGTGCAGATCCAGCAGGATGACTTTCTGACCTTGCCTCGGGACCAGTACACGGGCTCCCCATATGAGAATGGCGTCTTTAATGCTCAGCTCCTGTTGCCTAGTTGTGAGAACCCACAGTTCTTCAGACAGTTCCCCTGTAGCCCCCATGCAGGGCGACGTGGCACAGCCTTGCCAATGTAGGGTCCTTTTGCATCCACACACAAATTTGTGAGGCTATGACACGCAACGTGTTCAGAAAATGTAGCAGCACCAAGACTTTGTCCACTACTGGTGGGGATGGTGATGTGTCAGAAATAGGAGTCAGCTCAAGGCATTCACTTGCGTAATCGACGCGCCTGGGCGATACTCAAAGGCATGCTCATACACCGCTAACCATAGTGTCATCTCTGGATCCTGGCTAACACGATCGGTGTTATCGCCCTGTCTTCTTTGAAGAGGCCGTAATGATTGCGATGTGCCGCCACTAAATGTATTGATGGAACATTTTGACCGCGAAGATCCCGGTCAGTCCTTCCTTTTCAATCTGAGCGTACCTGCGTTCTGCATCAGCCAAGATTCTCAACACAGCGGCCATCAGCCACTCCACCACAAAGTCCATGCAATGGGCCAGCAATGCCCTTATGCCACATGGGGAGGCGCCACACGTGATAAGGAGCAATCTGGCAGGCTCGTAATGTGTTTGCAGTTTAGAGGACAACGGTTGTCGCTTTACTTTGGCAATTGCCTCCTCTTGTGGCGCCCTCCATGACCATGTCCCATGTTCCTTTACGAGAGCATATAAAGGTGCCAGGATGGTCGCCAGATTTGGAATGAAATTTCCCATAGTAATTTATGAGTCCTAGTAATGGCCATAGCTCCGTCATATCCTCAGGTGTGGGGACCTGCTTGATAGTTCAGACCTTCTCCTCCATTGGTTGTAAACCGTCCTTGTCTACCTGATGCCCCAGGTATGTGACCTCTTTCACCTGGAAAACACACTTGCCCATTTTCAGGTGGACACCTGCCTCCAGGAAACAATGGAGGACTTCCTCTAAATTATCGAGGTGTTCCTCCTCGTTGGCTCCAGTAATCAATGTGTAGTCCATGTAGACTGCCAGCCTTGGGATCCCTTGAAGGATGCTCCCCATAACCCGCTGGAAGATCGCACACAGGTGGTTGATACTCCAAGTAGGAGCCTGGTGGATTCATGCAATCTCTTGAGGGTGTTAATAGTCACATATTTACTGACCGCCGCATCCAACTCCAACTGGAGGAATGTGTGGCTCATGTCCAACTTGGAGAAGGAATGACCCCAGCCAATTTTGCAGCAAGATTCTCCATGCACAGCATTGGGTGCCCGTCCAACTGGAGGGCCTTGTTCACCATCACCATAAGGCAGAGCACCGGTAACTAGTCGTGGCCCAACATACTGGGTCTGGGCCCCTGGATCGATAGCAGGCAAACCTCTTACTGCCCGTAGGCAATCGGAGTTATCGTTGTTCCAATGATGGACGATAGCTTTCTGGTATCTGTCTCAACTGTGCCTTACTGTCCCTTCGAACCGTCCGCATGTTTGCTGTCCAATAACAGAGACAGCAGCCCCTGTGTCTATTTCCATCTCTTGAAGGTGGCCGTGTATCTATAAGGTGATTTAGATGGAGGCCACTTTTGGTGCATAATGCTATTTAGTTGCATGCAAACATCCTCATCGGGTTGTACTCTGCCTCGTCATTGTTTGAGATCCAACCACTACGGAGGTGTCATCAGCAAATTTGAAAATCGAATTGGAGGGGAATTTGGCCGCACAGTTAAAGGTGTATAAGGAGTATAGTAGGGGGCTGAGGACACAGCCTTGTGGGGCACCGGTGTTGAGGATGATCATGGAGGAGGTGTTGTTGCCTATCCTTACTGATTGTGGTCTGTGGGTTAGAAAGTTCAGGATCCAGTCACAGAGGGAGGAGCCCAGGCCCAGGCCACAGAGTTTGGAGATGAGTTTTGTAGGAATAATGGTGTTGAAGACTGAGATGTAGTCAATAAATAGGAGTCTGACATAGGTGTCTTTGTTATCTAGGTGTTCCAGGGCAGAGTGCAGGTTCAGCGAGATGGCGTCTGCTGTGGAGCTGTTGCAGCGGTAGGCAGACTGTAGTGGATCAAGGCAATCCGGGAGGCTGGAGCTGATTCCACCTTTCAAAGCACTTCATGATGATGGATGTCAGAGCCACTGGACGATAGTCATTAAGGCACGCTGCTTGGCTTTTCTTTGGTACAGGGATGATTGTTGACTTCCTGAAGTAGATAGGGACCTCAGATTGTTGTAAAGAGAGGTTGAAGATGTCTGCGAGTACCCCCGCCAGCTGATCCGTGCAAGACCTGAGAGCTCGTCCGGGTACCCCATCCAGGCCAGTGGCTATTTGTGGGTTGACCTTCGAAAAGGCTGCTCTGACATCTGCAATGGTGACTTCAGACACAAGTTCATCTGATGTGCAGGCGTGTGGGTGTGTGAGTGTGTGTGTGTATGCATGTGCGTGTGCATGTGAGTGTGTGCATATTTGTGTATGTGTGCGCGTCTGCATGTGCCTTGTGCATGTGTGTTTGTGAGCGTGTGTGTATGTGTGTGCGTGTGCATGTTGTGTGTCCACATATTTGCATGCATGTGTGGGTATGCATGCATGTGTTGGTATGTGTGTGCTTGTGTGTGCATTTGTGCATGTGTGCATGTCTGTGTGAGCATGTGTATGTTTGTGTGTGTGTGTGCCTGCATGCTGTGCCTTTGGGTGTACGTTTCTGTGTTTGCCTGCATATGTGTTTGCGTATGTGTGTATTTGTGTGTGTGTTTGCGTGTCTGTGTGTGTGTGTGTGTTTGTGTTTGCATGTCTGTGTGTATGTGTGTGCTTGTGTCTGTGTGCATGTGTGTGGTTTTGAACACTTCCAGGGACACCTCCACACCCCCTCCTCACTCCACAGGTTTGAATAGAAATAAACTAACCTTCTGAGTTAATCATCATGCGGGTTTGCTGAGCATTATTATTATATTGGCCACACAATCTGAGGGTTGGAGAAATTGCCTATTTTTTAGTAGTTCAAAACACCTCTGCATACAGACAATGGTGAGAGGATGAAGGAGTTCAGTTCCTCTCTCCTGTCCATAATAAAACACTTGCACAAACTCTGTACAAATACGCACATATCAGCCTCCCTCAGCAGAAAAGGCAAACAGTCCTGTTGCAGAACAAGCTAACATGACATTGCATCTGTGACTCATTGGTTTATGATCAAAGCCAGTGCATTAATTTTTGAACTAAAGTCAACGTTGTAATCTCGGAAATGCAGCAGCTACATCACACTGCCCTGTCCCACAAACAGCAATGTGATAACACTGAGATCAGCTCATTTTTAGTGATATTGGTTGAGAGTGAAATATTTGCCAAGACACCAGGGCGAATTCATCAAAATAGTGCCACACAATCTGTTTGATTCAGCTGAGACCATGGGCAAGGCCTTGGTTTAATGCCTCAGCTAAAAGACAGCACCTCAAACGCTGCAGCACCCCCTGAAGTACCTTGCTGGAGAGTTAGCTTGGATTTTGTGCTCAATCCCCACAGTGGGACTTGACCCCACATCCTCTGATTTAGTGGAAAGAGTGCTGTCTTTGTCTCGTAGCTGGCACTTTAAGGAAACATTCCAGATGCAATTATTTAATGTTGCAATATAATTATCAGCAATAAAAAATATTGCAGGTGATCCTGAAAGAGAAGACAGGTTAACTTTTAGGAGAGGAATGTTTCACCGAGATGGACATGGGGCAGGTCGGAGATCCCTCTTAAAGGGTGCAGCAAAACAGAAGGGGGAACAGGAGAAATAGTGATCAATAATCAATAACCAATAGAAAGATTAACATTTGAAGGAAAACGTTCACAGCCAGAACTTGGTACTGGTAAAAGATAGAAAGACTGACCTTTAGCACCTCTCACGACTATGGGACATTCCAAAGCAATTTACAATCAATGTACGGAATTTTCTGTTATTTGCGCAGAATGCCGGCTAAGACAGGAAAACCAGCGAGTAGCTCGTGGCTGCACAGCCAGCTTCTCCCGGCACATTTTGCAGCGTTCTGTGCAAAACAAAAACGGATTCTCCCGGCGTGGCCCATGCGCTAGCGGCACGGGGCCTGATAGTGCGGCAGCGTCAGCTCAATAAGACATCCTGATCGGTGATTGAAAAAATGATATCCTTCGCCCAAGGATAAGGGGAATCCCCAATAATCACAAGCACAACACACTCCCCCACGCATCCCACCCCCCACTCACCCCCATGCCCCCCCCCCCCCCCCCGCCCCAGGATAAAAGGATAAGGGGGCCCTCCCCCCCAAGGATAAGGGGAACCACCCCACCAATGAGCACCCCAGATAGCCCCCCTTGACAATGCCCCCTGGGGGCAGTGCCAGAGGCAATACTTGTGCGCCAAGGGGCATTGTAAAGGTGAAAGAAGACTACGGGGCAGTGCCATGGGGCAATGCCAGGGGCCAGTTGGCAGTGCCAGGGGGCACAGGCATGACCTTTCTGGATGGGTACCTTGTTATTCAACAGCGAAGGGTGGGAAAAATCAGAAATCGAGACATCACATAAGACCATAAGACATAGGAGCGGGAGTAAGGCCATTCGGCCCATCGAGTCCACTCCACCATTCAATCATGGCTGATTTCAACTCCATTTACCCGCTCTCTCTCCATAGCCCTTAATTCCTCGAGAAAGCAAGAATTTATCAACTTCTGTCTTAAAGACACTCAACGTCCCGGCCTCCACCGCCCTCTGTGGCAATGAATTCCACAGACCCACCACTCTCTGGCTGAAGACATTTCTCCTCATCTCTGTTCTAAAGTGACTCCCTTTTATTCTAAGGCTGTGCCCCCGGGTCCTAGTCTCCCCTGCTAATGGAAACAACTTCCCTACGTCCACCCTATCTAAGCCATTCATTATCTTGTAAGTTTCTATTAGATCTCCCCTCAACCTCCTAAACTCCAATGAATATAATCCCAGGATCCTCAGACGTTCATCGTATGTTAGGCCTACCATTCCTGGGATCATCCGTGTGAATCTCTGCTGGATCCGCTCCAGTGCCAGTATGTCCTTCCTGAGGTGTGGGGCCCAAAATTGCTCACAGTATTCTAAATGGGGCCTAACTAATGGTTTATAAAGCTTCAGAAGTACATCCCTGCTTTTATATTCCAAGCCTCTTGAGATGAATGACAACATTGCATTTGCTTTCTTAATTACGGACTCAACCTGCAAGTTTACCTTTAGAGAATCCTGGACTAGGATCACGGTATGATTCTCATTTTCTGAGTCTTGTGATATTTTGCACCCACGTCGCCGTGTGTGGCGTGTGCTCATGGCGAACGCAGGCGCAAAACTGCTGCCAAAACGATACTTTTGAAGTGCACTTATTGTTATTATGTCGGCAATGTGGCAGCCACAAAGACCAGAGTGATAATGACCAGGTAATCTGTCTTAGTGACCTGACTGAGTGATAACTATCGGTCAGGACACCGGGAATAACTCCGGGAATAGTGACATGGGATATTTCTCTCCACCCGAGAGAGCAGATGGGGTTTCTGCTAATTTGATTTGCGCTTTCATGGCCGAGGGAAGATTAAAACCCCAGCTCCTGACATTTTTACAGAAAATACGTCCCCATTCATTCTTGTATTGACATTTTACATCATCAATGCACGTCATTCTTATTCACTTGGCAGCAGTTCTATTCAGATGGTGACCACTTTTGCTTAGGAGGCTGTGAGTTCTGTCTGCCACTATTACAATATTTAGATCTTAAATCTCCTTAATAAACTTGCATTGATATTCGTCTCTTACTGCACTGAATTACTGCGCTTACTTGATTTTCTCCCGGGTTAATAACCACCAGCGGCCAGGTCCTTATTGATTTTCTCAGCACCTGGCAGCATACTCATACAGTGAGTGATGTTGTGAAGATGCCATCCCTCTGGAAGTCCGAGTTCCCGACGGTGCGGTTTACTTGTGCTTTTAAAAATCGTGAAACCAGCGTGGCGGCTGTTGAGGGAGAGAGAGGGGGTTCGGAAAGTGTCCAACATCACCATAGTTTGCTGACAGTTGTGCCGCTGGCCGGGTGGGGGGGGCAGGAGGTGGGTTGTCGGGTCGGGGTGGATGGCATGGCACACCTTTGCCACAGCTGTAAAGGCAACCATACAGCTGTGCACACCGCTGACTACCCACTGTGGACTTAGGACCACAGGTCATATTGGTCCCCCCCCTCCCCCCAGGCCACCCCTCCCAGGTGCCCTCTGACCCCAGTCGACCCATCAGCTGTAAGGCGTGCTCCCGCGCAACCAGTGCCATGTTGTTGGCTGGGATGAGTGTGTGTGGGGAGTGTAATGTGTGTGTGCGGCTGGGGTGAGTGTGTGTGGGGAGTGTAATGTGTGTGTGCGGCTGGGATGAGTGTGTGTGGGGAGTGCAGTGTGTGTGCGGCTGGGGTGAGTGTGTGTGGGGAGTGTAATGTGTGTGTGCGGCTGGGGTGAGTGTGTGTGGGGAGTGTAATGTGTGTGTGCGGCTGGGATGAGTGTGTGTGGGGAGTGTAATGTGTGTGATCGGCTGGGGTGAGTCTGTGTGGGGAGTGCAGTGTGTGTGTGCGGCTCGGATGAGTGTGTGTGGGGAGTGTAATGTGTGTGTGCGGCTGGGATGAGTGTGTGTGGGGAGTGTAATGTGTGTGTGCGGCTGGGATGAGTGTGTGTGGGGAGTGTAATGTGTGTGTGCGGCTGGGATGAGTGTGTGTGGGGAGTGTAATGTGTGTGTGCGGCTGGGGTGAGTGTGTGTGGGGAGTGTAATGTGTGTGTGCGGCTGGGGTGAGTGTGTGTGGGGAGTGCAGTGTGTGTGTGCGGCTCGGATGAGTGTGTGTGGGGAGTGTAATGTGTGTGTGCGGCTGGGATGAGTGTGTGTGGGGAGTGTAATGTGTGTGTGCGGCTGGGATGAGTGTGTGTGGGGAGTGTATGTGTGTGTGCGGCTGGGGTGAGTGTGTGTGGGGAGTGTAATGTGTGTGTGCGGCTGGGATGAGTGTGTGTGGGGAGTGTTCTGTGTGTGTGAGGCTGGGATGAGTGTGTGTGGGGAGTGTAATGTGTGTGTGCGGCTGGGATGAGTGTGTGTGGGGAGTGTAATGTGTGTGTGCGGCTGGGATGAGTGTGTGTGGGGAGTGTAATGTGTGTGTGCGGCTGGGGTGAGTGTGTGTGGGGAGTGTAATGTGTGTGTGCGGCTGGGGTGAGTGTGTGTGGGCATTGCAGTGTGTGTGTGCGGCTGGGATGAGTGTGTGTGGGGAGTGTAATGTGTGTGTGCGGCTGGGATGAGTGTGTGTGGAGAGTGTAATGTGTGTGTGCGGCTGGGGTGAGTGTGTGTGGGGAATGTAATGTGTGTGTGCGGCTGGGATGAGTGTGTGTGGGGAGTGTTCTGTGTGTGTGCGGCTGGGATGAATGTGTGTGGGGAGTGTAATGTGTGTGTGCGGCTGGGATGAGTGTGTGTGGGGAGTGTTCTGTGTGTGCGGCTGGGATGAGTGTGTGTGGGGAGTGTAATGTGTGTGTGCGGCTGGGATGAGTGTGGGTGGGGTGTGTAATGTGTGTGTGCGGCTGGGATGAGTGTGTGTGGGGAGTGTTATGTGTGTGTGCGGCTGGGATGAGTGTGTGTGGGGAGTGTAATGTGTGTGTGCGGCTGGGATGAGTGTGGGTGGGGTGTGTAATGTGTGTGTGTGGCTGGGATGAGTGTGTGTGGGGAGTGTAATGTGTGTGTGCGGCTGGGATGAGTGTGTATGGGGAGTGTAATGTGTGTGTGCGGCTGGGATGAGTGTGTGTGGGGAGTGCAGTGTGTGTGCGGCTGGGGTGAGTGTGTGTGGGGTGTGTAATGTGTGTGTGCGGCTGGGATGAGTGTGTGTGGAGAGTGTAATGTGTGTGTGCGGCTGGGGTGAGTGTGTGTGGGGAGTGTAATGTGTGTGTGCGGCTGGGGTGAGTGTGTGTGGGGAGTGCAGTGTGTGTGTGCGGCTGGGATGAGTGTGTGTGGAGAGTGTAATGTGTGTGTGCGGCTGGGATGAGTGTGTGTGGGGAGTGTAATGTGTGTGTGCGGCTGGGATGAGTGTGTGTGGGGAGTGTAATGTGTGTGTGTGGCTGGGGTGAGTGTGTGTGGGGAGTGTAATGTGTGTGTGCGGCTGGGATGAGTGTGTGTGGGGAGTGTAATGTGTGTGTGCGGCTGGGATGAGTGTGTGTGGGGAGTGTAATGTGTGTGTGCGGCTGGGATGAGTGTGTGTGGGGAGTGTAATGTGTGTGTGCGGCTGGGTTGAGTGTGTGTGGGGAGTGCAGTGTGTGTGTGCGGCTGGGATGAGTGTGTGTGGGGAGTGTAATGTGTGTGTGCGGCTGGGATGAGTGTGTGTGGGGAGTGTAATGTGTGTGTGCGGCTGGGATGAGTGTGTGTGGGGAGTGTAATGTGTGTGTGCGGCTGGGATGAGTGTGTGTGGGGAGTGTTCTGTGTGTGTGAGGCTGGGATGAGTGTGTGTGGGGAGTGTAATGTGTGTGTGCGGCTGGGATGAGTGTGTGTGGGGAGTGTAATGTGTGTGTGCGGCTGGGATGAGTGTGTGTGGGGAGTGTAATGTGTGTGTGCGGCTGGGGTGAGTGTGTGTGGGGAGTGTAATGTGTGTGTGCGGCTGGGGTGAGTGTGTGTGGGGAGTGCAGTGTGTGTGTGCGGCTCGGATGAGTGTGTGTGGGGAGTGTAATGTGTGTGTGCGGCAGGGATGAGTGTGTGTGAGGAGTGTAATGTGTGTGTGCGGCTGGGATGAGTGTGTGTGGGGAGTGTAATGTGTGTGTGCGGCTGGGATGAGTGTGTGTGGGGAGTGTAATGTGTGTGTGCGGCTGGGGTGAGTGTGTGTGGGGAGTGTAATGTGTGTGTGCGGCCGGGGTGAGTGTGTGTGGGGATTGCAGTGTGTGTGTGCGGCTGGGATGAGTGTGTGTGGGGAGTGTAATGTGTGTGTGCGGCTGGGATGAGTGTGTGTGGGGAGTGTAATGTGTGTGTGCGGCTGGGATGAGTGTGTGTGGAGAGTGTAATGTGTGTGTGCGGCTGGGGTGAGTGTGTGTGGGGAATGTAATGTGTGTGTGCGGCTGGGATGAGTGTGTGTGGGGAGTGTTCTGTGTGTGTGCGGCTGGGATGAATGTGTGTGGGGAGTGTAATGTGTGTGTGCGGCTGGGGTGAGTGTGTGTGGGGAGTGCAGTGTGTGTGTGCGGCTGGGATGAGTGTGTGTGGAGAGTGTAATGTGTGTGTGCGGCTGGGATGAGTGTGTGTGGGGAGTGTAATGTGTGTGTGCGGCTGGGATGAGTGTGTGTGGGGAGTGTAATGTGTGTGTGTGGCTGGGGTGAGTGTGTGTGGGGAGTGTAATGTGTGTGTGCGGCTGGGATGAGTGTGTGTGGGGAGTGTAATGTGTGTGTGCGGCTGGGATGAGTGTGTGTGGGGAGTGTAATGTGTGTGTGCGGCTGGGATGAGTGTGTGTGGGGAGTGTAATGTGTGTGTGCGGCTGGGTTGAGTGTGTGTGGGGAGTGCAGTGTGTGTGTGCGGCTGGGATGAGTGTGTGTGGGGAGTGTAATGTGTGTGTGCGGCTGGGATGAGTGTGTGTGGGGAGTGTAATGTGTGTGTGCGGCTGGGATGAGTGTGTGTGGGGAGTGTAATGTGTGTGTGCGGCTGGGATGAGTGTGTGTGGGGAGTGTAATGTGTGTGTGCGGCTGGGATGAGTGTGTGTGGGGAGTGTAATGTGTGTGTGCGGCTGGGATGAGTGTGTGTGGGGAGTGTATGTGTGTGTGCGGCTGGGGTGAGTGTGTGTGGGGAGTGTAATGTGTGTGTGCGGCTGGGATGAGTGTGTGTGGGGAGTGTTCTGTGTGTGTGAGGCTGGGATGAGTGTGTGTGGGGAGTGTAATGTGTGTGTGCGGCTGGGATGAGTGTGTGTGGGGAGTCTAATGTGTGTGTGCGGCTGGGATGAGTGGGTGTGGGGAGTGTAATGTGTGTGTGCGGCTGGGGTGAGTGTGTGTGGGGAGTGTAATGTGTGTGTGCGGCTGGGGTGAGTGTGTGTGGGGATTGCAGTGTGTGTGTGCGGCTGGGATGAGTGTGTGTGGGGAGTGTAATGTGTGTGTGCGGCTGGGATGAGTGTGTGTGGGGAGTGTAATGTGTGTGTGCGGCTGGGATGAGTGTGTGTGGAGAGTGTAATGTGTGTGTGCGGCTGGGGTGAGTGTGTGTGGGGAATGTAATGTGTGTGTGCGGCTGGGATGAGTGTGTGTGGGGAGTGTTCTGTGTGTGTGCGGCTGGGATGAATGTGTGTGGGGAGTGTAATGTGTGTGTGCGGCTGGGATGAGTGTGTGTGGGGAGTGTTCTGTGTGTGTGCGGCTGGGATGAGTGTGTGTGGGGAGTGTAATGTGTGTGTGCGGCTGGGATGAGTGTGTGTGGGGAGTGTTATGTGTGTGTGCGGCTGGGATGAGTGTGTGTGGGGAGTGTTCTGTGTGTGTGCGGCTGGGATGAGTGTGTGTGGGGAGTGTAATGTGTGTGTGCGGCTGGGATGAGTGTGGGTGGGGTGTGTAATGTGTGTGTGCGGCTCGGATGAGTGTGTGTGGGGAGTGTAATGTGTGTGTGCGGCTGGGATGAGTGTGTGTGGGGAGTGTATGTGTGTGTGCGGCTGGGGTGAGTGTGTGTGGGGAGTGTAATGTGTGTGTGCGGCTGGGATGAGTGTGGGTGGGGAGTGTAATGTGTGTGTGCTGCTGGGATGAGTGTGTGTGGGGAGTGTAATGTGTGTGTGCGGCTGGGGTGAGTGTGTGTGGGGAGTGTAATGTGTGTGTGCGGCTGGGGTGAGTGTGTGTGGGGATTGCAGTGTGTGTGTGCGGCTGGGATGAGTGTGTGTGGGGAGTGTAATGTGTGTGTGCGGCTGGGATGAGTGTGTGTGGGGAGTGTAATGTGTGTGTGCGGCTGGGATGAGTGTGTGTGGAGAGTGTAATGTGTGTGTGCGGCTGGGGTGAGTGTGTGTGGGGAGTGTAATGTGTGTGTGCGGCTGGGATGAGTGTGTGTGGGGAGTGTTCTGTGTGTGTGCGGCTGGGATGAATGTGTGTGGGGAGTGTAATGTGTGTGTGCGGCTGGGATGAGTGTGTGTGGGGAGTGTTCTGTGTGTGTGCGGCTGGGATGAGTGTGTGTGGGGAGTGTAATGTGTGTGTGCGGCTGGGATGAGTGTGGGTGGGGTGTGTAATGTGTGTGTGCGGCTGGGATGAGTGTGTGTGGGGAGTGTTATGTGTGTGTGCGGCTGGGATGAGTGTGTGTGGGGAGTGTTCTGTGTGTGTGCGGCTGGGATGAGTGTGTGTGGGGAGTGTAATGTGTGTGTGCGGCTGGGATGAGTGTGGGTGGGGTGTGTAATGTGTGTGTGCGGCTGGGATGAGTGTGTGTGGGGAGTGTAAGTGTGTGTGCGGCTGGGATGAGTGTGTATGGGGAGTGTAATGTGTGTGTGCGGCTGGGATGAGTGTGTGTGGGGAGTGCAGTGTGTGTGCGGCTGGGATGAGTGTGTGTGGGGTGTGTAATGTGTGTGTGCGGCTGGGATGAGTGTGTGTGGAGAGTGTAATGTGTGTGTGCGGCTGGGGTGAGTGTGTGTGGGGAGTGTAATGTGTGTGTGCGGCTGGGGTGAGTGTGTGTGGGGAGTGTAATGTGTGTGTGCGGCTGGGATGAGTGTGTGTGGGGAGTGTAATGTGTGTGTGCGGCTGGGATGAGTGTGTGTGGGGAGTGTAATGTGTGTGTGTGGCTGGGGTGAGTGTGTGTGGGGAGTGTAATGTGTGTGTGCGGCTGGGATGAGTGTGTGTGGGGAGTGTAATGTGTGTGTGCGGCTGGGATGAGTGTGTGTGGGGAGTGTAATGTGTGTGTGCGGCTGGGATGAGTGTGTGTGGGGAGTGTAATGTTTTGTGTGCGGCTGGGTTGAGTGTGTGTGGGGAGTGCAGTGTGTGTGTGCGGCTGGGATGAGTGTGTGTGGGGAGTGTAATGTGTGTGTGCGGCTGGGATGAGTGTGTGTGGGGAGTGTAATGTGTGTGTGCGGCTGGGAATGAGTGTGTGTGGGGAGTGTAATGTGTGTGTGCGGCTGGGATGAGTGTGTGTGGGGAGTGTAATGTGTGTGTGCGGCTGGGATGAGTGTGTGTGGGGAGTGTAATGTGTGTGTGCGGCTGGGTGAGTGTGTGTGGGGAGTGTAATGTGTGTGTGCGGCTGGGGTGAGTGTGTGTGGGGAGTGTAATGTGTGTGTGCGGCTGGGGTGAGTGTGTGTGGGGAGTGCAGTGTGTGTGTGCGGCTCGGATGAGTGTGTGTGGGGAGTGTAATGTGTGTGTGCGGCTGGGATGAGTGTGTGTGGGGAGTGTAATGTGTGTGTGCGGCTGGGATGAGTGTGTGTGGGGAGTGTATGTGTGTGTGCGGCTGGGGTGAGTGTGTGTGGGGAGTGTAATGTGTGTGTGCGGCTGGGATGAGTGTGTGTGGTGAGTGTTCTGTGTGTGTGAGGCTGGGATGAGTGTGTGTGGGGAGTGTAATGTGTGTGTGCGGCTGGGATGAGTGTGTGTGGGGAGCCTAATGTGTGTGTGCGGCTGGGATGAGTGTGTGTGGGGAGTGTAATGTGTGTGTGCGGCTGGGGTGAGTGTGTGTGGGGAGTGTAATGTGTGTGTGCGGCTGGGGTGAGTGTGTGTGGGGATTGCAGTGTGTGTGTGCGGCTGGGATGAGTGTGTGTGGGGAGTGTAATGTGTGTGTGCGGCTGGGATGAGTGTGTGTGGGGAGTGTAATGTGTGTGTGCGGCTGGGATGAGTGTGTGTGGAGAGTGTAATGTGTGTGTGCGGCTGGGGTGAGTGTGTGTGGGGAATGTAATGTGTGTGTGCGGCTGGGATGAGTGTGTGTGGGGAGTGCAGTGTGTGTGTGCGGCTGGGATGAGTGTGTGTGGGGAGTGTAATGTGTGTGTGCGGCTGGGATGCGTGTGTGTGGGGAGTGTAATGTGTATGTGCGGCTGCAGCTTGTCAGCCTCCCGAGTGTCAATCTCTGACCCGGCGAATCCCGCACCGTTTCTCATTGTAATCGATTGTGTTCCATGGGACGCCGGTGCTAGCCCCTCCGCAGTCACTGAATCGATCCAGGTGCGGCCCCAGTGTTGCTGTTGTGAAAGCCCTTGAATTCTGCCCCAGCATCAACACTTAGTCTCAGGATCGGAGAAACCATCCCTCTGTATAAATACCATTTGTAAATAAACCGTTATAATTTGTTATACATACTGACTGACGATCGCCAATCTTCCTTTACTACAAAAAGGATCTTCTCCCTGCTGTTCGCGTTATGAGTGGTTGGAACGGTGGTGAAGGGTTGATTGATTGTTTCTTGCTCTGAAATTTTGAATACAGAATTCAGGATTGCTTGGTGGCCCGGTGGCACAGTGGTTAGCACTGCTCCCCACAGCACCAGGGACCCATGTTCGATCCCGACTTTGGGTGTCTGTGTGGAGTTTGCACTTTCTCCCCATGCCTGCGTGGGTTTCCTCCGGGTGCTCGGGTTTCCTCCCACAGCCCAAAGCTGTGCAGGTTAGGTGGATTGGCCATGATAAATTGCCCCTTAGTGTCCAAGGTTTAGGTGGGGTTACGAGGATAGTGTGGCGGAGTGTGTCTAAGTAGAGTGCTCTTTCGGAGGGTTGGTGCAGACTCGATGGGTCAAATGGCCTCCTTCTGCACTGTGGGGATTCTATGAAATTCTATAATGTCATCAATATTTTTGGATCAACAGTGCAACTTTCGTTTCAACTTTTTCTCCTCATCCCCTCGGCTCACTGAGCCAGGATGGGGTATTGTTCCCTGGGTTTTGATTGCTCTTGGTAACTCGCCTATGTGTCTAGTCTTCACCGGCATTGAGTCCTGACAGGGTATTTGACTGTGGAGACCATAAACAGACCTGACATTTACCCACAGGGCTTTCTGGATGGTAGTCAGGAGGAGGAACCCTGGGCTATTCTCCACTTAGCTTTGTGGCGTGTGGAGTTAACCCCATAATTGTTGCTCTGGCTTCAATTAAACGTATGAAAACAGACAATGCACCGTGCCAGGGAACTTTGTTGGGCATGACACAATCCTAAACCTGGCATAATAGAAAAAACTCATCTGCACTGATCAGCGCCTGTGGCACTTCCATAATATCAGTGCCCAGAGCTTCTCTAACTGTGAAAGTTTGCTGGCACGAGACGAACAAACTGGTGCACAACTTTCCCTCTCCCGTCCTTCCTCCCATCAGATATCCTTTAATCTCACGGAGCTATTGCTCGTGCTTTATCCTCCATCTCTGCACTCTGAGTGTTCCATTTTTCTACCTATTAAAGCGAGTGGGCAGAATATTATGGGCTGGAGAGCACAGATGGGAAAATAAAACAAGCCTCATATCGATTCAGTTTGTTTTTATGGTGAGAAGGAGCTGCTGAATTTAAAGATCAAAACCAGGCCCAAAAAAAAAAGTCATTGCGTTTGAAGGAGACGGCCGCGAGGAATTAATTGGTGACTTTGACCCATCAGTCGCTCGGCGGGCACTGAGTGAGAATCTTGACCAGGCAAACTGGGCCAATCGTGGAGTGCACTGAAACAGGAGGGCGGCATTATTAGCAATGCCATCTTTCGATGTAATCATGCATTGAGATTCTGTTTGCCTGTTTTATTGGCTCAAGCAGGTGTCAAAGATCCCCAGGCTACTACTTGATGGAGAACATGGAAATGTCCTAATGTCCTATCCCTCATTTCCATCTATCCATAAAGGAACACAATTTATCATTCGTCACGTTGCTGTTTCGGAGATGTTGCTCTCTGCCGCCTTTGACCTGTTGCTCTCTGCCGCCTTTGACCACACTTTCAGGCTTGGTGCATGAGAATAGACAAACCTCTCTACCCAGACGCCACAGGTTCCAGGTTTCCACCCAAACAAGCCCATTGGTGCCAGCTCGGCCAGATTTTCAGTGGCTGCAAAAACAGGCCAGAGGCTGAGAATTCCACAGTGAGTCCTGTCTACCATCCACAAGGCACATGTCAGGGTTATGATGGAATATTCTACACTTGCCTGGATAATAATACTCCAACAATACTCAGCAAACTTGTCAAAGAGAACAAAGTACAGACAGGAACAGGCCCTTCAGCCCTCCAAGCCTGCGCCGATCATGATGCCTGTCTAAACTAAAACCGTCACTTCCGGGGTCTGTATCCCTCTATTCCCATCCTGTTCATGTATTTGTCAAGATGCCTCTTAAAAGTCGCTATTGTACCTGCTTCCACCGCCTCCCCCGGCAGCGAGTTCCAGGCACCCACTACCCTCTGTGTAAAAAACTTCCTTCGCACATCTCCCGAAACTTTCCCCCTCGCACCTTAAACCTGTGTCCCCAAGTAATTAACTTTTCCACCCTGGGAAAACCTTCTGATTGTCCATTCAGTTCACTCATAATTTTGTAGACCTCTATCAGGTCGTCCCTCAACCTCCGTCATTCCAGTGAAAACAATCTGAGTTTCTCCAACCACTCCTCATAGCTAAAGTCCCCCAGACCAGGCAACATCCAGGTAAACCTCTTCTGCACCCTCTCCAAAGCCTCCATCCACATCCTTCTGGTAGTATGGTAACCAGGGGCGAAATTCTCTGGAAACGGCGCGATGTCCGCCGACTGGCGCCCAAAACCGCGCAAATCAGACGGGCATCGCGCCGCCCCAAAGGTGCGGAATGCTCCGCATCTTTGGAGGCCGAGCCCCAACCTTGAGGGGCTAGGTCGGCGCCAGACGAATTTCCGCCCCACCAGCTGGCGGAAAAGGCCTTTGGTGCCCCGCCAGCCGGCGCGGAAATGACATCTCCGGGCGGCACATGCGCGGGAACGTCAGCGGCCGCTGACAGCTTCCCACGCGTGCGCAGTGGAGGGAGTCTCTTCTGCCTCCGCCATGGTGGAGACCGCGGCGAAGGCGGAAGGGAAAGAGTGCCCCCACGGCACAGGCCCGCCCGCGGATCGGTGGGCCTCGATCGCGGGCCAGGCCACCGTGGGGGCACCCCCCGGGGCCAGATCGCCCCGCGCCCCCCCCCCCAGGACCCCGGAGCCCACCCGCGCCGCCTTGTCCCGCCGGAAGGTAGGTGGTTTAATTTACGCCGGCGGGACAGGCATTTTAGCGGCGGGACTTTGGCCCATCCGGGCCGGAGAATCGAGCGGGGGGGCCCGCCAACCGGCGCGGCGTGATTCCCGCCCCCGCCGAATATCCGGTGGTGGAGAATTCGGCAACCGGCGGGGGCGGGATTCACACCAGCCCCCGGCGATTCTCCGACCCGGCGGGGGGGTCGGAGAATTTCGCCCCAGAATTGTACATAATAGTCCAAATGTGGCCTAACTAAATTTCTGTCCAGCTGCAGGATGACTTGCCAATTCTTATCCTCAATGCCCCGACCGATGAAGACAAGCATGCTGTCTGACTTTTTGACCACCTTGTCCACTTGCATTGCCACTTTCAGTGAACTGTGGAGTTTTACCCACAGATCCCTCTTCTTCTCAATACTCCGAAGGGGTCTGCCATTTGCTGTATAGCACCCAAGACAGCACAGCCCCTCGGTCAGCACCCCATCCACTATTGACACATGGTTGCAGTGTCTAGAAATCGCACTGCAGCTACTCCGATAGACCTTCAAAATCTGCAATCTCTGCCGCCTAGAAGAACAAGGGCAGCAGATCCATGGAAACACCAACATCTGCATGTTTCTCATCAATCTGATTTTAATATTGGCCATTCCTTCACCGTCATTGGATCAAACTCTTGGAATCTCCTCCCCAGCAGCACAGTGGGTGTACCTACACTACATGGACTGCAGCCGTTCAAGAAGGCATTTCACCACCACTTTCTCTTGGGCAATTAGGAATGAGTAATAAATAATCCTCTTGCCACCAAGACACAAGTTCCAAGAATAAATAAAAAATACCCCCTCCATCAGGAGTTCCCATGCTTCTGATTCTCAAAGGAACTTGACTTATCCCTAACAGCAGGATGCCTGGTGAAATATAACAAAACAGTCACCTTCATGGGCAGATCTTCAAGGATCACAGCCACAGTCCCATTCTGGACCCTCGAGAATCTGATATCTTTAGGTTATAACCTTTATATGACAGACAATTGTCATGAAATTGCCAATTAAATGCAGACTGGGCCTCAGATTAGCATCTCTCTGTGTCCGCCCATCCCTTTGTCATATAAAAAAGTAAAGCCTTGCATTTCTATAACACTTTTAATCAGCACTGGCTTTCTCAAGGCACTTTACAGCTAATGACGTACTTTCTGAAGGCTTTATTGTAATGTAGAGAATAGACATAGAGTCCCCTCCCACCAAACAAATGCAGAGCCAATGGCCACTGCTCTTTCCAACAGATACTAGAAAAGCTATCATAGAACATAGAACATAGAAAATACAGCACAGAACAGGCCCTTCGGCCGACGATGTTGTGCCGAACCTTTGTCCTAGATTAATCATAGATTATCATTGAATCTACAGTGCAGAAGGAGGCCATTCGGCCCCCTGAGTCTGCACCAGCTCTTGGAAAGAGCACCCTACCCAAACTCAACACCTCCACCCAACACCAAGGGCAATTTGGACATTAAGGGCAATTTAACATTGGCCAATTCACCTAACCCGCACATCTTTGGACTGTGGGAGGAAACCGGAGCACCCGGAGGAAACCCACGCAGACACGGGGAGGACGTGCAGACTCCGCACAGACAATGACCCAAGCCGAAATCGAACCTGGGACCATGGATCTGTGAAGCAATTGTGCTATCCACAATGCTACCGTGCTGCCCTTAAGAACAAATAAATCTACACTATATAATTTTCCCGTAATCCATGTACCTATCCAACAGCTGCTTGAAGGTCACTAATGTTTCCGACTCAACTACTTCCACAGGCAGTGCATTCCATGCCCCCACTACTCTCTGGGTAAAGAACCTACCTCTGATATCCCTCCTATATCTTCCACCTTTCACCTTAAATTTATGTCCCCTTGTAATGGTGTGTTCCACCTGGGGAAAAAGTCTCTGACTGTCTACTCTATCTATTCCCCTGATCATCTTATAAACCTCTATCAAGTCGCCCCTCATCCTTCTCCGCTCTAATGAGAAAAGGCCTAGCACCCTCAACCTTTCCTCGTAAGACCTACTCTCCATTCCAGGCAACATCCTGGTAAATCTTCTTTGCACCTTTTCCAGAGCTTCCACATCCTTCCTAAAATGAGGCGACCAGAACTGTACACAGTACTCCAAATGTGGCCTTACCAAGGTTTTGTACAGCTGCATCATCACCTCACGGCTCTTAAATTCAATCCCTCTGTTAATGAACGCGAGCACACCATAGGCCTTCTTCACAGCTCTATCCACTTGAGTGGCAACTTTCAAAGATGTATGAACATAGACCCCAAGGTCTCTCTGCTCCTCCACAATGCCAAGAACTCTACCGTTAACCCTGTATTCCGCATTCATATTTGTCCTTCCAAAATGGACAACCTCACACTTTTCAGGGTTAAACTCCATCTGCCACTTCTCAGCCCAGCTCTGCATCCTATCTATGTCTCTTTGCAGCCGCCAACAGCCCTCCTTACTATCCACAACTCCACCAATCTTCGTATCGTCTGCAAATTTACTGACCCACCCTTCAACTCCCTCATCCAAGTCATTAATGAAAATCACAAACAGCAGAGGACCCAGAACTGATCCCTGCGGTACACCACTGGTAACTGGGATCCAGGCTGAATATTTGCCATCCACCACCACTCTCTGACTTCTATCGGTTAGCCAGTTCGTTATCCAACTGGCCAAATTTCCCACTATCCCATGCCTCCTTACTTTGTGCAGAAGCCTACCATGGGGAACTTTATCAAATGCCTTACTAAAATCCATGTACACTACATCCACTGCTTTACCTTCATCCACATGCTTGGTCACCTCCTCAAAGAATTCAATAAGATTTGTAAGGCAAGACCTACCCCTCACAAATCCGTGCTGACTATCCCTAATCAAGCAGTGTCTTTCCAGTTGCTCAGAAATCCTATCCTTCAGTACCCTTTCCATTACTTTGCCTACCACCGAAGTAAGACTAACTGGCCTGTAATTCCCAGGGTTATCCCTAGTTCCTTTTTTGAACAGGGGCACGACATTCGCCACTCTCCAATCCCCTGGTACCACCCCTGTTGACAGTGAGGACGAAAAGATAATTGCCAACGGCTCTGCAATTTCATCTCTTGCTTCCCATAGAATCCTTGGATATAACCCGTCAGGCCCGGGGGACTTGTCTATCCTCAAGTTTTTCAAAATGCCCAACACATCTTCCTTCCTAACAAGTATTTCCTCGAGCTTACCAATCTGTTTCACACTGTCCTCTCCAACAATATTGCCCCTCTCATTTGTAAATACAGAAGAAAAGTACTCATTCAAGACCTCGCCTATCTCTTCAGACTCAATACACAATCTCCCGCTACTGTCCTTGATCGGACCTACCCTCGCTCTAGTCATTCTCATATTTCTCACATATGTGTAAAAGGCCTTGGGGTTTTCCTTGATCCTACCAGCCAAAGATTGTTCATGCCCTCTCTTAGCTCTCCTAATCCCTTTCTTCAGTTCCCTCCTGGCTATCTTGTATCCCTCCAATGCCCTGTCTGAACCTTGTTTCCTCAGCCTTACATAAGTCACCTTTTTCCTCTTAACAAGACATTCAACCTCTCTTGTCAACCATGGTTCCCTCACTCGACCATCTCTTCCCTGCCTGACAGGGACATACATATCAAGGACACGTAGCACCTGTTCCTTGAACAAGTTCCACATTTCACTTGTGTCCTTCCCTGCCAGCCTATGTTCCCAACTTATGCACTTCAATTCTTGTCTGACAACATCGTATTTACCCTTCCCCCAATTGTAAACCTTGCCCTGTTGCACGTACCTATCCCTCTCCATTACTAAAGTGAAAGTCACAGAATTGTGGTCACTATCTCCAAAATGCTCCCCCACTAACAAATCTATCACTTGCCCTGGTTCATTACCCAGTACTAAATCCAATATTGCCCCTCCTCTGGTTGGACAATCTACATACTGTGTTAGAAAAGCTTCCTGGACACACTGCACAAACACCACCCCATCCAAACTATTTGATCTAAAGAGTTTCCACTCAATATTTGGGAAGTTAAAGTCGCCCATGACTACCACCCTATGACTTCTGCACCTTTCCAAAATCTGTTTCCCAATCTGTTCCTCCACATCTCTGCTACTATTGGGGGGCCTATAGAAAACTCCTAACAAGGTGACTGCTCCTTTCCTATTTCTGACTTCAACCCATACTACCTCAATAGGGTGATACTCCTCGA
The DNA here is from genome assembly GCF_047496885.1 of Scyliorhinus torazame. Lineage (NCBI taxonomy): Eukaryota > Metazoa > Chordata > Chondrichthyes > Carcharhiniformes > Scyliorhinidae > Scyliorhinus > Scyliorhinus torazame. The sequence continues at coordinate 5,207,521 of NC_092724.1, forward strand.
ACTGCCTTTCTGCAGCTGTTATACTATCTCTAATTAATAATGCCACCCCCCCCCACCTCTTTTACCACCCTCCCTAATCTTATTGAAACATCTATAACCAGGGACCTCCAACAACCATTTCTGCCCCTCTTCTATCCAAGTTTCCGTGATGGCCACCACATCGTAGTCCCAAGTACCGATCCATGCCTTAAGTTCACCCACCTTATTCCTGATGCTTCTTGCGTTGAAGTATACACACTTCAACCCATCTCCGTGCCTGCAAATACTCTCCTTTGTCAGTGTTCCCTTCCCCACTGCCTCATTACACGCTTTGGCGTCCTGAATACCGGCTACCTTAGTTGCTGGACTACAAATCCGGTTCCCATTCCCCTGCCAAATTAGTTTAAACCCTCCCGAAGAGTACTAGCAAACCTCCCTCCCAGGATATTGGTGCCCCTCTGGTTCAGATGCAACCCGTCCTGCTTGTACAGGTCCCACCTTCCCCAGAATGCGCTCCAATTATCCAAATACCTGAAGCCCTCCCTCCTACACCATTCCTGCAGCCACGTGTTCAACTGCACTCTCTCCCTATTCCTAGCCTCGCTATCACGTGGCACCGGCAACAAACCAGAGATGACAACTCTGTCTGTCCTGACTTTCAACTTCCAGCCTAACTCCCTAAACTTGTTTATTACCTCCACACCCCTTTTCCTACCTATGTCGTTGATCCGTTGATCAGATCCGAGTTAACACTTCAATACAGCAGCACAATACTGACAGAGTTCTACACGCTGGAGTTGCGATACTCATGTGAGTATCCCTCAAGTTTCAGCCATAACCCTGGTGGAAGATGAACAGAAACCCTGCAGAAGCAGAGTCCCAGCCCGCTGATGCTGTGTCCTTGGAATCTCCGCCTACCTTCTAAAGTGAAGTCCAGGGCAAGCAGACATCGCTAATCAATGGCACTGAGCCATTTTTTGGGGCCTTAGCGAGTTTCTCCCCGTCGAGGCCACACTTAGAAAGTTTTCTTACGCTGGGGAGCTGAGCTCACCAGAGGACCGGCTCCTCCCAGACTCTTGGTTTGTTGGGGGTTCTTGGGTAGGCTGATTTATTGAACTGAGTGCTGTGCGTATTCCCAGGGAGAAACAATGAGAGAGAGAGATTGCTTACTGCTCCATTAGCGTCTTCTCCAGATTCCCCTGCTTCCTCTTGGCAAACACAGTTCTTAGTCCTAATCGGTTTCTATTCCAAAGGAATTCAATTACCATTTCTACTGTAGCTATTGTTGTAGAGCAATTGTCACATTTTGATGTTTAACCTCGGAAACCTTTGTCACATTTCTAGATGGTAGAAACCAACAGGAGATGGGGTTCCTTTATCCACCATAGAGGACTTGAGTGTCTGTTGGTTGTATATCCTGGTTGGCTTGTCTTGATGGACTCTTGGTCTCTGCTGCAGAGGTAAACTCATAAAGATACAAATGACATGTCCATTCCTTTCAATAGTCCTTTTTTAAGTGGACCTCAACAGGCGTGAAATTCCATGAACAAAATTTCAGGTATGTCTGTAGTGCAATCTACACAGTAAAGTTCCAGAAAGGGTTAGAGTACAATTCCAGACATCAGGGAAATCCCTCCGGCGTCGGCCTAGCCCCTCAATGTTGGGGCTCGGCCCCCAAAGATGCGGAGCATTCCGCACCTTTGGGGCGGCGCGATGCCCGTCTGATTGGCGCCGTTTTGGGCGCCAGTCGGCTGACATCGCGCCGTTTCGGGAGAATTTCGCCCACTGAGTGGGAATTCAGAATGCCCTTTCCTTACCTTAATGACCTGGCCTTTCCCTGAGGAAAGGAGTAAGAGATTAACATGCAGCTGTTGATTAGCAGAGCAGGGCAAATTCCCCCACTTTGGGACTAAATGCCTTTGGTCAGTGCGGGAAAGAGAGTGTTTCCCACTGCTGAGGCTGATAGGAAAGCACGCCAAATCCTCTGGACCCGACTTCATTAATTATGCACCCATGTGTTTTACGCCATTCCGTGGTGCAGCAGCCCTGATGGCACGTAGCCCGCTGATGTATCGAGGCACCACATTGAAAAGGCGTCCAACATCACTGGCCCACTGTTGCAGAAAGAAGAAGGTGGACCACCTGAAAATGATGCCAGATCTCCGGGATCTCTGAGACCGGAAAATGGACCCCCTGAGAGTCAAGATGGATGTCCAGGAACATTCCGAGGCTGGAAGATGGACCCTCTCCAGGACACCAAATTTGGACTCCACAGTTGCGGACAGCCTCCATCTCGAACTTCGGAGGCAACCCAAGGTATTGTTCAGGTGTTACACGCCGGTGTGTATTCCCGCCAGCATCGTGGAGAATCTGGCGTGGGGAGTCGCGCCTTCATCTGCACCCCCCATCAGCGGGATGCAAATAAGGTTCGCATTAGCCTCCGGTGGGTTTTCTGACCGGCTAGAGGGAGCACTAGCAGAAGATCCCGCTGTAAACTCACGCCAGAATGAAACCGATTTCTGGGTCACCCCCCCGCCCCAACCCCCACCCCCCGCAGGCCTGCCACTGAGCCTGCTGATGGGGGCTTGGGACAAACCCGCCCAGAGTTCTCTGCTCTCTGTGCTTGGTTATGTGCATCTGGTAACTGACCTTTGCTCTCTGTGCTTGGTTATGTGAGTCTGGTAACTGACCTCTGCTCTCTGTGCTTGGTTATGTGAGTCTGGTAACTGACCTTTGCTCTCTGTGCTTGGTTATGTGAGTCTGGTAACTGACCTCTGCTCTCTGTGCTTGGTTATGTGAGTCTGGTAACTGACCTCTGCTCTCTGTGCTTGGTTATGTGAGTCTGGTAACTGACCTCTGCTCTCTGTGCTTGGTTATGTGAGTCTGGTAACTGACCTCTGCTCTCTGTGCTTGGTTGGTTAAGCCTGGGGTGATGACTCGGAATTAGAGGAAGCAGACAACAGGGAAGTGACCAGAATCTTGGCTGGGACAGGCATGGTGCAGGTTTTTTCATGATTACAGAGATATTGTAAAGCACTGTTAATAAAATCCATTGCACACTTGGAAACTAGTGTTATCCCTCCAATGCTACATATAAAAAATACAACATACAGCATTTCCACCCAGTAAAAAGCTGTCAGTTGACCTCCTATTTAGCCCATCACATTACATCCTCACAGAGAGTAACTGAGCAAGATTAGAGTGGGTTAAACAGGTTAAGCTTCATCTCAGCATTTAAACATCACACGATGCTCTGAACGCACAGGTAACCAATCAGACAGTTGGTTGATTATAATAGACAGAATATGAAGAAACTATGGGGAAAAATAATTTGCTGGTTTGAATGTACTCCTTCGAAATTTTCAGCTCCCAAACAGATTCGCAGCAGCTTTAATATCTAAAATTAATAGCACAATTTGTTTCTATTTTCCTCAGCATGTTTGCAGATTCATTTTAGTTTAGTTAAGTAATTGTAGACACTAACGATAATTAGAAGCCAAGGAGTCTGAGCATTAAAAGGTCGTGAGTCAGGAAAGGCGTTTTTTTTCTTGCACGGATTGGCTGGATGACAGGTGGAGGTAACAAATAAAAAACAAAACCATCTCTCCCCACGGCATTACTCAAGGGCTGTCGGAGGGCACATGCATTAAGGGAAGGATGTGGTCTGAGTAGAGAGGATACAGAGGAGGCTTACGGGGGAGCGGGTGGGGGGGGGGGGGGGGGTTGCCTGGAAAGGAGAGCTTCAGCTCTGAGAGAAGATTGGAAAGGTTGAGGTTGTTTTTTGTTGAACAAGGAAGGCTTAGGGGTGAGTTAATTATGATGTATAAAATTACAAGGGGGCCTGGGTAGAGTGAAGAGGAAAAATGTATTTCCCTCATTCAAGGGATGAATAAGAACATAAGAACGAGGGGCAGGAGTCGGCCATCTGGCCCCTCGAGCCTGCTCCGCCATTCAGTGAGATCATGGCTGATCTTTTGTGGACTCAGCTCCACTTTACGGCCCGAACGCCATAATCCTTAATCCCTTTATTCTTCAAAAACTATCTATCTTTATCTTAAAAACATTTAATGAAGGAGCCTCAACTGCTTCACTGGGCAAGGAATTCCATAGATTCACAACCCTTTGGGTGAAGAAGTTCCTCCTAAACTCAGTCCGAAATCTACTTCCCCTTATTTTGAGGCTATGCCCCCTAGTTCTGCTTTCACCCGCCAGTGGAAACAACCTGCCCACATCTATCCTATCTAGTCCCTTCATAATTTTATATGTTTCTATAGGATCCCCCCACATCCTTCTAAATTCTAACGAGTTTAGTCCCAGTCCACTCAACCTCTCCTCGTAATCCAACCCCTTCAGCTCTGGGATTAACCGAGTGAATCTCTTCTGCACACCCTCCTGTGCCAGTACGTCCTTTCTCAGATAAGGAGACCAAAACTGAACACAATACTCCAGATGTGGCCTCACCAACACCTTATACAATTGCAGCATAACGTCCCTAGTCTTAAACTCCATCCCTCTAGCAATGAAGGACAAAATTCCATTTGCCTTCTTAATCACCTGTTGCACCTGTAGACCAACTTTTTGCAACTCATGCACTAGCACACCCAGGTCTCTCTGCACAGCAGCATGTTTTAATATTTTATCATTTAAATAATAATCCCTTTTGCTGTTATTCCTACCAAAATGGATAACCTCCCATTTGTCAACATTGTATTCCATCTGCCAGACCCTAGCCCATTCACTTAGCCTCTCCAAATCCCTCTGCAGACTTCCAGTATCCCCTGCACTTTTTGCTTTACCACTTATCTTAGTGTCGTCTGCAAACTTGGACACATTGCCCTTGGTCCCCAACTCCAAATCATCTGTGTAAATTGTGAACAGTTGTGGGCCCAACACTGATCCCTGAGGGACACCACTAGCTACTGATTGCCAACCAGAGAAACATCCATTAATCCCCACTCTTTACTTTCTATTAATTAACCAATCCTCTATCCATGCGACTACTTTCCCCTTAATGCCATGCATCTTTATCTTATGCAGCAACCTTTTGTGTGACACCTTGTCAAAGGCTTTCTGAATAACCATAGGGGTCATAGATTTCAATTAATTGACAGAAGGCGGTGTGGGTCTGAAGAAGGGGGTGATAGAGACAGAAACCGTCACATTAAAAAAGCATACTGGGATGTGCTTTAATTACAGGGATAAGGAGCAAGAACTGGAACGAGTGGATTAGGCTGATACCTCTTTTTTGGCTGGCAGTGTTGATGTGTTGATGGGCCGAATGACTTTCTGTGCCATACATTTTGTAGTTTTCCAGGAAATGCTTATCCTAATATTTGACACACAATGTATAATTCTGCAGCATGTCACAAGGTTGAAGAATTGTCAGCATGAGCAATTCGACTCCTAAATTCTACTCTACTATTTGCCAATTCTCGGAAGGGTCTCCAACAAAGAATGATGCCCGAAGTGTGACATTAGCCAAGCAGGTAAAGTCACCATACGGTCCCTGATGACCATAGGCTGCTTTCCCCTTTGAGGGGGAGAGCTGACTGGTGGTGATTTAACCTGAGGGTCACCACACCTCAGGCGAGGGGCGAGGCTGAGAATCATGAATAACCTCAGCTGATACGGGATTTGAACCCACACAGTTGGCCTCGTTCTGCACAATATAATTTACACCATTAACAGGTTGTTAGGTCTGGATGTAAACTGAAGTAAGTACTGAAAAGGAAAAAACAAAAGCCAAATGAAAGAATGAGGGAAATATTGCAGCGATTCTCATGGAAAAGTGCCTTCTTGTTCATCGTGCATGACAAAACATCCTCGTACCAGCGAAGGGTGCCAGTAAATGCTGTCAGCCCACTCCTCCTCCTCCATTCACTCTGCCATGTCCCACACGATGATCAGATTTTCCATTTTGACCCACTTATCAGCTGATGTTTCAGTAACATTGTAACCCGGGGGTGTGGTTTCTCAAAAATGGTTTCAAACAATATTTTTCTAACATGACTGTGTGTGGGTGTGTGTGTACGCATGTATGCGTGTATGGGTGTCTCTGTGTGTGTACACGTGTGCGTCTGTGTGTATGTACATATGTGTGTGCATGTGTGTGTGTGTACATGTGCCTGTGTGCCCATGTGCATGTACACATGTGTGCGTGTTTGTGTACACGTGTGTGTGTCCACATGTCTGTGCGTGTATACATCTGTGTGTGTCCGTGTGCGTGTATGCATGTGTGTGTGTCCATGTGTGTGTACGCATACGTGTGTGTGTGTGTGTGTTTGTGTGCAGGGCTCCCTAAAAATACAGATATATTTAAAATGAGCCCAGTCCTGAGTTTCTTCGCCATTCAAAGCAGATAGCTCCGTATCAACATACAGGAGCAGAAAATGATACTCCTTCCAGAAAACATGGAAATTTGGTGATCTTACAGAACCGTTTCGGTCTGGGTATGTCAGATTGAAAGTCTTTCCATTCAAAGCGTGTGTTTGTGTGTGATTCCGAACATTTTGTGACCTCAGATGCCTCCTGACGTGTTTTGGTCTGAACATACATAAGTTAATTCCGACCCTAGACTGTCCACCCATTGTTGGATCGTGCAGCGGTAATTCTTTGTGTGAAAAGCTGAAAGGTTTTTGGTTTCACAATGGTTTGAGTATGCATTCTTCTCAACAGTGACGCAACCTGCTCAAACCCCAGATGCAAATCTATGCTGATTGCCGATTGTTGATTTCGCATTTCATTTTATATGTGGTGGGCCAGATATACAATCACTTTTGTGTCAATACAAAGAGGTATCAAATGCATGTTGATGTCTACATTTGGGATACAATCCCGCTGTTTGCAGATAGGAAGTCGTTTCAAACTTGGGTTTCACAACACTCGTGCCATCCCATATAAATTAATGTTGAAAAAGTTACCAAGCACGACAATTAAATGTAATTAGAATTCCTCTCTAATGTTTGCAGTCCTGACGGGCTAGAAGATTTTTTTCCCTCAGTCTGTTTAATCCCTAAATTGGCTGCTATATTGGGTCTCATTTCTGGACCCAATTTCCTTATATCTCCCTTGCATGACAGTATAACAAGATCTTGTAATGGTAACTTTGTTTGTAGGGTGCTTTAATTGCTCACAATGAACTACGGGATTGCCATTCTTGGACTTTGTTCCAGTTGCATTTGGGATCTTGTCCTAGATGCAGAAAGGATGTTGGGTGGTTGAGGAGATAGAATAGATCTGATTTGTCCACCACCATGCCTCACTTTGTATGTAATGACTTCATAGAACCTTGGTTCTAAATAAATCCTTGTCTCCTCAACCGATTTCCATGGTGCATCCTCGATGTGAACTTGTTGCCCCAACTATAACCTTGACAATTCTGTACCTGTATTTTTATCATGCACCTTGGTCATCTTGTACTTTTAAAAGTTGCTCTTGAGTTTCTGGAAGAGTAGAATGGGTGAGAGTAGATAAAGTGGTACACACTGGTCTGCCAAACATGAGCTCTGCTGGTGATGGATTAGTTTCACTTAAAGGTGTCACTTTCAGATATAATATTGCAATGTGTAAATCTTGCTTGGTCTGTCTACATTTGAGAATTAGGGATTTAACCATGCAAATTATTCATTCAGCTAGACCATTAGATCTGGGGTAATGAGGAGAAGAAGTAGTATGATCGACATTCCACTTCATTTGCATTTATTTTTTGTTTATTTGGTTAGGCAAGTTCCTAAGTGTTATTATCATGTTACCTGGCTTGTACCTAATCTCACCGTCATAACCCTGAATCTTTATCAAGAGATGTTACAATCTTGGCAGTGCACTGGTCAGTGGCTTTTGCCAAATCATCTGCAGTACATTTTGGTCAGCTTTGAGGACAAAACTTTAACCAAATTGATAGGCATGATGCGTGATCCCAAAAAAACGAAGTTCATGTTTTCCACTAGATGTTGGATTGCATTATGGACAAAGATTTTGAAGCAAATGCAATCGATTTGTCTTTTTGTAGTATCCATGCTCCCGGACCTTTCTGTGAAGCATCTACCCCACGGTAATTGACTCACTGGGATTGTAAAATTGCAATGTCGATTGTAAAATCGCTTGTAATGGTGACTGTTTCAGTGCTCCTAAATGACCCTCTTATGGACTGACCTCATTAACACTACACCCTGTGTGCTTCATCCGATGCCGGTGTTTATGTAGTTACATTGTGTACCTTGTGTTGCCCTATTATGTATTTTCTTTTATTTCCTTTTCTTTTCATGTACTTAATGATCTGTTGAGCAGCTCGCAGAAAAATACTTTTCACTGTACCTCGGTACACGTGACAATAAACAAATCCAATCCAATCCAAAGAAGTATCGGTGATCTCCAAACCACAGTGAAGGCACATAATTTCTCAACAATTCCCTTAGCATTGAATATTTCTGAGTGAAATTGGGAAGGTATGGCGGCAAGTAATTAAAAAGACTTGGACAACTCAGAAGACTCAGCTTTCCTCGAGGAGTTGTCATGGCTTCAATGTCTTCCATTTGTGGTGTTCTTTGTGTTGCTTATTTAGGATGGATTGCGTAGTGTTCCACAAATACCACAATATAGCTTTTACTTAAACAAATCTATTATTTTATTTACACTACTAAACTGGGTTTCGATACTTAGTCCTTTTAGAATACAGAATTGATCAATAAGTGGTTAGCACCATGGCTTCACAGCGCCAGGGTCCGAGGTTCGATTCCCGCTTGGGTCACTGTCTGTGCGGAGCCTGCACGTTCTCCCCGTGTCTGCATGGGTTTCCTCCGGGTGCTCCGGTTTCCTCCCACAAGTCCAGAAGGACGTGCTTGTTAGCTAATTTGAATTCTCCCTCTGTTTACCCGAACAGGCGCCGGAATGTGGCGACTAGGGGATTTTCACAGTAACTTCATTGCAGTGTTAATGTAAGCCTACTTGTGACAATAAAGATTGTTATTATACATACAACTACACTCACCTACTGCTAATCTCACTCACTGGTATGACTATAATCTAACCTGCTCACACTAATTCCTCTGATGACCTTTTCTAGCTGTCCCATGCTTGCACCCCTTCCTGAGGGTCTAGCATCACTACTTTATATAGTAGTATTTGCAGCTCTCGCGTGGCTATTCATGGTACTACATTAACTCTTGTAATGCTGATAGTTATGATAATACCACACCATTTAACTTGGATTGGGATATGTGGGGGGAAATTCTCCCCAAACGGCGCGATGTCCGCCGACTGGCGCCCAAAACGGCGCCAATCAGACGGGCATCGCGCCGCCCCAAAGGTGCGGAATGCTCCGCATCTTTGGGGGCCGAGCCCCAACATTGAGGGGCTAGGCTGGCGCCGGAGGGATTTCTGCCCCGCCAGCTGGCGGAAACGGCCTTTGTTGCCTCGCCAGCTGGCGCGGAAATGACATGTCGGGGCGGCGCATGCGCGGGAGCGTCAGCGGCCGCTGACAGTTTCCCGCGCATGCGCAGTGCGGATAGTCTCTTCCGCCTCCGCCATGGTGGAGACCGTTGCAGAGGCGGAAGGGAAAGAGTGCCCCCACGGCACAGGCCCGCCCGCGGATCGGTGGGCCCCGATTGCGGGCCAGGCCACCGTGGGGCACCCCCCGGGGTCAGATCGCCCCGCATCCCCCCCAGGACCCCGGAGCCCGCCCACGCCGCCTTGTCCCGCCGGTAAATAGGTACTCTAATTTACGCCGGCGGGACAGGCAATTTATCGGCGGGACTTCGGCCCATCCGGGCCGGAGAATCGAGCGGGGGGGCCCGGCAACCGGCGCGGCCCGATTCCCGCCCCCGCCGAATATCCGGTACCGGAGACTTCGGCAGCCGGCGGAGGCGGGATTCACAGCGGCCAATGGCCATTCTCCGACCCGCTGGGGGGTTGGAGAATGACGCCCCATGTGTCTCATTTATCCCAAACCCTCAAATGAAATGATGGCCAGAATTCTCCAGCTGTTGGGATTCTCTCTTTGCCCGCTGCATCCCCGCCTTTGGGCTTCCCAGCGGCATGGGATGGCTTCAATGGGAAATCCTATTGACAAGCAGCGGGAAGAGAGAATTCTGCACCCTCGAACGGCGGACCCTGAGAAACACGCGACTGGGGGGGGGGGATCCCGCCCCATTTGACACTCAGTGCAATGTGAAATGGATTGATTGGGTCTCTGTTCCATTCCTTCGCACCTCTACACCCCGGCTAAAGGTCAGGGAAACAGTCCACATGCATATTTGAAACATCCATTGCTCAGTTACTTCCTTCCAGTTATCGACCAAGTGATTCAGAGAAACGCTTTGCTAAGGTTCTGTCATTTGAGTTGTGCAGAATAAAGCTGTCAAATAGTGCAATGTTTCTTAAGGAACAACCTCCATCAAAATTCACGCTTATTCCCTTGCGTTTGTCTGAATCAGTTCCCTTCAGATCAATCATGACTACTAGTTTGTAGATTTCATCAAGACATCAATGGAATCAGTGAATGCAATCCCCAAAGTAACAGTGGAAGAATACCAATAAAAGTAGAATTTTATGTTGTAGCCCAAGACCTCGGCCAGGTTTAATCTAAGGCAGCAACTGAATTTGGAAATCCCTTTCCTGAATTCCTGGAGTAAACATCTGTAAAATGCAGGAGTGAAGACAGCTGTGTGAGGGGATGAAACAAGGCTTGAAGATTCTTTCTGCTTACTGTATTTAACCTGCACTATAAGTGTGCTAGGAAGAATTTGACTGGTGGCTGAGTGCTAGCAATGTTGTAAGGATAACAAGATGATTTTCTCTGATCACAAATGTTAATAATTTGTTAAAGAACAATTTGATGGTTCCACAGAAAATTCCCACCCTGTGAAAATACCTGCATTGACATCGAGTGACCAGACAAAATGCCCCCTCCAATCTCAGTGCAAGCTAGAAGTTGTTCTGATTCTTCTAACTATTTTAGCAAATCAGTCTGCACAGAGCACCCACTGCAGACTATCTGCAGCAGAACAACGGTGTAACATATACGTCCTTTAAGCCTGTAGACTGCTCCATCTTCAAGGCCTCCTTGGCTGATTCCAATGCCAAGTTCACCCGTACCAAAGCTTTCCCTGCTGGTCAGTGACCGGCTGAACATCCATCTCTTCGACAGAATCCTTCCATAATATTGACATACAACTCTGACTACTGAACAGACCTGAAGTGTCCTTTCAGAATGGGAACACTGCCTTCAATGGGCCTGCATTGACTGCGTTCCAGTGATGAACCAAGCACTTGAATTTTGAAGTATTATTTTGTTTACAATTTGTAAAAGTGCACTCTTCTTTTGAATTGTATCTTCCTTGTGTGCCTCTGTGCACGAGGAACTTAGTGCTTTGTGGTGAATGCACAAATGAATAATCGTCTTTATTTTAACCCACGAAAGCTTGCTGATGTCAATTAAATTGACTGCACATACTCTGGGGACTAAGAAACCCACACATCCTCCTTTCCAAAATGACACATTGCTTACGGAAAATAGGGGAAAGGTGACAAGGATTTCTGTTCGCTCCCATCTCTGTCCATAAAGTAAGTAAGGAATAAATTGCAACAGCCAAGTTTACTTTTCCAGTTTTATGTGAGCTGTGCACATTCACGTGGTCATAATACCAGATATGAAAAACATAAGCAGCAAAAGGATATATTGCAAAGAAGTGTGTAAAATCATAAAGCAATGAAATTCTGAATTCAGCCTTCAGGTCCAAGACTGTCAATAGATGGTGTCATGTCAAAGCAGACGGCACATACACAAACAAATCCTTCTTCTGCTGGGCAATTCTATTTTAAAGATGCCTCAATGCAAACAAAGAAGCGATGAATTGGCAGGAGTATGAGCAAAGATCACTCTTTAAAGGTGGTTTATTTAATACTGACTATATTTTTAACACTTATTTTATCTTTCATGTCCACAAAGTGCTCACTGACTGCAGTGGGGGAAATATATAGGAAACATTTTTCCTGGACCCGTCAATCCCAATCCTCTGCCAGTTGCATGAAGTACAGCATGATAAAACGCAACATTCAAATGTTGTCTGCCTTTTGTTACTCCTCCCGTGGAAGCCACCTGGTTTCTGCAGAGCAGCTCTGAACAACACAGGGGCTTTCGGCAGTTCAGTAGAGGAAAAGAACAAAGCCTGGATCATCAGAATTACACATAGAACATCTGCCCTCTGAAAGGGCACCCTACCGAGAGTCAGGACCCCATCCCATTCCCGTAACCCCACCTAACATTTTGCACACTAAGGGGCAATTTATTATGGCTAATCCACCTAACCTGCACATCTTTGGACTGTGGGAGGAAACCCACGCAGACACAGGGAGAAAGTACAAACTTGGAGCTGGGACCCTGGAGCTGTGATGCAGTAGTGCTAACCACTATGCCACTGCGCCGCCCATAACATAGAACATAGAACATTACAGCGCAGTACAGGCCCTTCGGCCCTCGATGTTGCGCCGACCTGTGAAACCACTCTAAAGTCCATCTACACTATTCCCTTATTGTCCATATGTCTATCCAATGACCATTTGAATGCCCTTAGTGTTGGCAGGTCCACTGCTGTTGCAGGCAGGGCATTCCACACCCTTACTACTCTCTGAGTAAAGAACCTACCTCTGACATCTGTCTTATATCTATCTCCCCTCAACTTAAAGGTATGTCCCCTCGTGCTAGACATCACCATCCAAGGAAAAAGGCTCTCACTGTCCACCCTATCCAATCCTCTGATCATCTTGTATGCCTCAATTAAGTCACCTCTTAACCTTCTTCTCTCTAACGAAAACAGCATCAAGTCCCTCAGCCTTTCCTCATAAGATCTTCCCTCCATACCAGGCAACATTCTGGTAAATCTCCGCTGCACTCTTTCCAATGCTTCCACATTCTTCCTATAATGCGACGACCAGAATTGCACGCAATACTCCAAATGCGACCGCACCAGAGTTTTGTACAGCTGCAACATGACCTCGTGGCTCCGAAACTCAATCCCTCTACCAATAAAAGCTAACATACCGTACGCCTTCTTAACAACCCTCTCAACCTGAGTGGCAACTTTCAGGGATCTATGTACATGGACACCAAGATCTCTCTGCTCATCCACACTGCCAAGAATCTTACCATTAGCCCAGTACTCTGTCTTCCTGTTATTCCTTCCAAAATGAATCACCTCACACTTTTCTGCATTAAACTCCATTTGCCACCTCTCAGCCCAGCGCTGCAGCTTATCTATGTCCCTCTGTAACTTGTAACATCCTTCCGCACTGTCCACAACTCCACCAACTTTAGTGTCATCTGCAAATTTACTCACCCATCCTTCTACGCCCTCCTCCAGGTCATTTATAGAAATGACAAAAAGCAGTGGCCCCAAAACAGATCCTTGTGGTACACCATTGGTAACTGGACTCCAGTCTGAACATTTCCCATCAACCACCACCCTTTGTCTTCTTCCATCTAGCCAAATACTGATCCAAACTGCTAAATCTCCCTGAATCCCATGCTTCCGAATTTTCTGCAGTAGCCTACTGTGGGGAACCTTATCAAACGCTTTACTGAAATCCATATACACCACATCAACTGCTTTACCCTCATCCACCTGTTTGGTCACCTTCTCAAAGAACTCAATAAGGTTTGTGAGGCACGACCTACCCTTCACAAAACCGTGTTGACTATGTCTAATCAAATTATTCCTTTCCAGATGATTATACATCCTATCTCTTATAAACCTTTCCAAGATTTTGTCCACAACAGAGGTAAGGTCTATAGTTACCGGGGTTGTCTCTACTCCCCTTCTTGAACAAGGGGACAACATTTGCTATCCTCCAGTCTTCTGGCACTATTCCTGTAGACAAAGATGACTTAAAGATCAAAGCCAAGGGCCAAGATTTTCATTGCAACGGATTCTTCATTGTGGTGAAAACCCGGAAATGGCTGTAATTTTGAAGGTTTGGAGTTGGACTGGGGCTCTCCAATGTGCGGTTTACAGTGGCAGCTGGCCATTTAAATCACCAGTCCCCTCCACTGAAGTGGGATTTTTGTGGGTATGGAGAGTAAGAGGAGGATTGAACTTCAGGGATTCATTTGGATATTCAGGGTATCCCTTTGGAGAGATAAGGTGCCCTTTTATATAGGATCATAGGGCCACATTTGGGGGAAGTAAGGCACCTTTTGGGAGAGGTAACTCACACTTTGGGATTGTGAAAAATGAAAATGATTATGCACTCATTGGAACTATCAAACTCCTGTCAAAGAGTTGCCCAGCTGTCAAAAAACTGTCAAACTGGCAGGAGCTCTCAAAGGTTTCAAGGAACTGTCAGGAGCTGTGAAGGTTTCAAGGAACTGTCAAAGCTGTCAAGAAGCTGTCAAAGGATATTAGCTGAATTGACATGCAGGGGTAAGGGCAAATGGTGGTGGGTGGGGGCATGGATTGACATGAGTTGACAATAAGTTGGCATGGGCCTATAAATGGCAATGGAGATGTGGATAGAGGAGAATGATTTGACATGGGGGTATGAGGAGACTTTCGGGTAGGTGGAGGGTTCAAATTAAAAACTTCTAGCAGACTGCAAAATTACAGTTAAACCTGGCTCCTCCCATTAATTACATCATCTGTACCCCACTAAGATATCCTTGACCTGCTTAGCTAGGACTAAACCCAATCCCTCAAATTGTATGTATCCTAGGGAATCGCCTGCAATTAAAACAATGTTCCATTAGCATCGCTCTGTAAACAAGTAAATTGTTGGAATCAATGATTCCCTCACTTTTATGACGCCGTAATCACAACTTTAGCAGACCTACTGCTTTAATGTATTTTAAACCAGGGTCCTTAACAACATTACTACTGCTAAATGTAAAATATAATAAAGGACAATTTCCTACATTCATCACAAGTGGCATAGGTTGGCATGGGGGTATGCGGGGGTGAGGGAGATGAAGGGTAAGGGCTGGAGGGATGTTTTTTGTTTTATTCCTTTTTATTTCAACACAGTGACAGAGCAAAGAGGCAGGCCTTCTGCCCAGTCCATACCTGCTCACGGTAGCCTCCATACTTGTTCTGGGGTGACAAGCCCGAGTCCTAATCCAGCCTGCCCCCCAGAATGAAAATCCAACCTGCGGGTCTTCATTGTTAAATATCAAGCCACAAAGTCAGAAATTCCCCCGTCCCAGCAGACCCAATCCAGGAGCAAGAAACTGGGCCAGAGAACCATTGTGACCACATCTCATGGAATCAACACTGTCGAGCAAAGGGTCAACTCAAACGATAGCTACTGAGCATATGCATAGGAGCTAATGTCACAGTGATGCCACTCACTGAATGAAGAGGCCTGAGAAACATCTCCAAGGGTTGCTACAGCTCCAAGTTGTCAGCTATGTGTTAGTCTCACTCTGTAAACAGCCAGTATGTCAATAAATGCATTTTCTTCAAAAGACTATCGCCTCCAGTAAGATATCTTCTAGAGCAAGAGGCTAACAAATCCCGAGATAAAACCATGAAAACAAATGGTGGCTGCAGTGATTATGATCACAGAAAGACAGTAGAACGAGACAGGAAAGATCTCAAGCGAAGTTCAGTATTGTTCAGTGGCTGCTGGGCTTCGAAGCCAGCCCAGCAAACACGCCAGAGGTGATGAAATATCTAGGACATCCTAGGGCCTGGCAAGGCAAACAGTGCAGGAAAAGTCAACTTTGAACCAGGGCAAGAAAGGGCTACTACTTTGCCCATATCAGAATCATTGCAAAATATTTATCGTCCCCGACAGGCTGAGTAAAGGTAAACTTGTCAAAGATATTTTGCCGGGTAGCACAATGCCTCGGGTCTTGCAAATAAAGGAACAAAGATCAAGTCAGCACTTTATTATATGCTGTTGGGAGCATAGCAGATGGCCAGCTGGCGAGGCAGGGCATGAATGAAGAGGTAACCTCCTAGGAAGATGTCAGCGGAATCTATGACTCATTCTTCAGTCCTGTCATCGAGGCGGTGAAATTTAATTGGTGAAGCCAAAAGCAGGATGAAGGGATTGACTCACTCATCAACAAATTGTACCACCTAGCCAAACATTATGAGCATGAAGCTGAATAGGCTTTGTTTTTTTTCATGAGAATCTCTTTTAATTCTTACAATCGCAGGAAGAGGTCTGAGTCCACTATGACATAGAACTTCCCACACTTGTGGGGGCCGATGCATTTGCAATGCGGCTGGGAGCAGCAATTCGGGGTCCAAGGTGATGGCAAAAGGAGACCTGTTTACTCTGCTTCCATGTCATCAACCGAAACTAAACAGCGCTACGCTGTGATCAGAAAGGAAGCCCTCGCAGCGATTAGGCCTGTGAGAAATTCTCTGATTATGTGCTGGGCCTGAATTTTAAGATGAGACCAATCACAAGCCATTTGTAACATTGCTGAACACAAAGGAAATGGCAAAGATGCCAGCTAGGATTCAACAATTCTGCCTTTAACTCGTGCTTAACCGCACTACTACAGAGTACGTACAGGGTAAATATAAAACTATGGCCAATACATTGTCCAGCACACCTGCCATTTACTCAGAACAAGAAGACAAACCCTTCATGGCAGAGGTTGAGGTCTTTACAGCCTTGACTACCAAATATTTGCTGGCGACAGACCAGAAGTTGCAGGAATTTCGAACAGCCCAAAGACAAGATGAATTATGCGTCCAGAGTCGTACTGACTACCTGGACGGATGGCTACAGTGCATCCCCTTAGAAACCCTGTCTTGAGGCAACGTTCCAAACAGTGGGACCACTTCAGCGCTGTAGACAACCTCCTGGTATAAGAGTAGTATTACCATGTGCTCTCTGCCTAGGGGTCACTCAGAAGACCCAGCTTGTCATAACCAAGTGTCAAGCCAGGACACAACAGCCTGTTTGGTTGCCAGAGATTTCACCTTAAATAGACGGTCGCTAGTTGTGTCACCTATGCCATCCAAAGACTGGAGCAGAAAGGGCCACTTCTGTACTTCTCCTTCCCATCACATACTTGGCAACACCTTGGCATGGATTTGATTGACTAAGGGCTGGATTTAGTTTGGCGATTCTGCATTGTCACAGAAACTTATAGCTAAGTTCCGTACACATGAGTACGGCCTTAACCGGGACATTGGATTCATGTCGCATTACATTCACCCCCCACCATCTGTCCTGGGCCTGCGAAATCCTACCAACTGTCCTGGCTTGAGACAATTCACACCTCTTTAATCTGGGATTACCCCATCTCTGGATCTGTAAAGACTTAATTACCTGCAAATGCTCGCATTCAAAGTATCGTCTTGCATCTTTGACTTTGTCTATATATATGTTTCTGGAACATACCCCGTCATTCACCTGAGGAAGGAGCAGTGCTCCGAAAGCTAGTGATTTGAAACAAACCTGTTGGACTTTAACCTGGTGTTGTAAGACTTCTTACTGTGCTCACCCCAGTCCAACGCCGGCATCTCCACACTCAATGGAGAGAACAGCATGAACACCATGGGCAGCATGAACACCATGGGCAGCATGGGCACCATGGGCAGCATGGGCAGCATGGGCAGCATGGGCAGCATGGGCAGGACACACTGAACCTCAATAGAGCATCACAACCAATGAATCACTGGGAAACCAGGAGTGGGATTCTCCCCTACCCGGCGGGGCGGGGGGTCCCGGCGGGATGGAGTGGCGGGAACCACTCCGGTGTCGGGCCGCCCCAAAGGTGTGGATTTCTCCGCACCTTTAGGGGCCTTGAGGGGCTAGGCCCATGCCGGACTGGTTTCCGCTCCACCGGCTGGCGTGGAATGCCTTTGGCGCCACGCCAGCCGGGGCCGAAAGGATTCTGCCGGCCGGCGCAAGTCTGCGCATCCGCGGGAGCGTCAGTGGCTGCTGACGTCATCCCCGCGCATGCGCGGGGGGGGGGTCTCTTCCGCGTTGGCCATGGTGAAAACTGTGGCCGAGGCGGAGGGAAAAGAGTGCCCCCACGGCACAGGCCCGCCCACCGATCGGTGGGCCCCGATCGCGGGCCAGGCCACCGTGGGGGCACCCCCCCCCCCCCCCCCCCCCCCCCGGGGCCAGATTGCCCTGCGCCGCCCCCCCCCCCCAGGACCCCGGAGCCTGCCCGCGCCGCCAGGTCCCACCGGTAAGAGAGGTGGCTTGATTCTTGCCGGCGGGCCAGGCATTCCAGCAGCGGGACTTCGGCCCAACCCGGCGGGGGGGTCGGAGAATCCCGCCCCAGGAGTGACAACCCCCAGGAACAGACCTTGAAGCAACAGGGTTCCCATCTACCTCAAAATGAGCTTTGCACTCTTTCAGGAAGACTGGTGAAAACACCAAAGAGACTTTCTTTTAAAGAGGATAGGCATTGTGGGGAGGTTCAGGGGGATGTATGTATAATAGTTTGAGGATTAAGACTGGGGGACGGGGGTGTGTGGGGACCGTGGTAGTTGCAGGAGGAGGGAGGGGAGGCAAGAGAGATGAAAACATAAATGGTGAACTCTAATAATAGCTGTTGAGCATGTGCATAAAGGAGGTATGTCACAGTGATGTCACTCACTCAGAGAAGCTGACTCAACAGCGAGAGTGGCTCTGACTATGTCTTTGTCTTACTTAACCTTAGTAACTTCGTAAGCAGTTGATGTGTAAATAAATGTGTATGCAGCAAAAGATCACTGCCTCCCGCGAGATTTCTGCTGGAGTAAGAATCCCAAGATAAAACCACAATAACAGAACTTTGTGAAATATGTAGAAACTCCACACAGTTGGACAAAACACTGTGATTATTGCTTTGCAAACTGGAATACTATTTGTTAAACAGAGACACAAACACTTAAAATATAAGTTGAAGAAAACAATTTTGTGCTATTAATGTAATATTACATTGTGCTGGAATTTACTTCTTCATAGTTCCAGGATATGACAAGGAAAATTAGCATGGAAAACGCATAATAAGAAATTTATTCTGTTCAACGCACTGATTAAGTTTTTGCAGGTGATGGCAGATGGCGTGAGACACAACAAGATGATATTTTACAGCCTCTTTTCCACCTGCGACTTTCTGAAATCCTATTGTGTTTTATTCACGATGATCTGAAATGGATTGCAATGCCCATCGGTTCCCAGCTGAGTGCTGCATCCAGCCACTTCATATACCAGCAGGTCTCGTGTTACATTGCCTGTCCTGACATATGCACTGATTTTTAATCCCAGCTTAAACTCAGGGGAGATTTGCTTTGTGCTGAGCCTCCTGAAGAGAACTACTGAGCTCGCGCACATTTCAGATGTACAAGGAAGAGAAGTAATAGAACAGGAACCTAATCAGGTAGAACGCTATCTACCTAGCAACAGAAACTGGGGCAAAATCCAGCTCAGCTCCAAATATTTATTATATTCTACAAGAGCGCCCTATCTAGGCCCACTCACCCACCCTATCCCCACAACCCCACCTAACTGTGGCCGGCATGGCAGCACAGTGGTTAGAACTGTTGCCTCACAGCAGCGAAGACCTGGGTTCGATTCCCGGCTTGGGTCACTGTCTGTGCGGAGTCTGCACCTTCTCCCCGTGTCTGCGTGGGTTTCCTCCGGGTGCTCCGGTTTCCTCCCAGAAGTCCCAAAAGACGCGCTTGTTTGGTGAATTGGACATTCTGAATTCTCCCTCACTGTACCCAAAACAGGCACCGGAATGGGGCAACTAGAGGATTTTCACCGTAACTTCATTGCAGTGTTAATGTAAGCCTACTTGTGGCACTAATAAAGATTATTATTATTATGAGTGTTATTAACCTAGGTGGAAGCTGAAGGGCAATTTAGCATGGCCCATCCACCTAACCTGCACATCTTTGGACTGTGGGAGGAAACCGGAGCACCCGGAGGAAACCCACGCAGAATGTGTAAACAATGACCCGAGGCCAGAATTGAACCCGGGTCTCTGGTGCTGCGAGGCGGCAGTGCTAACCACTGTGCCACCCCTATGAATCATCTATATTTATAACCTCACTAAGGGAGATTTCCAAACTAATGGCCACTTATAATAATAATAATCACTTATTGTCACAAGTAGACTTCAATGAAGTTACTGTGAAAAGCCCCTAGTTGCCACATTCCGGCACCTGTTCGGGGAGGCTGGTACAGGAATTATGTATGGCATTGTGCTACTCATCTGCACCTATTTGGATATCTACTGATGTTACCTCAACGCAAAACAAGTAAGAATATGGGAAGTGACAAAGACTTTTAAATCACTATTTTGTCTGATCTCAAAATCAGATCTAGAAAGGTGAAAGTGTTACGACACCCTGATCTAGGGCCCGGTCAATTCCAGCACCCCCTGGCCCAGAGTCGCAACACAATTGAATTCACAAATAATTCATAGAAAAATACCCAAAGTCTTTGGTCCTTGGTTGCCCAATAATTACAGTCACCAGGTTTGTAAATTTAAACACAATTACTTCTTATTAATAACTATAATCAAATATTCAGCAAATACGATTATGTAATTCCTAATCCCCACTTTAAACTTGTCCCCACTGATACACACATATACACACACAAACGCACATACACACACACACCTGACAAACAAACACAAAGGGGAAGAGGGGTGAAAAATAATAAGTAAAAGGCGAAAGAGTCTTTGTTCCAGGTGGTTGTCTTTAAGCAGACCTTCCTACAAATTAGGCTTTCAGGTCCAAGTCCCTGGGCGGGATACTCCCCTATCCGGTGGGGCGGGGGGTCCCGGCGGGATGGAGTGGCGGGAACCACCAGTGCGGAAGTCTCCGCACCTTTAGGGGCCAAGCCCTCACCTTGAGGGGCTAGGGTGGTTTCCGCTCCACCGGCTGGCGTGGAAGGCTTTTGGCGCCACGCCAGACAGGGCCGAAAGGACTTCGGCGGCCTGTGTAAGTCCACGCATGCGCGGGAGCGTCAGCGGCTCATGACGTCATCCTCGCACATGCGCAGGGGAGGGGGTCTCTTCCGCCTCCGCCATGGTGAAGACCGTGGCGAAGGCGGAAGAAAAAGAGTGCCCCCACGGCACAGGCCCGCCCGCGGATCGGTGGGCCCCGATCGCGGGCCAGCCAACCGTGGGGACACACCCAGGGGCCAGATCGCCCCGCGCCAACCCCCCCCCCACCAGGACCCCGGAGCCCGCCCGTGCCGTCTGCTCCCGACGGTAAGGTAGGTGGTTTAATCCACAGCGGCAGGAGAGAGTTGACTGTGGTGGGACTTTGGCCCATCGCGGGCCGGCGAATCGCCGGGGGTGGGCCCGCCGACCGGCGCGGCGTGATTCCCGCCCCTGCCGAATCTCAGGTGGCAGAGAATTCGGGACACGGCGGCGGGTCGGAGAATCCCGCCCCCTGTTTTCAGTTTGAGGTCTTCACTGTGGATTCATCATTCAGGTTCTCTGTCGGTTCAGAAATGCAGCAGCACAAAGCATTTCTCACGAGAGTGAGAAAATAATGAGAGCAGGTACTCACAGCTCCTCCTTCCCTGAGTTTCCAGGGCCCAACTCTGCTTCCCTTAGGCCTCTGGAAATCAATCATCCCTCGGGTAGGACCAATCACTACCTGTTAATGGGAAGATTATAGCCTTTTGGCCAATTCACTGGTCACCAGCAAGGCAATCGAACCGAGTCCGACCCCATCTCTCGGGTGCTGAAAATTCTGAGTTCTGCTGCTCGAGAGCTTGCACCATATTCTATGTTACAACTTTATGAATTCTTCACTTTCTCTGCTGCTTGACTTAAAGATACATGTCCATTAATCATCCATGGATCAAAATGATAACAGCAAAAATAAAGAAAGGGGAAATAGGGGAATCAACAGGATTGCAGTCAACCCTCTCCCGCCTGCGTGGATTAAACCACCTACCTTACCATCAGGAGCAGGTGGTGCGGGGGGCTCCTGGGGGTGCCCCCACGGTAGGCTGGCCCACGATCGGGGCCCACCGATCTGCGGGCGGGCCTGTGCCATGGAGGCACTCTTTTTCTTCTGCCTTCACCATGGTCTTCAGGATTTATAGATGCACCACACCACCCATTGAACTTTGAGCCCAATCTGTTGCAGGTACGCTGGCACAGGTATCTCGGCTGCCCCTCCGGCCAGCTGGATCTTCCAGCCTCACCGATGTCAATGGACATTTGAATGGCTCACCGCTTCCACCAAGGGTGGAACACACTTGGGGTGGACCTGGAAAATCCCGGCCACAGTGTACATACATTGGTCTGATTATACTAGTGCAATGATGCTTCTGAACACATACAAGTGCAAATATACTGGTAGATATATACTGATGCCAACATAAAAAATTAGCTTGTATTTATATAGGGCTTATGAAGTTCCAGAGGGCATTACAGCCAATTTTCATGAAGGAAAATCTCCCGCAAATAGCAGCGAGAAAATGACTAATTAATCTGATTTTCAGTGAGGCTGGCTGAGGGATTGGCTCGGGAATCAGGGAGCACGCCCCTGCTCTTCCTTGGATTCGTGATGTGGAATGTTTACATCCACCTGAGTGGGAAGGTTTAATATCTCATCCTAAAGAAGGCAGCCCCAGGAGTGGAACACACCCTCGGCTCTCCACTGAAGTGTCAACTTAGATTTTGCGCTTAAGTGGTTGGAGTGGATCTTGAACCCAGTACGTTTGGACTACAAGTGGGGCTACCAGCTAACCACAAATCACACAGATGCAGCTGTGCAGGTTAAGTCCTCAAATGGTTAACATTACTGAGTGATCTATGTTTACCACGTAACCAAATTGTGACAAATTTAAACTGCTGCATTCTTGCACTTATATTTAACAGAAGCCAAATGGAACTTATTCACCAGGTTGGAGTATTTCACAAAGGTATTTGAAAAGCTGAGATTCTGACAGTTTTGGGCTACACCCAAATAAATCATTGAAAGAAATTCAATGTCCATTTAAATGGTTTCCAATTTTCCCAACCTATGTATGTCTAGCTGACAGAGCATCAATGGCGGATGAGAAGCAATATCAGGATATTATCTGACATGAGATGCCAGACGCCATTGGGAATGACGGTGCAACGATTGCCTTCAAGTAATAGGGTGATAATTTACAGTCAATTAAGTGATTATCTGTTGAGAGAATAATGCTGGTAAGGAAATGAAAATTGGAAAATGTCCAACAGCTCAGCGCTGTAAATGTCGCATCACTCTTCCTTGTGTTTGCACAGTTGTTTAGTTGCATCGGGGAGAGAGATCTCACATAAGACTGTGATCCCACTCTTTGAGCCCATAGATGTGCTGAAGCGACCAGCCTCAAAGGAGAAAAACTGAAGCGAATGGCAACAAGTCTTTAGAAAATGCACCAAATCAACAATCCACTAACATAAGAGCAATTTCCTTCAACAGAGGATGCAACAGTTGCAAATTAAGTCAATGTTTATTATCCTGGTGGTAGCTTTCTGTTTCGAATGATGATAGCTATTGTCATGTGAGAGTACCTTTAAGAGATGGGTGTTTAAGAAATGGGCATTTAAGAAATGGGCGTTTATCAGTGATGTCAGAGTGTGGGTGGAGCTGGGCTGTCTGTCAGCTTTTTACTTTCGTTTTAGGCTGTTTGCCGCAGGGTGTGTTTCAATTTTGTTTTCAGAGCTGGATAGCTGCAGTCACAGCCAGAAGGGGTATTAGTATCTCTCTCTGTAATCTAAAGACTGTAAATTGATCCTTTGGTGATTTAAAACTAATAACTGCTCTCAGTAGTGGCTTTAACCTGATGAGCTTCTGTTAAAGGTTTTGTTTTTAAATCTTATGGATGTTAAAAGGAAAGCTTAAAGGATTACTTAGTGTTGTATTCTTTGGGGGTTGTATTTGAATTGATGATTGCTAAGATGTTCACTATGTTTTAAAAAGGTTAACTTGAGCTCATAGAATAAACATTGTTTTGCTTTAAAAAATACTTTTCCATTTCTGCTGTATCACATCTGTAGAGTGGGCCGTGTGCTCCCCTTACCACAATCTAGTAAAAGTTGTGGGTCAGGTGAACTCCATGATACACGTTGGGGTTCTCTAAACCCTGGCCCATAACTGGTCAGCTTTGTGTGACTCAGGAGCCCCACTCTGGCAGTCTCGGCCACATTTGCTGCGGATGAAGACAGTAGACTGAGAAGGTGTACGATTTGCTGGCCTCTGTTTTCCCTAGACCCTCCTGTTGGAGCGCTGAGCTTCATTTTGGAGGGGCGGAGCATCCGAAAGCAGGCACCGCCCCTGATTCCGGCGTCAAAAGAGATTCTCCGCCCCATCGGCGAATACGATTTTGACGTTGGCAAGCGGAGAATCCCACCCATGAGCTAATGCAGGGTAGTTTCAGTCAAGGTCATTCCCCAATGCTGGTGCACCATCAGGAATATTTCAATATTAGAATAAGGGACAGCAAGCAACTGAGTGAAATGCAAATTGAAAGCAGAATGTTTTAATTTTCTGGCTGTGCCCATGTCGGAACAGAATAAATTACATGATAGCCAGCAGCAAGTGGATTGCTCAGGGTGGCACTTTCAAAGACAATATTCTCTTAATGCGGCAACCTATGGAGGATGAATATTCATTGAATAGATCATCAGAATATATAAATTCATGATCTCATTTACAGTGGGAATTCGGGCAGGTTCTGTATAACTAATTGAGTAAAAGAAAGAAGAGAAAACCTCCACCTTTACAGCGTCTTTCATAACCACAAACCATCCCAAAACACTTTACAGACAACTAACTGAACATAGTCACTGTTGTGAGGTAGGAAATGCGGCCACCAATTTGTACACAGCAAACTCCCACAAGCAGCAATGTGAGAATGACAATATGTTGACTGAGGAATAATTGTCAACCAGGACACTGGTTCTCATTTGCAATAGCGCCACCGGATCCTTTACAACCATCGCAGCAGGCGCGGTGGGGCCAGGGGTAATATCTCATCAGAAAGATGAGCCATCCGACAGCACATCCTTAGTGATAAACTGGAGTGTCAGCCTTGATTTTCATGCTCAAGCATTAGGGACTTGAACCCATTCCATTGCATAAAATAAAATGTTTGACAGATTTTACAACAGAGAAAGACTTCATCTCGTCCAAAACGCAAATGATGACTCTCTGAAAGCACCCATTTAGTCCCATTGCTTTATACAAAGTGTTTTTATTTTACAAATATTTATTCAGTTATCCTTTAAAAACAATTATGGGTTCTCTTTCCATCTTGCATTCTAACAGTTATCAGTGCAATAAGGTATTGTACTAAACTCTTTTTGTTCTCTTCAGGATTATTTTAAAGTGATGTCCTCTAATTATAGTAATCAGGGGAGAAATTCTCCGGTATCGGTGCAATGTCCGCGGACTGGCGCCCAAAACGGCGCAAATCAGTCGGGCATCGCGCCGCCCCAAAGGTGCGGAATGCTCCGCATCTTGGGGGGCCGAGCCCCAACCTTAAGGGGCTAGGCCCGCACCGGACGCATTTCCGCCCCGCCAGCTGGCGGAAAAGGCCTTTGGTGCCCCACCAGCTGGCGCGGAAATGACATGTCCGGGCGGCGCATGCGCGGGAGCGTCAGCGGCCGCTGACGGCATTCCCGCGCATGCGCAGTGGAGGGAGTCTCTTCCACCTCCGCCAGGGTGGAGACCGTGGTGAAGGCGGAAGGGAAAGAGTGCCCCCACGGCACAGGCCCGCCCATGGCCCCGATCGCGGGCCAGTCCACCGTGGGGGCACCCCCCGGGGCCAGATTGCCCCGCACCCACCCCAGGACCCCGGAGCCCGCCCGCGCCGCCTTGTCCCGCCGGTAAGGTAGGTCGTTTAATCTATGCCGGCGGGACAGGCATTTTAGCGGAGGGACTTCGGCCGGGGGGGGGCCCGCCAACCGGCGCATTCCCTCCCCCGCCGAATATCCGGTGCTGGAGAATTTGGCAACCGGCAGGTGCGGGATTCACGCCAGCCCCCGGCGATTCTCCGACCCGGCGGGGGATCGGAGAATCTCGCCCCAGCAGTGGAAATAGTTTTGCGCCTGTTTTGACCTTATTAAGACTCATTATGGAGCGGCACGGTGGCGCAGTGGTTAGCACTGCTGCCTCACGGTGCTGAGGACCTGGGTTCGATCCCGGTCCTGGGCCACTGTCCGTGTGGAGTTTGCACATTCTCCCCATGTTTGCGTGGGTCTCACCCCCACAACCCAAAGATGTGCAGGGTAGGTGAATTGGCCACGCTAAATTGCCCCTCAATTGGAAGTTTTTTTAAAATTAAGACTCATCATACATTTGAACATATTTATCAGATCTCCTCTTCAACTGTTCTGTTCCGAAGAAAAAGGCTCCAGTTTCGCCAGTTCATTCTCAGCATACTTCCGAGACTTACAAACCAAAGGTTGCACTAAATGGAACCTGGATCTATTTGACTGGCTTCGCTCAACCCCCCGCACTCCCCTCTCTTCTGGGGTCTCGTCCATGACCCATTGCATAGGAGCATAAGACTTAGGAGCAGGAGGGGGCTGTTTGACCCTGTTCTAGCAATGGCCACTGCTCCCGGTGTTCCTGCTCAAAGTAATGAGCTGCCAGTCCTCCAGCTGGTAGCTCTTGTAGGCAGGAACTTCACCTTTAAGGCCACAGGCACCCTGATGACAAACAATTAACTGCCTGCATTTAATCCCATCAAGACTCCCAGAAATGGCCATGGCGAGGCTGCCTCCGGCTTTCCTGACAGAGGACGGGTCGATTACCACAGGATTTAAATAGCCCCAAAAGTTGGGAACAAGTGTAGTCAGCCGATAGAGCAGGGTTAGACCGCAGGGAGCAATTGAAAAACACACAGATGTGATTCAGTCCCCATTTTGAAGTCATACATTTTGTCCTTTTTCTTATATGGCCATTAGAAATTCCTCTGTCCCCATCTATAATGGGAACTGCCTACATGACTTGTCACACGGTAATTACACCCTCCCCCGGGGCCAGTGGAGGTGTTGCAGTGTGAACACTGGTGGGAGGGTGTAATTGCAGTGTGAAAGAAATAGAGGAACGACAGTTTAAAAAAAACAGCAGAAAGGGAGAAAGAAAAAGGTTGAGACAGAAGGAGAAGCACAAAGTCCTTTGTGGTTGTAAGAGACATCATAATTCTAAATCTTTTTAATTTGGACATTTGTAAACGTTTGTGACTGGATCTCTGTTGATGTTTTTCTTTACCAAGTTTCATCAGATCACTCAAATGCCTCTTGTTGGCTGAATAATTTCTAACCAGGAGTTGCAATGTCCTGTGCGGTGAACATAACACAAAAGTAATTTAAATGAGTTATAATTAAATTCCTAAGATAAAACTTATTGGAAAATTGCTCGAATTGATCACAAAAGATTTTAACTGAGCACTTCACCATTAGTCAGTTAAAAATGTGATTTTTATTGTCACCAAATTCTATCTTGCAGCCCTGATGGAAACGAGGGCGGCATGGTGGCACAGTGGTTAGCACTGCTGCCTTACAGTGCCAGGGACCCGGGTTCAATTCCAGCCTCAGGTGACTGACTACCTGTGTAGAGTTTGCACTTTCTCTCCGTGGCTGCGTGGATTTCCTCCGGGTGCTCCGGTTTGCTCCCGCAGTCCAATGATGTGCAGGTTAGGTGGACTGACCATGCTAAAACTGTCCCTTAATGTCCAAAGGTGTGCAGGTTAGGTGGGGTTACAGGGATAGGGTGGGGGAATGGGTCTTGGTAGGGTGCTTTATCAGAGGGTCGGTGTAGACTCGATGGGCCGAGAAACCTCCTTCTGCACTGTCAGGATTCTATGCATTTATATTAAAGGCCTGGTTTAAGGAATATCCAGCTTCTAGTGTCTAGAGATAATAAAGAAATGAACTGTACCTGGGAAACTGTGTGAGGCTGTGTTTTCTTTTTGTCTACTTATAATCAAAGCCTTTGTAACACATTTGCCTCTCAAGATTCACGACTAGGTTTTGAAAACTCTAATGATTTCAGTAATGTAAAGACAACATTACATATGCCATGGAAGGACCTTTACAGCAGCGGTCTATAACTGTCATCAAATGACAAGACAATGACGATGAGTAAACTATCTTTTGCATTGCTGAAGATAAGATGCTAAACTGTTTTACACACATCTTTTCACAGACATGTGGGAACAGAACTTTCGCCTGCGAAATAATAATTTACATTCCAGTGACATTATGGTGTGGGTGGGTATTTTTTTGCCGATGAACAGGATTTGCAAAAATGCCATGCATAATTTGACGGTCCCAAAACATACTGCAAGTCAGCACACACTGTGCCAGGAGCATGGCTTCAAGTTGAGGACTTATTGTTCCCTTGAAATTCACAATTATGTTCGCGTCAGAATTGTGAAAAAAAAACCTGGAGACCAAAAGCGAATGACAATTGGGGGGTGGGGGAGCGGGCGGGTGGTGGGGGTGGGGAGGAGGCAGAGGGGAAGAAATAGGATCACCTCCTGCAGTACCGATCCTAATGTATTCATCCAAGCAACAAATGTTTAGTAAATTAAGGTCTCCCTGCTCCTCCAGAGCATTGAAACTATTGCCTGTTAAGACCATAAGAGGGAGGAGCAGTCATTCAACACATCCAGTCTGTTCAGTAAGGCGTACTTATTATCCTTACTTTTAATTCCGTAACTCTCCACATTCTATTGCACCTGTCACCTGTTCACCTATCCATGCCTTCCTGCAATCTTAGATTTGCCTTATAGAAATTAGGCTGATGCTTCTGTAATTGCTTAATCATTTCAGCCCATTGTGTCGACCCATAGAACATAGAACAGTACAGCACAGTGTTATTTATTGGTACCTGAAATAGGGTTAGTTAGTCTATAATGACCTGGCATTTCCATGTCTCCTTTTGGGGAACAAATTAAAATTTGCCATGCATGAGTTTTCTCACACAATATTCTTTTCCACAGAATTTTGAAAAAATTGACCATTAATGCCTCTGCCACTTCTTCCATAGCTTCACCTCAGGACTCATGAACTACCAAACCCCAGGGAGTTGTCTATCGTAAATTTGACTGACTTCCTTTGGACGACTAATCAGTGTAAAAAGCTATTTGGCAACCACTTCTGATGGTCCTCGAATTCCAATGTTCATCGGTATCTGCACTAACTGATGCAAGGTAGTTCCTTAGTCTATCTGCTCTTCCCTCTATTGAAAGGTTGGCATCTTCACCCGTCTTTAGCTCTGATGACCCAACCTTGAGTTCAACACACGGACGTGAAACGTCCACTCTGCTTCTCCCTCCACAGATGCTGCCTGACCTCCTGAGCTTTTCCAGCATTTTCTAATTTCATTGTCTTTACTGTTGGCTGTCTCTATCCATACCAATCTCAAACCTTTGTTCTAACTTTCAGTTTTATGCGTCCCATAAGCACTATTTATTCTTCTGCGATTTGAAGTTGTCTCTGGTACCCAAGCCTTCAATATGGCCTCTTTTCTTTTAAAACTAAAATTGTTCCTGATTCGCATCTTTCCTACTTTAAAATTTCCTATTGCTGACATACGGTTCAATTTGACGATTTTTCCTCACATGTAATCAGTGCCAAGTCTATTTTTATCTTGCTATAACTTGCATTCATTCCCAGTCAGGGTCCCTCGTACTCAGCTTTCCTTTGCTATTCTTACACTGAATTTAATTATATTGTGGTAACCCTTTCCAAAGTATTCTCCTATTTTTAGGATACTTGCGTGCTCTCCCTAAGTACTCACAACTAGGTCAAATGGTGCTTTCCCTCTTTTGTAAAAGTAGGAACACGTTGATCCGGCAATTAAATCACATCCATTGCTGCCTCCCCCGGGGCAATTAGGGGATGGCAGTAAATGCTGGCCTAGTTGGTGACACCAACATCCCATCAAGCAATTAAAAAGAAGAGCAAGGTGCAATTCCAACGGAGCGCTGGCCACGCAGGGCTGCTTGGATTGGTGTCAGCATCGCGCAAAATAGGATAGTCGGCTTTATTTTTGTATTGCCTGCGACTGCAAGTGGAGGGTGTGGTCGCAGAAGCAGTTCAGCAGTCCCAGGGAGACCGGCCAGCTCGATAGGTCAACAGAGCCCGGGCTGGAGAATGAGACCAGAGCAAGGAAGGCGATTGAGATGGGTGTGTGGCAACTGGTGTCCAAAAATGTAATGGGGGGAAGGGGGGGGGGGGGGGGGGGGGTGGAGAGGGGTTGGCGGGGAGGAGCTCCTCCCGAGTCCTCCTGGCTGCACATTCAGTAACGGACAAATTGGGTCAAAGCAAGCTTTTGTGGCAT
This sequence comes from Scyliorhinus torazame, assembly GCF_047496885.1. Lineage (NCBI taxonomy): Eukaryota > Metazoa > Chordata > Chondrichthyes > Carcharhiniformes > Scyliorhinidae > Scyliorhinus > Scyliorhinus torazame. The sequence continues at coordinate 5,237,748 of NC_092724.1, forward strand.
GCACAGAATTTAAACACAAGGGACAGGATTAGTGGAGGCTGATAGGGGCGCCGGGGGCGGCAGAACTGTAAATTTACACCGCCAGCCAGCATGCCAGTTTTTTACAAAATTCTGCGTCCGAGGAATTTTCAAGAAGACCGTGTCGGAATGGAACAAGCGCCCACCAAAAAGCAGCACATAAGCCAATTGAGGTGATTTAGAGCCCAGGTAGGGCCGAATTTTACAGTCGGCAGGCAGCCCCCAGCGCCCCTATCAGCCTCCACAAATCTTGCCCCTTGTGTTTAAATTCTGTGCATGCCACGAAAGCTTGCTTTGACCCAATTTGTCCGATACTGAATGTGCAGCCAGGAGGACTCGGGAGGTGACCTCCAGGTGAGAGACGGGGTTCAAGCGGCAAGGAAGCTGCACCCTACCCGTCATGACTGCTGACCCACAGCTGAGGCTGCTGGCCATCCAGTGGTGTGGGTGGTCCCTTCGCCATCGCAGCCTGGGTTCTGTGGCTGTTTTTAGGGCAAATCATTTGACTTGATCTTCAGGTCTACCTCCAATGTGAGACACCGTCTCTCTCTCTCTCTCTGTCCGCCCCCCCCCACACACCCCTCTCTCTCTCTCTCTCTGGAGGCATCAACAGTTCCCACTTTGGGTTACCCATGTGAGGTTGCCTGAGAACCTCCTACTGGTCCCCAACTCGGGAGCCACCAACCATCCTTAATTGGACAGTGGGCATGCCCTTTGGCCACTGACTGGTCAGCCAAGAATCATATCCAGCGATCATTCTTGACACTGTGTGGGGTGCCACACACCCACCTCCCGAGTCGGATGTTGTAGTGTAGTAACCAGCAACCAATTTGCACAAAGGTCACTCCCACAATAAACAGCAATGTCATAATAGTTTTCTTCAAAGAGGAAAGATTGAACCTCAGTTTAATGTCTTACCTCGGATAGTGCAGAGCTCTCCGTATTGTTATAATATCTGGTGCGTATACCTCTAAGACAGGGTACTTGGGCGGTACAGTAGCACAGTGGTTAGCACTGTTGCTTCACAGCGCCAGCGTCCCGGGTTCGATTCCCGCTTGGGTCACTGTCTGTGCGGAGTCTGCACGTTCTCCCCGTGTCTGCATGGGTTTCCTTCGGGTGCTCCGGTTTCCTCCCAAAAGCCCCGAAAGACGTGCTTGTTAGGTGAATTGGACATTCTGAATTCTCCCTCAGTGCCGGAGTGTGGCAACTAGGGGATTTTCACAGTAACCTCATTGCAGTGTTAATGTAAGCCTACTTGTGACAATAAAGATTTTTATTATTATAACTTAAACTACTGTCAAACATTATATGCTTTGACAGGATGTGATGTATTAATCCCATGACTTGCAGTCAATCTGTAAGGAGCAGTGATTGAAGTCAGGCATGTGCCTCACAGACTCCCAGTTAACTCCATGGGCGCGATTTAACCAAATGGGAACAGAATCCCACAGTGAGAGCGTTTAGCCACGTGTTTCCCGTGCTTACAGCGCCGAGAAACATCCCGCTATTTAACACGCCCCGGTTAGAGAGAAACCTCAGCGGGGAGCATGCAGCCGAGGCCACGCATAGCCCCATTTCCTGCACTGAGGAGCTCCGCTCGCCGGAACTCGTCAGCGTAGCGAAAATGGAGTCCCGATCTCTACAGCCCCCAACCTCCCAAAGCCCAAACTCACAATGAGGGGCCCCCAGCAAACCCCCTCTCAACACGCGCGCAGGGCACCCTGACCCGATCACCGCCACGCAAGAAATGTCAGCTTGGTACCTTGGCAGTGGCCCTGCCAGCTGGCAGTGCCACCTAGGCACATTGGAAATGTCAGGCTGGCACTGCCAGGGGTGCCAGTCTGGCACTGCCAGCATTCCCAGATTATCATAGATTATCATAGAATTTACAGTGCAGAAGGAGGCCATTTGGCCCATCGAGTCCGCACCGGCTCTTGGAAAGAGCACCCTACCCAAGGTTAACACCTCCACCCTATCCCCATAACCCTGTAACCCCACCCAACACTAAGGGCAATTTTGGACACTAAGGGCAATTTATCATGGCCAATCCACCTAACCTGCACATCCTCGGACTGTGGGAGGAAACCGGAGCACCCGGAGGAAACCCACGCACACACGGGGAGGAAGTGCAGACTCCGCACAGACAGCGACCCAAGCCAGAATCGAACCTGGGACCCTGGAGCTGTGAAGCAATTGTGCTATCCACAATGCTACCGTGGTGCCAAATTGTCTTCTTGTTAAGACCTAAAGCAGAATTTGGTACAAAGGATTATTTACTATTGGTGACTTGATCATTATGCCCTTCAAAACTAAACAAGTCTAATAGCTCCGAGTTATTAGGAGCGTAATTCCATGCTGCATGTTCTAATGTGCCCAATACCTCCACTGCCCTGGCCCAATATTTTCCCAGGCAGATTACAGCTCAGTGGGTGGCTCTCTCTTTTCGCTCTCACTATCATTATCTATGTCATATGGGACACGGAAAGCCACATGATGTACATTTACACTTTATTCTCCTGCGATAGAATGGTCGGTGGTGGATTGGCTGTAGGTTTAACATACCACCCAAATTTTGTTCCATTGGCCGAGACAAGGTGTGAAAGGCAGGCGATCTTTTCCACCTGATTGCTACCCTCAGTGAAAGTGGAAGGTCATCCCTGTGTTTGCTGTGTAACATTGATCAACAGCTGGTACAGCTGGTTTCCACCAAATATTATACAAATGCAGAAGAATAATTCAGCATCGTCAACGTGACCAAATTTATTTGGAGACGGAACAAAATGTGTTAAGATGGATTAGCGTCCAGGAAGCTCTGATTTCTATTCGAGCTGCCATGTGGCATATAAATCTTGATTCATTACTAAGGATGTTGTCACTTTTAGACAGCTGGGAGGTCTAACAGTAGTTGGCTTGTGCGATGCGGGGACCACAGCGTTCTGGTATAAAGCTGCTTTGAGGTTATCAGTGCGAGTGTGGGGGCTGCAGAGTGAAAACTAACTGAAGGGTCAGGACCTTTGATAACGCGAGAGGGAGGGAGGGTTGCATTAATTCGAAGGGCTGCGGAGTAAGGGTGAGATGGGGGCTGGAGCGTGATATTTGAGGCTGCGTGGTGTATATGTGACTCAGGTCTGGGGGCTGCAGTGATGTAAACAGCGGATGAATAATTCAACTAATATCTTAAGGCAGCACTGAAAGCAGAACTAAAGCACAGCCATTGCTGAAACACTAAATCACTGTGAAAAGACGATTTTGTAAGACTGGCGATAGAATTAGTTGCTACAGGGAGGGAAGAGGTTTGCATGGAGTGTAAGCACCAGCCTGCTTCTGAAAAATGGTCTTTCTGTGCTGTAACATTCCATACAATTCGCTTCCAAATAACTAGAAATCAGTCCCTTCTCCATTGCACAAGAACAGAGGAAGCTGGAAAATGTCAGCATGTCTGTCAGCAACTATCAGGAGAGAAGCAAGGTTAATATTTTGAGTCATGGACATTTTTATTGGAACTGAAAGGAGAGAGTCATGGAGCAAAAGAAACTGCAACAACAAATTGCAACTTGAAGAACAAACGACAGACGGCTTGGTGTGAGGGGGAGGGGTGTGTGAGAGGGGAGGGGGTGTGAGGGGGAGCGGGGCAGTGTGTGAGGGTGGAGGTAGTGTGGGAGGGGGAGAGGGGCGGTGTGTCGGGGGGGGGGGTGTTTTGCTTCGAGGCAATACATGTATGAAATATTTAAAAATGGAAAAGAGAAGCAAGGTGGAGGAGAAAGGTCTCAGTTTAAAGCTGTTGAACTCGACGCTGGGCCCCGAGGGCGGTAATGTGTCCAATCGGAAGATGAGGTGCTGCTCCTCCTGTCTGTAACGGCCTTCACTGGAGCGCTGCAGCTGCCCAAGGACAGTCACGTGGGCACGAGAGCAAATTGCTGAGTTAAAAAGGCACGCGGCAGGAAGGTTGGGGTCATGCTTGCAAACTGAGCGAAGGTGTTCCGCAAAGCAGTCTCCCAGTCTACGTTTAGACTCCCCAATGGGAGCAGTGAATTCAGTCGACCAAATTGAAGGCAGTACAAATGAATACTGCTTAACCTGAAAATGAGTTTCTGGGGCCTTGAGCAGTGAGGAAGGAGAAGGTGATTTGATTGCACTAGAATATTCAGATGTACTAAATCAGGGGTATGTAAGCTTTTTGACCTTAGTAGTGGGTGGCTTGTAATTTTGGGGGCGACATACAAAATTTAATCTTGGCCAATATTCATCCTGCAATCATCATTATAAAAAAAACTCTGATTATTATCATCTTTCTGCTTGTGGGAGTTTGCTGTGAGCAAATTGGTTGTTGCATTTCCTACATTTCAGCCGTGACTACACTGCAAAAGTGCTTAGAATCACAGAATCCCTACAGTCCAGAAGGAGGCCATTCGGCCCATCGAGGCTGTGCCGGCCCCCAGAAAGAGCACCCTTCCCAAACCCACACCTCCACCCTATCCCCCGTAACACAGTAACCCCACCTAACCTTTTGGATACTCAGGGGCAATTTAGTGTGGCCAATCCACCTAACCTGCACATCTTTGGACTGTGGGAGGAAACCGGACCACCCGGAGGAAACCCACGCAGACACGGGGAGAACGTGCAGGCTCCACACAGACAGTGACCTGAGGCCGGAATTGAATCTGGGCCCCTGGAGCTGTGAGGCAGCTGTGCTAACCACTGTGCTAGCATGCCACCCATTGGCTGTAAAGTACTTTGAGGGATATTGGATCTAAAAGCACTATGTAAATGCAAGATTTTCTTTTTTTTCTGAATTAATTTTTATGGGATGTGGGCTTCGTGGCAAGGCCAACATTTCTTGCCCATCCCTAATTGCCCTTGAGAAGGTCGTGGTGAGCTGCCTTCTGGAACTATTGCAGTCCATGTGGTGCAGGTACACCATAGAACACTAATGTTTGAAGGGGGGATGGGCGGGCGTGCGGTTAGCTTAGTTGGCTTGATGGCTAACAGTGTTTCAGAATGGCAACAGGAGCATGGGGTTCGATCCCCGTTTTGGCTGGGGTGGACTTGGGCCGTGCCCCCATCTTCTCCGTGCCCATATTAAAATCACAGCATAAGCTGTGGCCTGGCAACCCTTTGCGTTCTGAATCAATTATTGTCAGTGACCCTGAGGTGAACCTTCAGCATTATTGACCCATAGGGTTGGAATTTACCATCCAAATTGCCCCCTCCCTCACCCACCCACCCCCCCAGCCCAGCCCCGATGAAATGTTTGGCGTGACTGCATTGTGTCAGCAATATGATGTCACCACGCTAGACCCCCAAATTATGGAAAGTGAGTGGGCGCAGAAATCTGCAGCCATTTAGAAATCGCTGTTTAACAAGTTATTAACCTTGTTAACAACCCAATCATCTGCAATTTCTTGTTGCGTGCTCCATTTTCCCGAGGTAGGACGAGAAGATGTTTGGGAGTCTTTCGCGCCAGGCGAGATGGCACAAGGGAAATTGGAAAGGCCTGCCAGTGGGACCACGGTAAAGTGTGCCAGCGGGTCCTGCTGAGGAAGGTGCCAGTGGTTGCATGTTTAGTTTTTTTTAAATAATAATTTTTGAGCTTTGAATACAAAAGATTCTGAGAGGAGCGTTTACAATTCCAGCTGTGGCCGAATTCCTGTTTGCGGCAATTCCCCCTCTGCTGCAAGACGCCCTGGCCTACAGTGCTATTTGGACACCAAACCACCCCCCGACCAACACACCTACAACTGACCCCCTTCCTGTCGGGTGGCTACTAACCGGCCATCTGATGCTTGATTGAATGAGCGCTCAATTTCCATGCCAAGAAATGTAAAGTCCAGTCCATATTTACAATTTAATATTGTTTCATCATTGTCAATTTCTGTCTTGCAAGACTGATATAACTGGTCACAAAACTCCGCATTGATTGACCACCATCATGTCTATGGTATGGACATAAATTGCAACTTTGGGACCTCGGCGCTGAGGACCCGGGTTCGATCCTGGCCCCGGGTCACTGCCCGTGTGGAGTTTGCACATTCTCCCCATGTCGGCGTGGGTTTCCCCCCCACCACCCAAAGATGTGCAGGCAAGGTGGATTGGCCACGCTAAATTGCCCCTTAATTGGAAAAAAAAATAATTGGTACTCTAAATTTTTAAAAAAACTAAATAAATAAATTGCAACTTCAAAATGGCTCAAGGACATGCAGTTTTGAAAAATCTCAGTAAACTGCTTTCACGCCACAACACAGGTTATCGCCCTGAGTTTGGATGTATTTACATTCTCTATTTAAAGGCAGAAGCAGTCAATGACAATGGTCCTTTAATTAACTGGTCCTTGTGGGCAGGATTTTAATTGTATTGTTTATGTCAGTGATGATGCTGACCTGGAGTTCAATTTTGCCACTAAAACTCAGTTTAAATCAGGGGTTTGAGGGGGCAGGTTTATGATGCCAAATTAATATTCACTAATTAAAATGTGTTTACAACACTTTTTGACATTGACGTGCTGCAATTACGACTGCACGATAGGGAGGAGGGGAATCAGTGAGTCCACCCCCTCACTTTCAGGAGTCTAAAAAAGAAATCTTCGACAGAATGAAAATTACAAACTCACTCTTGTTGCAGATCTGAGTAAATTTAACATAGCTGTAATCAATTGTGTCTTTCTATCCATTGTAGACATCATCCAATTTGAAGGCAAACCATTTGTACTGCAGCCATTCTAGGAAGTACTGCGATCGTGTGGATAAACGATACAATATTGGTCCCTAATTCACTTCGCTCTTCAACAATAAGGAGGTAATCCCAATTACTGAGGATGAGGAGGACATTTTTATGACCAAACTATTTAATTTTACAAATAAAGTCAGTTTGCACGGAACTCTGCTTTCTTTACTCAGTACCATGAAAGGAACACATCTCCTGGCTGTCCATTCGATGGCATGTAACAGACAAAAATGTGGCGAGTTGTTCAAAAGTCCATTGACTTTGGCAGGAGTGGAATCTCACTGGTGGGGAGGGCCGTAAAGGTCTGTCCCAAGATGTGGATTTGAACCCAGTGGTACATGTGCCACCACTCGCCACAAGATCTCCACATGTAACAGACCTGCCACCATCGTTTTGAAGTTAACTTCTGTTAAGGAGGCTACCGAAGGAACAATCATGTGTGATCTCCATCAGCTTTGTGTAGCCTGTGAATCCTTCTCGAATGCTGCACCCAATTTTCTGACACCCAGATTTCCTGAGCCTGTGGGGAATAGCGATGAGGGAAGGTAAAGTGACGCAACAAGGAGACTTCTGTGAAGCGTGTTAGTGAGGTCTCAGCCTTGGTGATTAAAGCACCACGGCTAATTTGTCAGGACTCTGAAAGGTTATCCCTTGGTCTATATCCAATGGTTTGGCCTTAAATACTGGGGCTGGTTTAGCACAGGGCAAAATCGCTGGCTTTTAAAGCAGACCTTGGCAGGCCAGCAGCACGGTTCAATTCCCGTACCAGCCTCCCCGAACAGGCGCCGGAATGTGGCGACGAGGGGCTTTTCACAGTAACTTCATTTGAAGCCTACTCGTGACAATAAGCGATTTTCATTTCATTTAATTTCATAAATAATATATTACATAGCCAAGAAAGTGGGCTGGATTCTCCGCTGGCGGGATTCTCCGTTACGCCGGCAGTGCACCCACGCCCGGGGATTTCCCGACGGCGTGGGGCTGCCCACAATGGGAAACCCCATTTGGCCGGCTGGCAGGATGCAGGATCCCACCAGAAAAGTGGTGCAGTGGGGCGCAGAAACCCGCCCAGTGTTTCCCATGGCAGTGGTCAGAGACCTCTTCACCTCTATCTTCCACTTTTGTGAAATGGGAGATTATCTCTGCTGTGGTGGGATTTGTATCTTTTACAATGATGCTCCCCTAATGTCAGGTGATCGCCGATCTGTGCAGTGCGTGTGGAATATCACTGCCATTCAGATCTCAATTTCTCATTTGTTGCTATATGGGCTGGCTTTGCCAGGTCGAAACAGTGGGAAATATGGGATGGGAGAAAGCTGGAATGCAAAGAAAAGGCAGACAAATGGGTGACAATACCCATAAGTAACTTTATTCCCTCAACCCAGGGGTCTGCCCTGGGGTGGGCAGCTAATGGGAAATCTCAGTTAAGTCTTGGCAGGATGACAGGAAATTGTGACGGAGTGATGTCCACCCATAACTTCAGCAGCCAACTAAAACCACACTGAATCATTTAACAAGGCCCTTTGTTTCAAGCATAAGAAAAGACACTGACCAAAAAGGGCCGACACGAGTCAGCTGACAACTGGAATTATAAATGGTCCACTTCTGAATAGTTACTGTATTGTTTGCCCTGCAGACCCGCCCGGACATGTAGTTCATGGACTTTCACACCTGGTGGTGTCTATAAGTCTTTATATCTTTATAAGTTTACCTCTCCAGCAGAGACTGAGAATCCATCAATACAATGGGTAACTACTAGCCAACCAGGATACAAAACCAAAAGACACAAAACCCTCTGTGAGGGATGAAGGAACCCTGGGAGGGATTCTCTAATCCTGAAGCGAAGTGTTGACACCATTGTAAACGCCGTCGCATTTTACGACGGCGCCAACAGGCCACTAGGAGCAGTGATCCTGCGCCGCACAGGGGCCCAGCAGAGATAATCTCAGGACACTAGAGCGACTCGCGAAGCTCCAGCTGCCGATACCGGCGTCAAGTGGGCACCGCGGGTCTGGGCATGCGCCCTGCGGCCGGCGTGCTAGTTGCTTTCCCACGCCGGCAACGATGCAACATGGCGGAGAGCTACAGGCGCCCGACATGGAGGAAAATAGGACCCCACCAGGAGAAGCCGGCCCGCCGATTGGTAGGCCCCGACCGCGGGCCAGGCCACAGTGGAGGCCCCCTCCCCCCATGGTTGAATTCCCCCTCCCCCCCACCAGGCCGCCCACCCGCAGGATGAATGCTGAAGTCCCGCCAGGTAATACCACACATGAATGGCGCCAGGAGGACTCGGTCTATCTCAGCGGCCACTCAGCCCATTGCGCGCGGAGAATCGCCGGGGGGGGGGCATGTAGAGCGGCCCCTGACCGGCACCGCGCCAACCTCACCGCGCCAATGGTGCCGATTCTCCGGTCACCAGAGAATTGGTGGACCGGCGTCACATGACTCGCGCACCCCCACCCCCCCAGCGGATCTCCGACACAGAGAATCTCGCCCCCCAACTCTTATTGGTTTCTGCTACCTTAGAAAGTTTGAGACAAAGCATCAAAATATAATTACTTGTTCTACAATATTGATGTCAATCTTCTGCAATCAAATTCCTTTTGAATGTGTAGCGAGCGGGACATTGAGAACTGGGTTTGCCAAACAGAAGCAGAGAATCTGGAGAAACTATGAAAGGAACGGGAAGCAATCTCTCTCCCTTTCTGAAGTGTAAAATCCAGTTCAAGAAATAGTGACTGTCCAGCGGAAAGAACCTCAAGAGAAACTCATCGATTTCTGGAAGAAGGACTATGGCTTCCAAAAAAAGAAAGTTGTCTCCAACAAATGCAGTTACATGGACTTCAATTCAAGTCCAGGATTTTAAAGGAACCAGCCACAGCGTTCAACAATCTATGTCTCGTGAACAAGCAAAGGACTTAACCATATATCTAAAACCCAATTGAGTGCCCAATTAAGGGGCAATTTAACGTGGCCAATCCACCTACCCTGCACATCTTTGGGTTGTGGGGGCGAAACCCACGCAAACACGGGGAGAATGTGCAAACTCCACACGGCCAGTGACCCAGAGCCGGGATCGAACCTGGGACCTCGGCGCCGTGAGGCAGCAGGGCTAACCCACTGCGCCACCGTGCTGCCCTGGACTGATGTTTAAGTATGGCGCCATGACCTTCGAACCCGGCAGCCGACGATGAGCAGGCAAATCCGTCGTTGGCCCTCCGGGAGATTCGGAGGCGAACGCGTCGATGTATAACGGATGAGGTTCCAAGTGTAGAACCTGGCGTGGAATCCCAGCATTTTACTCAGCGGGAAAGTCACTTAGTCTCAAAATCTGAGAATTCTGCCCCTCTGCTCTTTGCCAAATATTGCTGTGGGATCTTTGAATCTACCTCAAACAAATAGACAGGCCAAATGCTGAGAGACAGAGGGCGAGATTCTCCGACCCCCCCCGCCGGGTCAGAGAATCGCCGGGGGCTGGAGTGAATCCCGCCCCCGCTGGTGCCGGAGAATTCGGCGGGGGCGGGAATCACGCCGCGCTGGTTGGCGGGCCCTCCCTGGCGATTCTCCGGCCCGGATGGGCCGAAGTCCCGCTGCTGGAATGCCTGTCCCGCCGGCGTGGATTAAACCACCTACCTTACCGGCGGGACAAGGCGGCGCGGGCGATCTGGCCCCGGGGGGTGCCCCCATGGTGGCCTGGCCCGCGATCGGGGCCCACCGATCCGCGAGTGGGCCTGTGCCGTGGGGGCACTCTTTTCCTTCCGCCTTCGCCACGGTCTCCACCATGGCGGTGGCGGAAGAGACTCCCTCCACTGCGCATGCGCGGGGATGCCGTGAGCGGCCGCTAACGCTCCCGCGCATGCGCCGCCCGGCAATGTCATTTCCGCGTCAGCTGGTGGGGCACCAAAGGCCTTTTCCGCCAGCTGGCGGGGCGGAAATCAGTCCGGCGCGGGCCTAGCCCCTTAAGGTTAGGGCTCGGTCGCTCAAGATGCGGAGGATTCCGCACCTTTGGGGCGGTGCGATGCCGAACTGATTTGCGCCGTTTTTGGCACCGGTCGGCGGACACCGTGCCGATTACGGAGAATTTCGCCCAGAGTCACCGCACTAGTGTCAGCCTAGATTTCATGTTCAAACTCGAGAGTAAGCATTGAACGCATCAGGTTTGACTCTGATAGAGGTCTACAAAATTATGAGGGGCATAGACAGAGTGGATAGTCAGAGGCTTTTCCCCGGGTTAGAGGGGTCAATTACTAGGGGGCATAGGTTTAAGGTGAGAGGGGCAAGGTTTAGAGTAGATGTACGAGGCAAGTTTTTTACACAGAGGGTAGTGGGTGCCTGGAACTCGCTATCGGAGAGGTGGTGGAAGCAGGGACGATAGTGACATTTAAGGGGCATCTTGACAAATACATGAATAGGATGGGAATAGAGGGATACGGACCCAGGAAGTGTAGAAGATTGTAGTTTAGTCGGGCAGCATGGTCGGCACGGGCTTGGAGGGCCGAAGGGCCTGTTCCTGTGCTGTACATTTCTTTGTTCTTTGTTCTTGTTCTAAGGCAAGAGTGTGGGCAAGCTCGTGTTGCAACAGTGTAGGAAGTCAATGCGGAGGATTCATCAATGTAAAATTGTCACAAATAAATTAAGGAGAAATCTCCTGACATTCGGTATTTTGACACAGTGGGTGGGTGAAGCTAATCAGCGTTTTTTTAAGAGAAATTTAGATGAAAAATATTCATCAAAGACGACACAACCAATATGAAAGAGCAGGGCTGTGGGATTAGATTTGGACCGTTCTAGCAGATATGCTGGGCCACATGGGCCTTCTCCACTGTAAACCTTTGCTGCATTCTGCAAACATGATGTATTCTCCATTTTCTGCATGAACTCAAGACTACAAAGACAATAATTCCATCCCATTATTTAGAGAAGTAGAAGTTTTTATAATCACTTTATTTGTCTATTGTTTTGTTCTGCTCTTGACGGAGCATAAGCTGCTTCCTCGATGTGCACTCTGACAAAGGAAGGTTCAGACTTGGAGGCAACTTCAACACGTTTATTGAACTATTAACAATTCTCCTACTTGGATTCGACTCTCCTGTTAATCCTGATGTAGCTACTCAGACTGACTAACCAGTCTGCTACAATCCACGTGGTGGGTGTGATGTGTTTCAATCAACGCTGTCTGTACTCACTAAGTGTCTCCACTGGAAAGAGGAAGATCATGTGTGCCGTGTCCTTATGTATGGGTTGGTGTAATGCCCCCCTGTGGTAGTGTCACCTCTGTGTGTATCGTGAATGCCCATTGGTCGTGTCCTATCTTACTGACCTATTGGTTGAATGTCTGTGTGTCATGATGTCTCTGGTGCTCCCTCTAGTGTTTATCTAGTCTAAGTGTATTTACATTAACCCCTTGTGTACTTACAGTGATGCATATCACCACATCTATCACTTTCATAGATCTTTAACCTGTTAGAAATGACAGGTGATATTTTCCCAGGAACTGGAAAATGGGGATGGTGGGTAGGAAAAGGGGTGTTGAAGCCGGAGACGGCAATGGCGGTTCTCTGAGCTGTATAGTGCAGCACTTCGATAACAAAAACTTCAAGGATCCATGACGAATCGCTGGCAAGACAGCCCCTGATTTGCCAGCCCCCCAGCCCTGCCAGCAACTTATAATACAAGGATCAAGGTGCCATTTATAAAGTCTGTCCCGCCCTGACTAGCACCCACCAGGACACCCGGATAGAGCTGCCAATACGGCTGGGGAATCGCCAGGTCCGCGGACACGGCCCACAAAATAGTCCCCCGCTTCGGCCAGCTTGCACGTCCTGGAGCACCGCCCCCCACAGTACCCCAGCCCCTTATAATGACCCTCCTGTACACGGATCGGCCCTCCCCCATCTGCGGCACCGCTGGACTGAGTCCGCAGCCGCCACGCCGAGTTCCCGACGGATGAGACCACACACGACCGACACCATCGGGAACTCGGCCAATCAGGGGTGGAGCATTGGCGGGGGGGGGGGGGGGGGGGGGGGGGGGAGCGGGCCTCAGGCAATGACCTGAGGCCGTCGATGCATCGCGCAGTGTACTCGCAGAGTACACTTTTATTCTCCGGCAGATCGCCGGATGCGATTTCGCCGTCAGCAACCGGAGAATCCAGCCCTTTGTTTCAAACACTCGGACTGTAAACAGCTCGAGATATTGGGCAGGATTCTCAGCGACGCGCCGTTCGCTGGCAACGGGATTCTATCTTCCGTCACTTGTCAATGGGATTTCCCATTGAAGCTGCCAAGAAACCCATGGGTTGTGGTGGTGATGGTGGTGGTGGTGATGGTGGTGGTGGGGGTGGGGGTGGGGGGGGGGGGGCTGCCAACGGGGAAAAAGAATCCGAACAGCCGGAGAAATCCAACCAATTCATTGCCATTATTAACTGTGTACCGATAATAGCTAGAGATCTAGAGATACACTTTGTGATTTCAAATCGCAAGCGAACTTCGTAACAGTGTTTCTACTAACAGATCATCCATTTTTTCTCCTGGCAATGACGGAATTTTAGCACCAATATAAAAAAGTTCATTGTGCACGTTCAGGAACATTTCGCAACGGTGAAAATTGATTTTCTGTGGCAAAATGTCACCCATTTCGCAGCACTTGACTATTCAGTCGAACAACTGATTGATAGTGTTAAAAGAATTATGTGTGACCTACTTTCTATTCCGAAATTGACATAATATCTTCAATTTCTCTGTAAACGCTCCAGGTTCAGAGTTACAAACATTAATGTGTGTCGATAATGCATAACACAGCACCAGATTTATTTAACTGGCGAGAGGGATCTCAGATGTCATTTATCCTTGAAATTCGTAAATCATGCACAGTAGTCGAACAGTACCAATTGGCTTTATTTATTTCCAGAATATTATGGTCTGGATGCCCCCTTTTTCATTGTGGGTGGGTTTGGCTGGCAATTGAAGACCACCATGATCTGGTTTACTTTTCTGGGTTCAAGGCCAATTTCTGATGGAATCCCGCCGGAATGGGAAATAGCTGTAAAGACAGAGCTGCACTCTGTCGGGGCTTCCATCTTTCTGAAGAGATGTTCAACCTCATGGGCGTCATTCTCCGACCCCCCGCCGGGTCGGAGAATCGCCGGGGGCTGCCGTGAATCCCGCCCCCGCCGGTTGCCGAAGTCTCCGGCACCGGAGATTGGGCGGGGGCGGGAATCGGGCCGCGCCGGTTGGCGGGCCCCCCCGCTCGATTCTCCGGCCCGGATGGGCCGAAGTCCCGCCGATAAATTGCCTGTCCCGCCGGCGTAAATTAGAGTACCTATTTACCGGCGGGACAAGGCGGCATGGGCGGGCTCCGGGGTCCTGGGGGGGGCGCGGGCCGATCTGACCCCGGAGGGTGCCCCCACGGTGGGCTGGCCCGCGATCGGGGCCCACCAATCCGCCGGCGGGCCTGTGCCGTGGGGGCACTCTTTCCCTTCCGCCTCCGCAACGGTCTCCACCATGGCGGAGGCGGAAGAGACTCTCCCCACTGCGCATGTGTGGGAAACTGTCAGCGGCCGCTGACGTTCCCGCGCATGCGCCGCCCGGGGATGTTATTTCCGCGCCAGCTGGCGGGGCAACAAAGGCCGTTTCCGCCAGCTGGCGGGGCGGAAATCCCTCCGGCGCCGGCCTAGCCCCTCAATGTTGGGGCTCGGCCCCCAAAGATGCGGAGCATTCCACACCTTTGGGGCGGCGCGATGCCCGTCTGATTGGTGCCGTTTTGGGCGCCAGTCGGCGGACATTGCGCCGTTTGGGGAGAATTTCGCCCCATATTCTTCGTTTTTTACATTTAGTAATTGTCCACTCTAGATTTCAGTGAATCAGTTGCTGTAGCTCGCCTGCTTAATACCAACGAAAACTGTAACACCTGAAAATGGGTTTCCCAACAAAACAGTTATCAAATGCAAAGGGGTCTGTTTCTGAGGGTAGTGTCCTCGGCCCAACTATCTTCAGCTGCTTCATTAATGGCCTTCCTTCCATCATAAGGTCAGATGTGGAGATGTTCGCTGATGACTGCACAATGTTCAGCATCATTCGCGACTCCTCAGATAATGAAGCAGTTCATGTCCAAATGCAGCAAGACCTGGACAATATCCGGGCTCGGGCTGACAAGTGGCAAGTTGCATTCCCGCCACACAAGTGCCTGACGATGACCATCTCCGACAAGAGAGGGTCTAATCATTGCCCCTTGACATTCAATGGCATTACCATCGCTGAATCCCCCACAATCAACATCATGGGGGTTACCATTGACCAGAAACTGAACTGGACTAGCCACATTTATACTGTGGCTACCAGGGCAGGTCAAAGGCTAGGAATCTTATGACGAGTAACTCACCTCATGACCCCCCAAAGCCTGTCAACCATCTACAAGGCACAAGTTAGGAGTGTGATGGAATACTCTCCACTTGCCTGGACGAGTGCAGCTCCAACAACACTCAAGAAACTCAACACCATCCACGGCAAAATAGCCCGGTTGATTGCTCCCCCTTCCACAAACATTCACTCCCTCCACCACCGATGAACAGTGGTAGCCGTGTGTACCATCTGCAAGATGCATTGTAGTAACCTACCAAGGTTCCTTCGACAGCACCATCTAAACCCACGGCCACTACCATCTAGAAGGACAAGAGCAGCAGATACCAGGAACCCCACCACCTGGAGGTTCCCCTCCAAGTCACTCACCATCCTGACTTGGAAATATATCGGCCGGTCCTTTACTGTCACTGGGACAAAATGCTGGAACTCCCTCCCTAACAGCA
Organism: Scyliorhinus torazame; assembly: GCF_047496885.1. Lineage (NCBI taxonomy): Eukaryota > Metazoa > Chordata > Chondrichthyes > Carcharhiniformes > Scyliorhinidae > Scyliorhinus > Scyliorhinus torazame. The sequence continues at coordinate 5,253,289 of NC_092724.1, forward strand.
CAGTGGGTGTACCTACACCTGAAGTACTGCAGAGGTTCAAGAAGAGAATTCACCACCACTTTCTGAAGAGTAACTAAGGATGGACAATAAATGCCGGCCTAACCAGCGACGCCCACATTCCGTAAACGAACAAAATAAAATGCCTGGTCAACAGGCTCAGACTGATCCAGCTGCCATTTGTACAGATTGCCTGATATTGGTGCCATTAAGAGAAACTAAAATCAAGAGGTCCTAAAAGGAGAGAGATTATCTGCTCCATCAGATTCCTACAGGCAATGAAGTTGAAAATGGACCTCAAACCTTACTGTGGTGTCATACCTTGTCTGGGATATTCAAGCCAGGTCTCAATAGAGATTCATCCAACGCCTCACGCTACCTTTACAATTGACTACTTAGGGTGACAAAACTAAAGAAACAATGTGTAAATGCAAATGGCATTGCTGAAAACATATAACTTAAACCTTAAATTAAATGTTGTATTCCAGTGATGCTCTTAAACCGCATTCATCGCTGATGATGAGATTTCAGTTGCTTAATATTATCTTTTCCCCGAGCTGAACATCTGACGGTCCCAGTGTCTTACCAAGTGCAAGGTTAACTAAAACATCCGGGGTTGTCAGTACTGTACAGACAGTATATGGAAAAGAACTAAATGATAAAGCAAAGGACTTGCATTTAGATACAGGACATCCCAGAATGAGCCAAATTAAATGCATTTACCAAAGAAGCATGTTTGATAAATAGTCACTATTGTAATATGGACTGACACATCAATGAGATAGCAAACAGCAAGGTCCTGCAAGACAGCAATGAGATACAAAAGCAGATAATCTGATTTAGTGACTGAATGACATATTGGCCAGGACAACAAGTTATCTCCCTTGCTTCTCTTCAAAATAGTGTCACTGAATCTCCTATATCTTCTTGATTTAACATCTCATCTGACAAATGAGACCACAAAGAATATGAGCAACATAACCTTCACTACAATACATAATTGTTGGAACCTATCGTTAAAGAGGTTTCAGCGGCGCACCTAGAAAAATCTTAATACAACCAGGCAGAGCCAACATGGTTTTATGAAAGAGAAACCGTGTTTGACTAATTTATTGTGGTTGTTTGAGGAAGTAACTAACAACATGAATAGAGGAGAACCTGTGGATGTGACGTACTTACGTTTCCAGAAGGCATTTCACAAGGTGCCACATCAAATGTTACTATCCAAAATGTACTCATGGTGTAGGAGGTAAATGTGCAAAGATGAAGAATTGGCTGGCTAACAGGAAACAGAGTATTATGGATAAATGGGTCATTTTCAGATTGTCAACAATGGTTGAGTGGGGTGCCATTGCTATCAATGCTGGGGCATCAACTATTTACAATTTATATCAGCTGCTTGGCTGCCTTGTAGGCTGCAGCAATGGTGCTCCGTGCCAGCGGCATGACTGTCAACAAACTATGGCATTGGTGTACGCTTTCTGCGCCCACTCTCTCTCTCTCAGCAGCCACGACACCGGTTTCACGATTTTTAAAAGCACAAGTGAACCGCGCCTTTCGGAACTCAGCCCATTAGGGGCGGAGCATCGCGGAGACACCAGAGAGTACAGCATCGGGCATGCTAATGACATGCAAATTGTGTTTACTGTACATACATTCCGGACGGCATTGACGCCGCTGCCAAGGTGACGGAGAATATGATTTAGCGTCAAATCGGCGCCTGCCGCGATTTTGGGGTCAGAACCTATTCTCCACCCAATTGTGGTTCATGATTTTGGCATCAACCAACAGAGAGTCCTGCCCAGGGAACCTTCAAAAGGACATAGATTGGTTAAATGAGTGGGCAGAAATTTGGTAGATGGGTTATAATGTGGGAAAATATCACTTTAGCAGAAAGACTAGAAAAAAGTATATAATTTAAATGGCAAGAGATTGCAGAACTAGAGGGATCTGGGTGTCCGGGTACATGAATGGTTTACTTAACTGATACCTGGTATGGGGGTGGTTATCTAATGAAGAAAGTTTGCACAGGTTCAACCTATATCTATTGGCATTTAGAAGAATGTGGGCCGATCTTATTGAAACATATCAGATCCTGAGAGAACTTGACAGAGTGGATGTTAAAAGGATGTCTCCCTTCGTGGAAGAGATTAGAACTTGGGGACATTGTTTAAAAAAAGGCATTACCCACTTAAGACGGGGCTGAGATGAAATTCTTTCTCGCAGAGGGTTGTAAATCTTTGGAGCTCTCTTCCCCAAAGAGCGTTGGAGGCAGAGTCAATGAATAGTTTTAAGTCAGAGGTCAATAGATTCTTGGCGAACAGTGGATTCAAAGGTTAACAGGGTTTTGCGGAATTTGTAGTTGAGGCCACATTAAGATCGGCCATGATTTTAATGAATGGCAGAGCAGGCTCGAGGGGCCGAATGGCCTACCCCTGCGCCTAATTTGTCTGCCCATATATACGTAGTCTGAGCTCTGTCAAGTTATTGACATTCTTCTCATAAAGCGTTCCCGTCAAGCCAATTTCGGTTTCAAAATCAGAGATGCACTTATCAAGTTCAGAGGAAGTGACAGTCAAAATAAAAATGAAAATTCATGACTTACATTAAAACAGAGTTCGCTTTCCTCAATCAATACCGGTTATAATCACAGTGAGCTGCAATTTCACACAGCATGAAAACAAGGCATCGCTGACTAGCTTTATTCCAAACTACAGCCATCAGGTATTCAAAGCACACACTTCCAAATTGGTTTTGGCAACATTTACAGCAATTTTGGTCTCTTGACAAAAATGAACATTTACTTAATAATAACTGATATAATGTGTAAATCTTTTCTCGTTGAATGTACAAGATTTCATTTTACTGCGGAAGATAATATAACTTTCTGGCTTAACAGTTCATGTCAATGTATTTTAATTCTATTTCTCATGTTGATGTATGCTTGTAGTGAGGTCTAGAACATATGTAGATTTGACCAGTTTAGGACATTATTGAAACAGAGTTCAGAATATCACGAGCCAACAACATGTTCCTGAAATCTCCCTCATCACTGACCTCTGTAGCCAGTGACTTAGATGAACCCAATACTTCTCCCTCCTGCCTAAAACTGTGGTACTTTAATCAAATATAAAATGAATGGTGATCAGATCCATTTACTGGTTGCTCAGCAGATAAATAATTCAACAGTATTCATGCTGTGATATGAATTTAGCTGACGCTTTTTTAATAAAGAGCATTGTGCTTGGTATCCAAGACATCCAGTCATTTTAAATTTTAAAGATCATCGCATGCAATGAAGAAAGTAGTAATTGCCCCATTCTTCCAGTAAAAGTACACAGGTATGACAAACATATTTGGACAAGTGGTTGTTTCGGAAGGCAATGGAAGCCCCATCAGAGCCCCCCCCCCCAATCAGAGACCCACAATCATCCCTGTCTGAAAGCTGAAGAGCAGTCCAGACAGCAGAGTTAAAAACACTGCATTTTTACCCACCCTTCCCTAATACCTGCTGCCTCAGACACAAATGTTTAAATCAGCAGCTGTTACAAGTGTCAGAGGCTTCCCTGAAAACCAAGTACACTTTAAAGGGCTTCAAATCCACAAAAGCCTTTGAAATACAAATCTTCCATTCAATTTTGCATAGCTATACATTGCACTAGCCATTGATTGACAGTTTTATTGGTCCAGATACAGTTTGCTTCGGATGTTTGTTTATTTATCTTTCCCTTCACGCTTGAATGCTTCCCAGATACCCTGCTTTGATGCCAACCACAATGTTTGTAACCACTCTTGGTATGATTGCCAGCTCCTCATCACATCAAAACGAGTGAAGTGCTTTCACATCCTCTTTTTCACAGTAGAAAGCACTTTGCTCCTTTTGGATGAGGGTTAGCGAGCGAAAGACTCACCGACTGGCATCCATTAAAATCAAGACCAGTTCTACCCCGGCTATCCAGATTATGCTGTTTCCATTCACAAATGGAGGGCAGATTCCAGGTCAATTTCTATAAGGGATGTTACTAGCATCAGCAGGTAAGTTTAAGGCCACACTGACAAAAAACAGCCCTGGATTTGATTTGGTATTGCTTCTTTGTACGATAGGGGGGACTTCCAGTTTCTCCCCTGATTCCATCAAAATTCACAGTACAGCGAAATTATACCACAATTCTGACCTGTGTGCTTTTGGTAGCCTTGCCCATTGGAGCTGCAGAGAGGACATTTGAACATCTTTGAGTTTTCTAACCGTTAAAATGGCCTCCCATGGAGAGGCATATGCACAATACAGCGTTGATAAGCAGCAGAGTTCTTAATTTCTAAAGAAGCTAGAATTAAGCACGGCCTGGATGAGAATCACTTGCACTGGCATATTGTGTGTAACAAAGTCCATATTGATTCTGACAGTATGAGAGAACAGCATTAAGGTACACATGTGGCACTGAAGCTTAATGAATTTCACCTCTGTTTGTGTTAATCCAGGTTCCCGACACCATCAGCGGCTCCTCATCAGTGCAGTGAAACCGTAGGCATTCACTGCTCAAAAGAAAATACTCTAGAAAATCAACAGAAGAAAATGGATATTAATTATAAATGGTCATGACGTTTCTGAGTGGTCAGGGGCACAACGGTTGATCTCAGATGACACTCTCAATCAGCAAAGCGACACAGGCCGCCGTCGCCAAGAATGCTCCAATCACATGAAAGCAATCCAGAGCACATTTTTGTAAAATGCGTTGTTCTCGCAAGACCTTGCCTGCTTAACATATTAATTTTACATATTTATATAAACTAATGTACCATTCAATTTGGGCAATAAATATTGTGTTAAATTGAGGTGGTTTGACTTAATGGAAACTTGATTCGCAAGGTGAACTGCAGACAACATTAAAACAATTTTCTTTTTAAATGCTAATGTGATTTTCTTTTCCCCTCTACATGCCTTTGAAAAACTTTCCAGGAATGGTTCATCATTTTGGAATATGAGAGGAGAACAGATGAAAGATTTTTTTCATACTACGGGGGTACTGTCATGAAAATGTATTTTTTAAAAGGCCCACTCGTTTTCAGTCTCAGAGAGCAAACTGGTGACTTTTGGATATGTTATCAAGAGATATGCAGACCTTAATGATTATTACTTGTTTTTATAATTGAGGCAGGTTTGGGGGATTATGGCCAATTATATCAGTGAGATATCAGTTAGGGAAGGGAAGGTCAGGGATGAAGAATAATGCATCAGGTTGAGTCAGTGGTCTAGCAGTGACTCCCTTATAGAAATGCACGGCAATGTATCAGACCTATTAAAAATGCTGATATTGTCCTCATGTCCCCTGTTCCTTGCACTACACAGAATAATAATATGTTGCAATGTCGACATTCAGTTCTCATTGGACACGATGCCAGGGTGTGAAAGGGCACTAATTTTCTAATCACTAATCCAAGAGAACTGCCAATGGGAATGCCATGCTTGTGGGAAGAGGGACCGGCTCCTCTTCCTCAAACATGAAATAAAACATGTTGTAAAGACGACTGTGTGCACTGATGCTCAGGAGTGCTACTCTTCAGAATGCTGTGCACACCTCTTTCTTGCTGACCTTGAAGATGAAATGCTGGGCCAGATGCACGTTCAGAGACTTCATTCGTGATCAACAAACGGTTTATTTACAAAGGTCCTCAAGGGCAGCGGCTTGTTCTGGAAAGCCTCTGCTCAGAGAACTCCTCCCCCTGGGGTGATTCCCCAATCTGAGTCCCAATTGGTCAGCCTGGTCAGGTGACCCTTACTCTGCTGTGTTGCCCTTAGAGGGACAATTACCAGACCATTCTAATGCATACCTGGTGCTTCTGACACATTTGGAAGCGCTGTGGATTCAAGGTACTAAAACAAATGGTTCTTGGCTGTGGTTAAAGATGATCTCCTACTAAAATAAATCGAGGTAGGTGACAGGAAAGAACGGCACACTCACGTCATCGTCCTGCTCTAGGCGTAAAACACTACCTGCTCTCCTTCAAAATAGTGGGACTTTTACATCTGCCTTCAACTTCAAATTTATTTCTTTACGATTCTTAGCATTTGTATAGAGATCCCTTTGGTCAAGAACAGATACAATACTGACTTTGTACAGACATGTAGCAAAGTAATGGAAGCTCCTAATGGAGTATCGAGTGTGCAAGCACACCTTCCTCGCAGGCACCCTTTGATGTAGCTGCCCCTCGAGAACTGGAAAAAAAGACATACTCTAAATAATACTCTCAATTCCCCCCAATCGTCACACAAATCCTACTTGATAGACAAACAAACATAGAAAATCCACAGTTTCATGAAGCTGTGGGAATGGGTCCAAAGAGCTTCCTTGCTCCAATAACAAACAGGAAATCAGATGAGCTAAAAAGCAGGAACAAGGAGCCAATTGAAAGGAGGCTTTACTCACAACATTCATTTCATATGGACACTTTGCATAGGCAGTGTTGATGTGCAAGTCATACCTTCTCAAAGTCTAGCCTTGTTAATTAGGCCAGGGCAAATTTGGTGGGGAGCCTCCAACTGTTCATACCCTCCCAATACACAGATAATTGTGCGCAGTACGCTTCATATGGTTGGGAGCTGCTTCTGAGTGACATGGTTTCCTTTGGTGGCATGTTTCCTACACCTATCCAACCATTGTTTGTCACAAAAAATAGTAGGACTTATAGTTGATGCACTGAAGACGCATTCAAAACTTGGAGAATATCAAAGCTCACTCACAATGGAAGGAGGTTGGAGGGGCGATATGGATTTTAACATTTTATAGTGTATACTCTTACTTTAACCATGCAATGTTGCTGTTTCTGAATAAGGAAATATGAGGGTTATTGGTGTTGTATTTTCTGATGTGCTGAAGTATGCTGGGACCAATTCCTTGTTATGCCACCACAAGTGTACTGTACATGACACTAATTAATGAAGGCAATAATCCACACTGGGAGGCATTTGGTCGGTGCTGGTCAGTGTGTGTTCATCATCACACCATCTTGTAAATGTGCAAGACCTTGTAAATGTAGCACTCACAGCAGGTCCAGAAACACTACAGAGACTAATGGGATAAGCTCTAGGCTGCTTGAAGCTCCGCTGCATCACATTAATGCCGCATACATTCAAGGCTGTCAAAGGCAAAGTAAAAATAGTTAGTGTCTCCTTGAGAAGTGCACTTTCATATTGTATTCTGTTGGAATCAGTCCAAAGTGACTTAGCTGCATTTTATGCCTAATTTGTGTGGCAAATGAACAATGAATCTGTGAGAATTTGCATGTATTTCCAACCTTTACATTCCTGCGCATTGAAAAAATATCTTATTCCCGGGGTAGGAAGTGGAAAGGATCAGTAGGTAGAAAGAAAAAGCGATTGCTAGTTCCTTCAAGCATTCTAGCACTTTCATAGCCGACTACTGATATTGGCCTGTCTCTTGCAGTAGTAATGACAGCCAAACAGTTTGAAACATATGTGCAGTTAAATGCGGGAAATCCAGAAGTTGCTGTCAGCGATTCTCCGCGGGGTGCACTGTTGAATTACCCCCAGAGTGAAATCACTTAGAAATCATTGAACTGATGAGAACTCCTCTCCCCCCCACCCCCCCCCACCCCCCCCCCACCCCCACCCCCCACCCCCCGTTACACTGCTAGTCTTGCTGTCGAAGGTCTCGACAAAGCCATACATTGTTGAATGATGTGTAACTGGATTTTCAGTGGTATACTCAGTCCATAATTCCTGCAGAGAAACCTTTCTGCTCTGGCGAAAACTAATTTCATAATTGTGGAATTTCTCCATGACAAGAAACAAAATTCCACATTTGAAATGATTATAATATTTCAGCTCCAAATTTAATCACAGGAGCAGCATTCAATGTTTATTTTGAACCCACGTAAAATGTTACTAAAAAATGAAGGGTAAACCAATGCTTTTAATGTCTTGGTTTGCTAGCTGTGAGAATCCTTCAATGCGATTGGCTCAGTTTGTTCACATCATTGATTGTTGCTGGATGCCCGGAGACCGCCTTGGCTTGGCGATAGGTTCAACAGTGGCAAACTGCCCCCAGAGTTCCTGAATCATTCGAATGCTAGATTTGTCACATGCTGCAAGAAAATTTGGCTCCACATTCTTGCAGTCATACTACAGGCAATGAAGTTGCACGGAAGAGAACCTCTCCGAGCAGATACCTCATGCAGCATCACCCCCACCTCAGAAGGGATTAAATATGAATTTGCGGACAAACAAATTCTATTTTCCTGCAGATTCATGCCTGGGTTGGGTGTTCCGTTTTCCACTGATTTTAGCCCACTCATTCTTAATCCAACACCTTGCATTTGGAAGAAGCCATTATTGGGCTGACTTGCTTTCTCAGCCTTTCCAAAGGCTCTCAGGACTTTTTGTCTCCCTGTTCTGATACTTCCCTTTCATTATCCCGTCCTTTAAAACACAAACAATATTCCACTCACACAATTAGTATTCTCGCTAAGTCCATTCAAGTGCTTGGTTGAAACGTTCAGCAAGGAGGGGAGAATCTTTTGCACATCCCTCAAACCTGACACAAGCTACTTAGGTCCAAACAACATCAACATTGGGAAATACAAGCTACTTAATGATATTCTGTATTCAGCTAAACGAATATGTGGGACGATGAGGCAAGCACCCATTCCTAATACCTCTAACTGATCGTGCTCGAATCAGGATTAAGAACAGGCATTCAGGTTTGGTTGTAAATTCTCAGTGTTCATCAGGCCAAAGTCGAGAGCCAAATCTGCAACGTTAAATCTTTCATTGGTTCACAGAACAGCCACTTCTGCTTCAAAGCTGCTGTGAGTTCAAATGCAAAACCACATTACAGCGGTCAATATTTGAACTCAAGAGTGCTATACTGCTTGAAACTGGGTATAAATCTGCTCGGCCGGCGTCAAGACCAACAAAAAAATGTCATCAATAAAATAAAAGAGAATAATATCTAAAAATAACACAGCTTTTCTTTCCAAAAAGAAAATGCTGGAAAATCTCAGCAGGTCTGGCAGCATCTGTAGGGAGAGAAAAGAGCTAACGTTTTGAGTCCAGGTGATCCTTTGTCAAAGCTTTTCTTTCTGTCACTCCAGCTCTAAATGACAGGTGTGTACCACTCCGTGCCGTTAGCTGTGGTCAGATGCAAGATATACAGGTTCAATGTTAAAAGGAGCACTGAAACATCTAGAGGTGGAAATTGAGGAGGCTGAAATGGATCCACAGATAGCAGCAGAGAAATTAAGATTGGGGCAGTGGACTTTGAAACTGGAACTTATTCAGGAAAGGGTTAAAAAAGATAGAGAGAGATGCAGGAACAGAGAGAGGAAAAGGGAAAAGAAAGAGAGAATTCCAGGAATCATAGAAAACCTACAATGCAGAAGAAGGCCATTCAGACCATTAAGTCAGTACTAGCCCTTGGAAATTGCAGCCTACTTAAGCCCATGCCTCCGCCCTATCCTCGGAATCCAACCTAGCCTTTAGGAAACGAAGGGGCAATTTTAGCATGGCCAATCCAATGAACCTGTACATCTTTGGACTGTGGGAGGAAACCGGAGCACCTGGAGGAAACCCACGCAAGCACAGGGAGAAAGTGCAAACTCCACACAGTCACCCGAGCCCGGGATTGAAACCCGGTCCCTGGAGCTGTGAGGCAGCAGTGTTAACCACTGTGCCACCGTACCACACAGGAAGTGGGAGAGAAAAGGAAAGAGAATTTAAATGAGAATTGCCGGGGGGGGGGGGGGGGGGGGGGGGGGGATTCCACTTTGCGCCTTGTAGGCACCTCTAGCTCAGATCTAAGGGCTGAGGCATTCATGTTTGCCCATTTAATCCCCAAGTATTATGAATGATAGAATTTACAGTGCAGGAGAAGGCCACTTGGCCCATCGAGTCTGCACCGGCCCCCGGAAAGAGCACCCCACCCAAACCCTATCCCCGTAACCCAGCAACCGCACCTAACCTTTTTGGATACTCAGGGCAATTTATCATGGCCAGTCCACCTAACCTGCACATCTTTGGGCTGGGGGAGGAAACCGGAGCACCCGGAGGAAACCCACGCAGACACGGGGAGAATGTGCAGACTCCGCACAGACAGTGACCCAGCCGGGAATCGAACCTGGGACCCTGGAGCTTTGAGGCAACTGTGCTAATCACTGTGCTACCGTGCTGCCCTCTCTGCTGCCGTGTTGCCCTTTTCAATTGTGAAGCAGAAGTTGATGTCTTCTTTATCACTTTCAAACAGATAGAACAACAATTAAGGACCAACATTGGTCCCTGGTGTTACAAAGTAAGCTTTTAGGGAAAGTGCATGAGGATTATTGCCTCTTGCCGTGAGATAGCAAAAAGGGCTATGTTCAATATGTACCACTTACTTGGGCGGTTCAGAAGCACAGTGGTCAGCACTGTTGCTTCACATCTCCAAGGTCCCAGGTTCGATTCCCGGTTTGGGTCACTGTCTGTGTGGAGTCTGCACGTTCTCCCTGTGTCTGCGTGGGTTTCCTCCGGGTGCTCCGGTTTCCTCCCACAGTCCAAATGTGTACCCTCTGTGTACCCAAACAGGAACCGGAGTGTGGCGACTCGGGGATTTTCACAGTAACTTCATTGCAGTGTTAATGTAAGCCTACTCATGACAATGATAAAGATTTTTAATATTATTAGAGCTCGGGGCATACCATTAGAAATTCTGTACCCTCAGGAAATGGCTTGACCAGTTAAACCTGGAATTTGAAAGTTGTAAGCAGTTCGCTTTTGACCAGGGGGCAAGAGCACGTAAAGAAGAAGCCATCTACAAAATATTTGTGGAGTAATTCTCCTCAAGGAGTTCAAGAACACCATGCCCTTCCCAATAAGGACTCACGTAGAGATACAGAGAGTAAGAGGAGCTTGGCACCACCAACTATAGCCGATGATTATCAGCTGATTCACAAACCCTGATGCCAAAGGAAATTCTGTCCTGGTCACCCCTAACTAATTGAAAAGGGTGAAAGAAACCAAGCACTCATGGGAGAGGAGGGACAGCTGGAAATTCAGGAGGCCCGCCTAAGACCAGAAAGGATGGTGCTGAGGAAAGTGAGACCAGGATGCCTGAGTGTTTTAACTGCCGCAAAGTAGGGCATCTCCATGTAGACTGCTGGAGGTTACAAGAAAAACCCTGTGGGATTTATTGGGGCACATCAACCCCATGAAAAGAATGGAAGTCAGACAGACAGCATGGCAGACCAGGCTACGGCTCGGACTCTGGCAGAATACCACCGTGGATGTACTACTGTGAGTGTGGGTGAGGTTAAAAAAAGTCCCTGCAAATTAGAAGGTTTGTTATTTGTCACTGGCGGGACCTTGTGGTCCTGCAGAAATCAATGGCCAGTCACATTGCTCGCTGGCTACAACACTGGGGAACACAGTGTGGGGGGGGGGGGGGGGGGGAATTTTAGCAGGATAATAATAATCTACATTAATCTTTATTATTGTCACAAGTAGGCTTACATTAACAGTGCAATGAAGTTACTGTGAAAATCCCCTCGTCGCCACACACCGGTGCCTGTTCAGGTACACTGAGGGAGAATTCAGAATGTCCAATTCACCTAACAAGCACGTCTTTCGGTACTTGTGGGAGGAAACCGGAGCACACGGAGGAAACCAATGCAGACACGGGGAGAACGTGCAGATTCCGCACAGACAGTGACCCAAGCCGGGAATCAAAACTGGGACCCTGGTGCTGTGAAGCAACATTGCTAACCACTGTGCTACCGTGCTGCTGGAAGATTCCGCTGGCAGGAAGGGCTGGAAAATCCTAGCCAAAATCTCTCCGCCAGGGAATGGAGTACGTGCCAAAGTGTTGACAAAGAATAATGAAAGATGGGATATACCCATCCCCTTATACCTAGTGCACCTGTAGTGCAACCTTGTGTCAAGATCAGTGACCGTGGAAGTCATCCACAGTTTACCTGTGGAGGGGTTAGACTGCGCCTCGCCAATGACCTGGCAGGATCGAAAATGACACTTCAAAGACATCCTATAGATATCAAAACCCAACCATCTAAGAAGAGATAATGAAAGCAAAGCGCAGAATTTTAAATCAATAGTTAAAAGCTGCGGGAAGCCAGGCGCACCCAACAGACACTCAAACCCCTCTGTGGAGGACAAAACCTTCTGCTGATTTCTATAATCGTTAAATGTGTCAGAAGTTTCTGAGATGAAAGATAAAAATGTGATTAGTTGTTCTACAAGGTTTTTGCACTGAGTGCTGAATTTGGTGATTTTTGAGTGCGATAGTGAGAGTTTGGTGACCGAGGGAGTTAGGTGAGGAGGGAGTAAGGTGCTCCTTTCATTTTGTTTCCGACATTTCCGCAAAGAGTGCGAAGAGAGCCAGGAGTTTACAGGAAGTGTAGCTGACTGGGAGCAGAGTCGGAGGGCGGAGATCTAGTTAGTCCACACAGCAGCTATATTCTTTAAGGTAAGAGGGGATGGAGGCTAGGCCAGTTACATGCTCCTCCTGTAGGATGTGGGTGGTGAGGGATACCACCGGTGTCCCCGCTGACTATACCTGCGGGAAGTGCACCCAACTTCAGCTCCTCAAAGACCGTGTTAGGGAACTGGAGCTGAAGCTGGATGAACTTCGGATCATCCGGGAGGCAGAGGGGGTGATTGAGAAGAGTTACAGGGAGGTAACCACACCCAAGGTACAGGACAAGAATAGCTGGGTTACAGTCAGGGGGAAAAAAACAAACAGGCCGACAGTGCAGGGATCCCTCGTGGCCGTTCCCCTTCAAAACAAGTATACCGTTTTGGATGCTGTTGGGGGGGATGACCTACCGGGGGAAGGCCCTAGCGGCCAGGTCTCTGGCACTGAGTCTGGCTCTGGGGCTCAGAAGGGAAGGGGGGAGAATAGAAAAGCAATAGTTGTAGGAGATTCAATGGTTAGGGGAATAGATAGGAGATTCTGTGGTCGCGAGCGAGACTCCCGGAAGGTATGTTGCCTCCCGGGTGCCAGGGTCAGGGATGTCTCGGATCGTGTCTTCAGGATCCTTAAGGGGGAGGGGGAGCAGCCAGAAGTCGTGGTGCACATTGGTACCAACGACATAGGTAGGAAAGGGGTGTGGAGGTAATAAACAAGTTTAGGGAGTTAGGCTGGAAGTTGAAAGCCAGGACAGACAGAGTTGTCATCTCTGGTTTGTTGCCGGTGCCACGTGATAGCGAGGCTAGGAATAGAGAGAGAGTGCAGTTGAACACGTGGCTGCAGGAATGGTGTAGGAGGGAGGGCTTCAGGTATTTGGATAATTGGAGCGCATTCTGGGGAAGGTGGGACCTGTACAAGCAGGACGGGTTGCACCTGAACCAGAGGGGCACCAATATCCTGGGAGGGAGGTTTGCTAGTACTCTTCGGGAGGGTTTAAACTAATTTGGCAGGGGAATGGGAACCGGATTTGTAGTCCAGCAACTAAGGTAGCCGATATTCAGGGCGCCAAAGCTTGTAATGAGGCAGTGGGGAAGGGAACACTGACAAAGGAGAGTATTTGCAGGCACGGAGATGGGTTGAAGTGTGTATACTTCAACGCAAGAAGCATCAGGAATAAGGTGGGTGAACTTAAGGCATGGATCGGTACTTGGGACTACGATGTGGTGGCCATCACGGAAACTTGGATAGAAGAGGGGCAGAAATGGTTGTTGGAGGTCCCTGGTTATAGATGTTTCAATAAGATTAGGGAGGGTGGTAAAAGAGGTGGGGGGGTGGCATTATTAATTAGAGATAGTATAACAGCTGCAGAAAGGCAGTTTGAGGAGTATCACCCTATTGAGGTAGTATGGGTTGAAGTCAGAAATAGGAAAGGAGCAGTCACCTTGTTAGGAGTTTTCTATAGGCCCCCCAATAGTAGCAGAGATGTGGAGGAACAGATTGGGAAACAGATTTTGGAAAGGTGCAGAAGTCATAGGGTAGTAGTCATGGGCGACTTTAACTTCCCAAATATTGAGTGGAAACTCTTTAGATCAAATAGTTTGGATGGGGTGGTGTTTGTGCAGTGTGTCCAGGAAGCTTTTCTAACACAGTATGTAGATTGTCCAACCAGAGGAGGGGCAATATTGGATTTAGTACTGGGTAATGAACCAGGGCAAGTGATAGATTTGTTAGTGGGGGAGCATTTTGGAGATAGTGACCACAATTCTGTGACTTTCACTTTAGTAATGGAGAGGGATAGGTACGTGCAACAGGGCAAGGTTTACAATTGGGGGAAGGGTAAATACGATGTTGTCAGACAAGAATTGAAGTGCATAAGTTGGGAACATAGGCTGGCAGGGAAGGACACAAGTGAAATGTGGAACTTGTTCAAGGAACAGGTGCTACGTGTCCTTGATATGTATGTCCCTGTCAGGCAGGGAAGAGATGGTCGAGTGAGGGAACCATGGTTGACAAGAGAGGTTGAATGTCTTGTTAAGAGGAAAAAGGTGACTTATGTAAGGCTGAGGAAACAAGGTTCAGACAGGGCATTGGAGGGATACAAGATAGCCAGGAGGGAACTGAAGAAAGGGATTAGGAGAGCTAAGAGAGGGCATGAACAATCTTTGGCGGGTAGGATCAAGGAAAACCCCAAGGCCTTTTACACATATGTGAGAAATATGAGAATGACTAGAGCGAGGGTAGGTCCGATCAAGGACGGTAGCGGGAGATTGTGTATTGAGTCTGAAGAGATAGGAGAGGTCTTGAATGAGTACTTTTCTTCTGTATTTACAAATGAGAGGGGCGATATTGTTGGAGAGGACAGTGTGAAACAGATTGGTAAGCTCGAGGAAATACTTGTTAGGAAGGAAGATGTGTTGGGCATTTTGAAAAACTTGAGGATAGACAAGTCCCCCGGGCCTGACGGGATATATCCAAGGATTCTATGGGAAGCAAGAGATGAAATTGCAGAGCCGTTGGCAATTATCTTTTCGTCCTCACTGTCAACAGGGGTGGTACCAGGGGATTGGAGAGTGGCGAATGTCGTGCCCCTGTTCAAAAAAGGAACTAGGGATAACCCTGGGAATTACAGGCCAGTTAGTCTTACTTCGGTGGTAGGCAAAGTAATGGAAAGGGTACTGAAGGATAGGATTTCTGAGCATCTGGAAAGACACTGCTTGATTAGGGATAGTCAGCACGGATTTGTGAGGGGTAGGTCTTGCCTTACAAATCTTATTGAATTCTTTGAGGAGGTGACCAAGCATGTGGATGAAGGTAAAGCAGTGGATGTAGTGTACATGGATTTTAGTAAGGCATTTGATAAAGTTCCCCATGGTAGGCTTCTGCACAAAGTAAGGAGGCATGGGATAGTGGGAAATTTGGCCAGTTGGATAACGAACTGGCTAACCGATAGAAGTCAGAGAGTGGTGGTGGATGGCAAATATTCAGCCTGGATCCCAGTTACCAGTGGTGTACCGCAGGGATCAGTTCTGGGTCCTCTGCTGTTTGTGATTTTCATTAATGACTTGGATGAGGGAGTTGAAGGGTGGGTCAGTAAATTTGCAGACGATACGAAGATTGGTGGAGTTGTGGATAGTAAGGAGGGCTGTTGTCGGCTGCAAAGAGACATAGATAGGATGCAGAGCTGGGCTGAGAAGTGGCAGATGGAGTTTAACCCTGAAAAGTGTGAGGTTGTCCATTTTGGAAGGACAAATATGAATGCGGAATACAGGGTTAACGGTAGAGTTCTTGGCATTGTGGAGGAGCAGAGAGACCTTGGGGTCTATGTTCATACATCTTTGAAAGTCGCCACTCAAGTGGATAGAGCTGTGAAGAAGGCCTATGGTGTGCTCGCGTTCATTAACAGAGGGATTGAATTTAAGAGCCATGAGGTAATGATGCAGCTGTACAAAACCTTGGTAAGGCCACATTTGGAGTACTGTGTACAGTTCTGGTCGCCTCATTTTAGGAAGGATGTGGAAGCTCTGGAAAAGGTGCAAAGAAGATTTACCAGGATGTTGCCTGGAATGGAGAGTAGGTCTTACGAGGAAAGGTTGAGGGTGCTAGGCCTTTTCTCATTAGAGCGGAGAAGGATGAGGGGCGACTTGATAGAGGTTTATAAGATGATCAGGGGAATAGATAGAGTAGACAGTCAGAGACTTTTTCCCCAGGTGGAACACACCATTACAAGGGGACATAAATTTAAGGTGAAAGGTGGAAGATATAGGAGGGATATCAGAGGTAGGTTCTTTACCCAGAGAATAGTGGGGGCATGGAATGCACTGCCTGTGGAAGTAGTTGAGTCGGAAACATTAGGGACCTTCAAGCAGCTGTTGGATAGGTACATGGATTACGGGAAAATGATATAGTGTAGATTTATTTGTTCTTAAGGGCAGCACGGTAGCATTGTGGATAGCACAATTGCTTCACAGATCCATGGTCCCAGGTTCGATTCCAGCTTGGGTCATTGTCTGTGCGGAGTCTGCACGTCCTCCCCGTGTCTGCGTGGGTTTCCTCCGGGTGCTCCGGTTTCCTCCCACAGTCCAAAGATGTGCGGGTTAGGTGAATTGGCCAATGATAAATTGCCCTTAATGTGCAAATTGCCCTTGGTGGTGGGTGGAGGTGTTGAGTTTGGGTAGGGTGCTCTTTCCAAGAGCTGGTGCAGACTCAAGGGGCCGAATGGCCTCCTTCTGCACTGTAAATTCAATGATAATCTATGATTAATCTAGGACAAAGGTTCGGCACAACATCGTGGGCCGAAGGGCCTGTTCTGTGCTGTATTTTCTATGTTCTATGTTCTATGTTAAGAATGACAGCAAGACATGTTAATCAAATTGCTTTTTAGGAATATACAGACAGGAGGTTTTTAATAACTGGCTTTGCCAAGCTAGACTTGAGAGAAAAAGCCATTGGAAGAATCTGGAGAAGCTGTGAATGGAGCAGTGAGGAATCTCTCCCTCTTAAGAGAACAAAACCGCTGTCCCCTCAGTATAGAAATCCAACTGAAGAGGTAGTGACTCTCCATCGGAAAGAACCTTTGGAGAAACCCGACAGTTTCTGGGAGACGGATCTTGAATTAAAAGGAAGGAAATTGCCTGCAGCAAAGTGCAGTTATCTGGACTTCAATTCAACTCCAGCTAACTTGAAAAGGTGCAATATTCAATAATCAAGGACAAGCAAAGAACTTAATTGAATATTCTTTTCACATTTATTTGGACGCTTTACATTCCTTATTTCTGATATCTGTTTGTGCCATTGTGTCTTTTATTATTTTCCCAGGGTGTAGTACCTAATAGACTTGTTCTTTCTTTGTCACAAGAAACCTGGTTTGAATGGTCCTTATTAAAAATTAAATACATTTCTTTTGGAAAAGAAATTCCAAAATATTTGTCGCATCTAAAGTGCGTCCTCCTCACGCATTGTAACAAAATTTATAATCATAAAATGTATTAAAGATTAATTTACAACTGAGTGGTAATGGTGCAAGTTTTGTTCAACAATCCTGTAAATTAATTTTGGGTTACAATTTCTGCACAACATATAATACACAAAGATTTTTAAAAATGAATTTAGTGTACCCAATTCATTTTTTTCCAATTTAGCAGCAATTTAGCGTGCTCAATCCACCTACCCTGCACATCTTTGGGTTGTGGGGGTGAAACCCACGCAGACACGGGGAGAATGTGCAAACTCCACACGGACAGTGTCCCAGAGCCGGGATTGAACCTGGGACCTCGGTGCCGTGAGGCAGAAGGGCTAACCCACTGCACCACCGTGCTGCCCTATAATACACAAAGATAATCACACACTCAAAATTTGAGAAGCTGAATTATTTCCAAGCAATCACTGTCTGCTGTCCTTTGTAAATGGTATCCAACGCAAAACCAATATTCTGGCAAATTGCCCGACTGCTGGAACCGAAAGCTGCATTAGCTGCTCATCACCCCATTAACTTTTATATCTGCTCCGCTGTGCACCTCTCCCCTAGAATTTTGCCACAGAATAATACAGTAACTGCACTGTCCTAAGAAAATGCGGCGTCACTTCAAAAGTACAGGGGTGTCTTGACGACTTACCTACACAGCAAAAGCAGCTACTTCATTATTTAAATCTCGATGCTATACAGCAAATACAAAAAAGGTATGTTATTGATTTTTTTAAATGAATACTGCTATCTTGGAATTCCACAATGAATAGCTATGAACAATTGCACAGTTAGCAGTCAATAAGTACTCTGCAGCTTCTATTCTTCACAGGTGAGTATCTCAATAACGCCAACAATGGAGCAGTTGACTGATTGAAATAAGCGAAAGAGATTAAGGGGGGTTATTTTCGACAAAGAGTGAAATCAGGCACTAAATGGAGGCAATGCAATAAGACTCGCCTGCTTCATGGTGCAGACTTAACACACAATGTTGGTCCTGATTGCTGATTACCATGATATGAATTTACCTGGAGGCGTTGAGCTGACTTTAGTACTCAAGAGTTGGTTAGACACAACTTTCAGGGAGCAGCATGTGCAGGCTCTTCACATCCTCTTCCACTGAAGGTGCTGAGGCTGTGGCTGGTAGACAATGGCACATCACAGGATTGTTCAGCTAGGGACCAAGGGAGAGGGTACACAAGTTGTTGAATGCAGCACTGGCGGTTCTGGTCAAGGAGGACCAGAGGGGGAGAGATTGTCCTGTCCCAGAGGGGCAGAAGGAAGCCACCTCACTGTCCTCACCCTCTTTCCCTCACACGTGCAGCAATTGACGTTGCCTTGCCTGGCCTCCTGTTATTCTCCCATTTCCCCATCCAAACCAAAGCAAACTCTCAGCAAGGTGCCAAAACCGAGAACCCGTGGGACAATACGTAACCCACGCCGGCGGGATTGGCCAAGAACAGACGGCCGCCGGCCCATTGGGGCCCGGAGAATTGCCAGGGGGGCCGCTGCCAACGGCCCCCGACCGGCGTGACGTGAACCTCACCCCCGCCCGAGAAACGCCGCCGGAGAATACGGCAGCCGGCGTCGGGGTGGCATGGCGGGATTCGCGCCGCCCCCCGGGAATTCTCCGACCCGGTGGGGTTTGGAGAATTCCACCCGTTGTATCAGAGGTCCTCTTCAGAGCAGAAGTCACCATGAAATGGTGAGTACCCCATTAATAATAATTAATAATCTTTTATTAGTGTCACAAGTAGGCATACATTAACACTGCAATGAAGTTACTGTGAAAATCCCCCAGTCGCCACACTCCGGCGCCTGTTCGGGTACACAGAGGGAGAATTCAGAATGTCGAATTCACCTAACAGCATTCGGGACTTGTGGGAGGAAACCGGAGCACCCGGAGGAAACCAGATACGAGGAGAACGTGCAGACTGCAGACTCCGCAATGACAGTAACCCAAGCCGGGAATCAAACCCGGGTTCCTGGTGCTGTGAAGCAACAGTGCTAACCACTGTGCTACCGTGCTATGCTTTAAATGGTAAGTATCCCTTTAAGTGGTGAGTATCCCTTTAAGTAGCACTTGAAATCAACCCCAACATCATGTGTATTCTAAACAGCTGGTAACTGTGAATGAGGCGGTTGGCTGAAGTGCTCACAACCAAAATGTAACATATCCTCTTTACTGAACACGTACGGCATGTTATGTGGAAATGAGCTGTTTAACCAGCCGCTAAGTGGCTGTTTCTAGCATGGGCTTCAACGCCTTTACCAAGATGGCAACTTGCGCTGAACAAGTGTTTCAGTGCGAGACATCATCTTGGCCACCTCATTATCTCTGTAGCACCAAAACATTTGTTGAAAATTGCACCTGAAGCATTATACCGGTTATGAACATAGAACATACATTGCAGAAGGAGGTCATTCGGCCCATCGAGTCTGCACCAACCTCACTTCCACCCTATCTGCCCGAACCCAATAACCCCTTCTAAACTTTTTTTGGACACTACAGGCAATTCAGCATGGCCAATCCACCTATCCTGCATGTCTTTAGACTGTGGGAGGAAACCAGAGCACCCGGAGGAAACCCACGCAGACACGGGGAGAACGTGCAGACTCCGCACAGACAGTGACCCAGTGAGGAATTGAACCTGGGACCCTGGCGCTGTGAAGCCACAGTGCTAACCGCTGTTGTAGAGGCCTTTGTCTACTTTAAGCTCCCAGGATTAGGCACCTCATTGATTGTTGAACATGGAAACTTTTTATGGCAATCCATCATGCACTAAATAGGTCATTAGAAAAGCAGCTTGTCCTCACCAACATCTCTCAAACACAGTGAGAAACTGTCTAACTAGTAGTAACACAATCTTAAAATAAATTGGCCTGCACAACTAGATGATATTCCATCATTGCTACACTCCATGCTGTTACTCCGATTGCTGGAAGACAGTGTTTTCTCTACTAACTATGAGGATAGCATGCTAATATTATACTAAAGAAAAGATAGGTCTGAATGATGGCAAACCTATAATTGAACATCAGTCTACAGATTAAATCAACAGAAACCTTTTTATCTCGTAACCAGTTTCCTCTTCTTGCTGTGGTTCAGTGTAATGAGATGCCAGGCACATTCTGCTATCTTGACCATGTCACCATTATTCAGTATCAATGAGTTCCAGCAGGCAATTGTTCCGTGGGTGGGAGCTTATCCTATTGTCATTTGATGTACACATTTTCACTTCCAAAATGAGTAGAGCACAGCAATTACTGTTGACAAACTTTGCAGACAAAGATTTAATTTGTGCAGGAGTTAGTGTATTTAAAATGAACCGAGTGGGAAGGAGGAATGTCGAACTGTAAACCACATTGCCGTTTTTTAATAGTGTCGGCAAATGTTGGAACTGCAACTTTTCCTTTTTCCAGGTGTAGCCATCTGGGATGGCCACTTACAATAAGGAACATGGACGGTTACAAAGCATAACGGGAAAAATGGACAGTGCAAGGTTCAGGCAGGCTCAGAGTCTGAATGTATATTTGTGAGCGAAGCCTACAGACGGTATCGAAACCCCCAGCCGATTAGCATTTTGATGGCCCATCTCCGTCAGACAAAGGACTGATACTTGAGTAACCGATACAATCCCAGACATTTTGGCGCCACTCCCTGTACTAGGGAAGCGTAAACAACAGGGTCAATGACCACTTAGGACACGTCCAGCCATCAAGGCACCCGCCCATTTATTGGTTCAAATCGAACACAGTGATCAAGAATTACCCAATTAGTGGGGTCCAAACTGAAGGACCACCCAAAAGAGTGCAAAAGCCCCCAAGGATAAAGAGAGAGACCACCATGTGTTCGGCCTCTCTTGGACCTGGCGCTCCGGCAACGTCCACCTCCAATCGCAGCGCCACCAGAAGCAAGTTCAAGTTCAACGCTCGCTACCAGACGGATGAGCCCAGCTGAGCAGCAGTTACTTCTCCAGACCCAGTAGATCCAGATTCAAACAAAGGCCACTGTTCCTCTGACCTAAGCCAAGTGCCTGAAGTTAAGTACAGGTTGTCATAGTCGATAGGTGTAGTTTAACTAGTAGTGTCTATGTTGCATGATTAATTGTGTGTGTAAATAAAGTACCCTTGACCTTGAGCTAACTAACTGGTGTTTGGCTCTTTGATCGATAGCCGGTTGAACCTTGTGGTGGTATCATTCGATACCTGGCGACTCTGAGCAATATGATATTGATATCCAAAGGAAGAAGGGCAACCTCATTGATTGCCATATTTACAGTCGGTAAAAAAGGCAACACAGGTGAGCGAGGTGAGTGAGATTGTGAGAATGGGAGAGTGTGGTCTATGGGGCGAGGGTGGGTGGGGTCAGGAGGTGTGTGAGGTTGGCCGGGAGGGGTGTGCGGAGATGAAGGTGAGCGCAGGGCCTCACGAACCGTAAATCCGCCTCTGATCTGAGGAGTCGCGAATGGTTCGGAACATTGCACAGTCATCAGCGAACATCCCTACTTCCTTTTTAAAAAATTAATTTAGAGTACCCAATTCTTTTTTTCCCCAATGAAGGGGCAATTTAGCGTGGCCAGTTCACCTACGCTGCACATCTTTTATATGTTGTGGGGATGAGACCTACGCTGACATGGGAACTGTTATATTACTATTTTGTAATATATATATATTACTCTTTTTGTCTAGCCGAGTTTTTGAAATATAGATGTAGTCTTCCAGCGATGATAAAGTAATTTAATGAGTAATATTAAATAAACTAGTGAGTTCATTTACTTCAATACTGAACTAGTAAATAAATAATTATAGATGAAACTATTAAATAAGACAATGCTATGTACTAAGATCTGTAACTTCTCTCTAGCTTTTCCCTTTTGTACTTTCCACACGCCTAACACACACTCCTTGAGGAAAGAATGGGAAAACCTTTTTATAGACCTTGATAGTGTGGCCATCTAGTGTTCATTTGCCTGTACTTGCTTAACATTACTTGATCATGTATTACTACAAACAGAGATCACTCCAGGAAGATCCCACCTTCTGTCCTTACAATGAAAAGAAGGTAATTGATGAAGCAGCTGAAGATGGTCGGGCCGAGGACACTACCCTGAGGAACTCCTGCAGTGATGTCCTGGAGCTGAGATGATTGACCTCCAACCACCACAACATCTTCCTTTGTGCCAGGTATGACCCCAATCAGCGAGAGCTTTCCCCCAATTCCCATTGAGCCAGTTTAGCGAGGGCTCCTTGATGCCATACTCAATCAAAGACTGCCTTGATGTCAAGAGCAGTCACTCTCACCTCACCTGTGGAGGTCAGCTCTTTCGTCCACATTTCAACAAAGGCTGGAATGAGGTCAGGAGCTGAGTGACCATGGCGGAATCCAAACTGAACGTCCATGAGCAGGTTATTGCTGAGTAAGTGCTGCTTGATAGCACTGCTGATGACTCCCTCCATCATTTTGCTGATGATGAAGAGCAGGTTGGTAGGGCAGCAATTGGCTGGGTTGGATTCGTCCTGTTTCTTGTGTACAGGACACACATTTGGGCAATTTTCCACATTGCTGGGTAGATGCCAGTATTGTAGCTGTACTGGAACAGCTTGGCTAAGGGTGTGGCAAGTTCTGGAGCACAAGTCTTTGCAGTATCCAGTGCCTTCAGCTATTTCTTGATATCATGTGGAGTGAATCAGATTGGCTGAAAACTGGCATCTGTGATGCTGGGGACCTCCTGTGGATATCAAGATGGATCATCCACTCGGCACTTCGGGCTGAGGATTGTTGCGAATGCCTCAGCCTTGTCTTTTCGACATATGTGCTGGGCTCCTCCACCATTGAGGAGGGGGATATTTGTGGAGGCCCCTCCTCCAGTGAGTTGTTTATTGTTCATCACCATTCACGGCTGGATGTGGCAGGACTGCAGAGCTTAGATCTGATCCGTGGTTGTGAAATCACTTAGCTCTGTCTATTACTTCCATAGAATCCATAGTAACCCGACAGTGCAGAAGGAGGCCATTTGGCCCATCGAGTCTGCTCTGACCCTCCAAAAGAGCACCTTACCTAGGCCCACTCCTCTCTCCTATAACCATAGCCCTGCCTAACATGCACATCTTCGGACACTAAGGAGCAATTTCCCATGGTCAATCCACCTAACCTGCACATCTTTGGACTGTGGGAGGAAACCGGAGCACCCGTAGGAAACCCACGCAGACACGGGGAGAACATGTAAACTCCACACAGACAGTCACCCCAATGCCGGAATCAAACCCGGGACCTTGGCACTATCATAGATTATCATAGAATTTACAGTGCAGAAGGAGGCCATTCGGCCCATCGAGTCTGCACCGGCTCTTGGAAAGAGCACCCTACCCAAGGTCAACACCTCCAACCTATCCCCATAACCCAGTAACCCCACCCAATACTAAGGGCAATTTTGGACACTAAGGGCAATTTATCATGGCCAATCCACCTAACCTGCACATCTTTGGACTGTGGGTGGAAACCGGAGCACCCGGAGGAAACCCACGCACACACGGGGAGGATGTGCAGACTCCGCACAGACAGTGACCCAAGCCGGAATCGAACCTGGGACCCTGGAGCTGTGAAGCAATTGTGCTATCCACAATGCTACCGTGCTGCCCTTGCTGCTTATGTTGTTTGACATGCAAGTAGTCCTGTGTTGTAGCTTCACCAGGTTGACACCTCATTTTTCGGTATACCTGGTTCTGCTCCTGGCATGCTCTCCTGTACCCTCCATTGAACGAGGGTTGATCCCCTGGCTTGATGGTAATGGTAGAGTAGGGGATATATGGGCCTCGAGGTTACAGATTGTGGTTGAGTGTACTTATGCTGCTGCTGGTGGCCCACAGCACCTTACAGTTGCCCAGTCCTGAGTGCCAGATCGGTTTGAAGTCTATCCCATTTGGCAGCATGGTGGCGCAGTGGTTAGTCTCACAGCATCAGGGACCAGTTCGAATTCCACCTTGGGTCACTGTCTGTGCGGAGTCTGCACGTTCTCCCCGTGTCTGCGTGGGTTTCCTCCGGGTTCTCCGGTTTCCTCCCACAAGTCCCGAAAGACGTGCTTGTTAGGTGAATTGGACATTCTGAATTCTCCCTTAGTGTACCTGAACAGGCGGTGGAGTGTGGTAACTAGGGGCTTTTCACAGTAACTTCATTGCAGTGTTAATGTAAGCCTACTTGTGACACTAACAAAGATTATTATTATTAACACATTGGTCGTGCCACACAATAGGGTGGAGGATATTCTCAATGTGAAGATTAGCCTCACTGGATGAAATCAGCTATTTTCGGACAGACAGGCATTCAAACCTTGAACCTAGCCAGTCCATATGACCCAGCTATTGACTGGAAAATGCATTAACCAGTGGGACAACTTCCATATTATACAATTATTAGGTGTTATAATGTGCTGTCTTGCAGTTTATGATCTTATATAGGACCTTGAGTGAGATTCTTGTCTTCAAATCACTTCTTAACATCCAGGAGTCTCTTTATTAGGTCCCATATGCAATATCCTGGAACTAATTTTATCTGTGAGGAATTGTTTAGTTTCCTGTCACGGTGGTGTTCATGTCAGGGCCTGTAGCAAAGATTAAACTGTAGCCATGCAAAACTTCCGGCTTAGTGATATGCACTTTCTGTTGGTCCCTCAAAAAGTATTAGAAGCAAATCCCTGCTTTGAGGGTTCAAAGTCTATCCTGCTATTGTTATCTGAAGTCAGGAGCCCCAACAAGTCTTTTGTAAGCAACTCCACCTTCAGTAATTTTTACAATGAGCTCTTTCAAGCAATGTCCCAATGAATTCAAATTATTCACCCCAACCCGTAATGTTTATAAGGTGCCAATTGTGTTTTATAATGTTGAGCTCTGTCCCATTACTGGCATTTCAGCACTCATTGGCAGTTGTGCTCGTATTTAACTGTTTGGGGACGGTCGCCTCCTAAGTTACAGCTTACCCATTTATCCAAAAGGAAAATGAGATCATACACAGTGCACACGGGACACCGCACTTCCTGCCAGACCATCAAGCTCAAATGGAATTTTCCAGCGTTCTGTTAAATCAGGTCACCAATCTATCTGAGTACCATTCACACAGTAGCTGTAAATTTTATAGAGCACAGAATGCCACAGGATGGTGATTTGTGTTCGATAAATACGGCATTGTCCTCTGCAGCATTTCCTGCTGTATGTCAAGTCCTCCTCCAATACTTTGGATCTGAATTTGGATTTGATTTATTGTACCGAGGTACAGTGTAAGTTATTGTTCTGCATACAGTCCAGACAGATCGTTCCATACATGAAAAAAAACATAGGACATACATAAATACACAATGTAAATACCTGGACACAGGCATCGGGTGAGGCATACGGAGTGTAGTACTACTCGGTAGTGAAGGTGTGTGAAGAGATCAGTTCAGTCCATAAGATGGTCTTCCAGGCGTCTGGTAACAGTGGGGAAGGAGCTGTTTGTGCGTGTTCTCAGACTTTTGAATCTCCTGCTGATGGGAGAAGTTGGAAGAGAGAATTAACCCAGGTGGGAGGGGTCTTTGATTATGCTGCCCGCTTTCTCAAGGCAGTGGTCGGTGCAGACAGAGTCAATGATGGGAGGCAACATTGTGTGATGGACTGGGCGGTGTTCACATCTCTCTGAAGTTTCTTGCGGTCCTGGGCCAAGCAGTTGCCATACCAGGCTGTGATGCAGCCCGATAGGATGCTTTCTGCAGTGCACCTGTAAACGTTGGTAAGTGTCAATGTGGACATGCTGAATTTCCTTAGTTTCTTGAGAAAGTATAGGCGCTGCTCTGCTTTCCTGTTCGTAGCGTCGACGTGGGTGGACCAGGACAGATTGTTGGTGGTGTGCAGCCTCATTGCGTCTGCAAGGGCTGCTGGGGCTCGGTAGATGCCAATCATTCCTGGCTGGACTCCGGAATTCATTGCCTGCAGGGGGTAAAGGGCAGACATGTTAGCATGGTGAGTACTCCCGTGCTCATCCAGGTCCAATGGGTTATGCGGTGGCCCAGGCCTGCATTGCAGCCCCAGACTCTGCATGCCCCCCCCCCCCCCCCCCCACTCCCACCCCCAGCCATTCCCCCCGACACTCTGCCTTCAGCACCACTCCCCTGGCCCGTCGGTGCCTGGCACCGGGGGCGAGGGGGGCCTCTAACCCTGCCACACGACCCTGTCGGCAGCTGTACCAATGGCTGGCGCTACCCATTCCAGTGATACACTCTGCTGCCCCTGTCGTGTGCCCGCCCATGGGGTCTACTGTCGGTGTCTTCCTTGGGTGGGCTTTGCACTACCCTGCCAGCAGGGTGGCACCTGGTTGTGGGGTAGGGTGGCAGGGGCACAGTGCATCACAAACTGGCGCATTCCTGGTGGCATGCATATGGGCAGGGCAAGTGGATGGGTCTGAGCGAGGGGGATGGGCACCCGTTGGGGCCGTAGCTGCAGTGTGCTGTGGGTCCTTTTTGTGATGCCTGGTGGGTGACAATGTCCACGGTTCATGCGCCCGCTGTTAGGGGTGAGCTCCGCTCTTCCCTTGCTCCCCCTGCAGTGGGACAGCGTCTCAGATGGACGCACTGAGGAGTGTCAATGCCTGGTGGGCCACTGGCTGAGCTGGACCACGACCATCACGTTGATGGGTCGGCTGGGGTCTGAGTGCTCCCAGGGGGTGGTCTGGAGGGCGTGGGGGCCACCCATACGGCCGGTGGTGCTCTGCACATTTACAGAACACAGCAGGCAGTTGATGGCTGCCATAACGGCCACGGCGATGGTGGTCCGTGCCTGGACACCCTGCTCCCGGAGGGACACATTGAACCCACGGACCATATCCTGGTCACCCCCTACTGCTCCCCCCAGCCCTGGCAGACACCCGCCAGCTGCACGACTGGCAGCCCACCGCTGCGCCTTTGGAAACCTTTCTTACCTCCTCACGCTGCTACTTAAGGCCTTCCCACCCGTTATTACTTAAAGCCTTCTCATATTTTTATTGTTTAATACACAGAGATTTACAGCATTGACATTCAGCTATCATTCAGCTATCATTCTCAGAATAAATAACCAACAAAACTCACTTTCTTGTTGGATTTCCAGAAGTGTTTGTGTGTCTGTTCCTGTTATTCCAACTCTGACTCCTGGTTTACACTCCTGTATACTGCAATAACCGGAATCACCTGACTTACTAAACATCATTCATTAAGAATATATTCTTAGTGTCACTAGTGGTAAGCCCACTAGTCATCGTTTTATTTTGAACATGCTTATTTGGAATGTTAAGAAAACAAAGATAGTTAAAGGGTTTTATATTTGTGTTGGTGAATATTAGGGTGGCACGGTCAGGGTCCCAGATTCGATCCCCGCTTGGGTCACTGTGTCTGTGCGGAGTCTGCACGTTCTCCCCGTGTCTGCGTGGGTTTCCTCCGGGTGCTCCGGTTTCCTCCCACAAGTCCCGAAAGACGTGCTTGTTAGGTGAATTGGACATTCTGAATTCTCCCTCAGTGTACCCGAACAGGCGCCGGAATGTGGCGACTGGGGGCTTTTCACAGTAACTTCATTGCAGTGTTAATGTAAGCCTACTTGTGACAATTAAATTGGTTAAAAAACTTTCATGTTTGACTTCTCCCTCCCACAACATTCCCACAACATTCCGGGTTAAGTAGCCTTTCACGACAGTGTCTAGGAGAGCCAGTTCCACCTCTGAAATATTTCACAGCAGCCCACACTGTGGTTCATCCACTTCCCAGCACTATCTGGTCGGCTGACAAGACATTGGCAGCTGTTCAAACAGCCACATCCAACAATCACTGACCTTCGAACCATGGCATATAAGGAGTTATCAATTATCCATCTTTCACACCCTAAACAAATGTGTCCAATTAGAATTTTAGCCATTGTACGGCCATGAGAGGTTTTCTCCGATTTTTCAGAATATCACTTTGTGCAAAAATGTGATTTTTAATTTTGCAGGACGCAACAAATAGCGAGGGATAAGTCATCTCGACAATTTAAATTCAATTAAACTGAAGGAAGCTGGAATGCCTATTTTTATATTTTAATCTAATATTTATATTTTAATCTAAGGTAGTAATAACCATTAGGGGGATAAAGATATATATTCATATCTGATACGTCTCTTTCAGGGGTAATTAGTTGGACTTAATTTATTTTTAGGTATATTTAGAGTTGCTTCTGGTCGAGACAATGGGCTGGATTTTAATTTGAGAAACAATCGCGTTTGGGATTAAAATGCCAGAGATTGGTTTTGTGACCCAAATCCTCCAACCCACAAAACGACATTGGTGAACCAGAACAGGACAGGTGTTAGATTTGGAGGTAGGTCAGCACTTTGGTGATAGTGACCACAATTCCATTGCGTTTACTTTAGTGATGGAAGGGGATAGGTATATACCGCAGGGCAAGGGTTATATCTGGGGGAAAGGCAATTATGATGCGATGAGGCAAGACTTAGGATGCATTGGACAGAGAGGAAAACTGCAGGGGATGGGCACAATGGAAATGTGGAGCTTGTTCAAGGAACAGCTACTGCGTGTCCTTGATAAGTATGTACCTGTCTGGCACGGAGGAAGTGGTCGAGCAAGGGAACCGTGGTTTACTAAAGCAGTCGAAACACTTGTCAAGAGGAAGAAGGAGGCTTATGTAAACATGAGACATTGAGGTTCAGTTAGGGCGCTCGAGAGTTACAAGTTAGCTAGGAAGGACCTAAAGAGAGAGCTAAGAAGAGCCAGGAGGGGACATGAGAAGTCTTTGGTAGGTAGGGTCAAGGATAACCCTAAAGCTTTCTATAGATATGTCAGGAATAAACGAATGACTAGGGTAAGAGTAGGGCCAGTCAAGGACAGTAGCGGGAAGTTGTACTTGGAGTCCGAGGAGATAGGAGAGGTACTAAATGAATATTTTTCGTCAGTTTTCACACAGGAAAAAGACAATGTTGTCGAGGAGAATACTGAGATTCAGGCTACTAGACTAGAAGGGCTTGAGGTTCAGAAGGACGAGGTGTTAGCAATTCTGGAATGTGTCAAAATAGATAAGTCCCGTGGGCCGGATGGGATTTATCCTCGGATTCTCTGGGAAGCTAGGGAGGAAATTGCTGAGCCTTTGGCTTTGATCTTTAAGTCATCTTTGTCTACAGGAATAGTGCCAGAAGACTGGAGGATAGCAAATGTTGTCCCCTTGTCCAAGAAGGAGAGTAGAGACAACCCCGGTAACTATAGACCAGTGAGCCTTACTTCTGTTGTGGGCAAAATCTTGGAAAGGTTTATAAGAGATGGGATGTATAATCATCTGGAAAGGAATAATTTGATTAGAACTCGTCAACACGGTTTTGTGAAGGGTAGGTCGTGCCTCACAAACCTTATTGAATTCTTTGAGAAGGTGACCAAACAGGTGGATGAGGGTAAACCAGTTGATGTGGTGTATATGGATATACGGTTTTGTGAAGGGTAGGTCGTGTTGCTCTTTTTAACCTTAGTCTATTTGCTCTGTTTACGTCACCTTTGCTCATGAGTCGCCAGGTATCTTTATGATACCGCCACGTGGTTCAAGTTCAGGTTATGATTAATAACACAGCACACCGCTTAGTAAGGATTAAAACAACGGTCATTTATTACATACAACAAGCAATATTAATACTCTAATACTACATTCTATATAATAAACCTATCACTACTGGCCAATACTTAACTTAGGAAGAGCCCACCAGGTCAGGGAAATGAATGGCTTGTCCAATCAGATCTGGCCCGTGGGATTCAAAAGGCTGCTACAGGTCGGTGGCTAGGTGTCTCTACCGGATAGCGATCGCTGGATTCAAACTTACTGTTGCCGGTGGCTGGTCTTGCGAAGGTCTCGAGCAGGCGAAGAGGAAAGAGAGAGCGATCTGAACTTGGACCCTCACTTTTATAGGGCCCAGGGGCTTCCCGCCTCCCGGGGCGGCCCTTGACCCTGAGTCCCAAGTGATTGGATCTGTCCCCAATCTCTGGGGTCGATGTGTCCAATGGTGAGGCGATTCCTCGATCGGGGGGTGGTCGCTCACCTGTCTTTGTTTCGGCCACTGCAGGCGCCGACAGGTCTGGCCCGGTATTCAATTGTTAATATGTTGCAATTGTTCCCGGGGATAGCCGATTTAACTGTGGATGTCTAAATAGATGGGCTGCAAACAGTCCTGAATGCAACTGCGAATACCTAGGTTGATGGGCTGTTGATAGCCCTGAGTATCGATCTGGGCTACCTTCCCAGAGCCGAATATGCAAAACTGTCTGCAGCTGCCTGCTTGTGTCTTCTTGGCTGTTTTTCCCAGCAGTCTTTCGGTTTAGCCATTTTAAACTGGGTTTTGGCCAGATTAATCGGAACGCAGCCATTTTACATGGCTACAGTCGTGCCTCACAAACTTTATTGAGTTCTTTGAGAAGGTGACCAAACAGGTGGATGAGGGTAAAGCAGTTGATGTGGTGTATATAGATTTCAGTAAAGCGTTTGATAAGGTTCCCCATGGTAGGCTATTGCAGAAAATATGGAGGCATGGGATTCAGGGTGATTTAGCAGTTTGGATCAGAAATTGGCTAGCTGGAAGAAGACAAAGGGTAGTGGTTGATGGGAAATGTTCAGACTGGAGTTCAGTTACTAGTGGTGTACCACAAGGATCTGTTTTGGGGCCACTGCTGTTTGTCATTTTTATAAATGACCTGGAGGAGGGCGTAGAAGGATGGGTGAGTAAATTTGCAGATGACACTAAAGTCGGTGGAGGTGTGGACAGTGCAGAAGGATGTTACAAGTTACAGAGGGACATAGATAAGCTGCAGCGCTGGGCTGAGAGGTGGCAAATGGAGTTTAATGCAGAAAAGTGTGAGGTGATTCATTTTGGAAGGAATAACAGGAAGACAGAGTACTGGGCTAATGGTAAGATTCTTGGCAGTGTGGATGAGCAGAGAGATCTCGGTGTCCATGTACATAGATCCTTGAAAGTTGCCACCCAGGTTGAGAGTTGTTAAGAAGGCGTACGGTGTGTTAGCTTTTATTGGTAGAGGGATTGAGTTTCGGAGCCATGAGGTCATGTTGCAGCTGTACAAAACTCTGGTGTGGCCGCATTTGGAGTATTGCGTGCAATTCTGGTCGCCGCATTATAGGAAGGATGTGGAAGCATTGGAAAGGGTGCAGAGGAGATTTACCAAAATGTTGCCTGGTATGGAGGGAAGATCTTATGAGGAAAGGCTGAGGGACTTGAAGCTGTTTTCGTTAGAGAGAAGAAGGTTAAGAGGTGACTTAATTGAGGCATACAAGATGATCAGAGGATTGGATAGGGTGGACAGTGAGAGCCTTTTTCCTTGGATGGTGATGTCGAGCACGAGGGGGCATACCTTTAAATTGAGGGGAGATAGATATAAGACAGATGTCAGAGGTAGGTTCTTTACTCAGAGAGTAGTAAAGGCGTGGAATGCCCTGCCTGCAACAGTAGTGGACTCGCCAACACTAAGGGCATTCAAATGGTCATTGGATAGACATATGGACGATAAGGGAATAGTGTAGCTGGGCTTTAGGGTGGTTTCACAGGTCGGCGCAACATCGAGGGCTGAAGGGCCTGTACTGCGCTGTAATGTTCTATGTTCTATGTTCTAGATGCATTTTATTTTTATAATTTTGTGGGCATCATCAGTAATACCAGCTTCTTAATTCTAGAATTATTTATTTCATGAAATTCATATTCCCCAGCGTCAGAATGGAATTTGACCTCTTGCCTCTTAATCATTAGTCCCAGACATTACAGGTCACTGGATTATCACTAGTCCAGTAACATAATTGCGAGGCAACCCTGACAGATTTCTCACAGCAGGCAAAATAGTGGAACTACAATTGGACTTTTCAAAGCGTGCAATCTCTGACTGCTTGAAGAATTGAATCTGCCCTAAAACTCTTGAATATGTACCTAGAAAAAACAGACATTTTGTAATTATAATAATCTTTATTGTCACAAGTAGGCTTACATTAACACTGCAATGAAGTTACTGTGAAAAGCCCCTAGTCGCCACATTCCAGCTCCTGTTCAGAGGGAGAATTCAGAATGTCCAAATTACCTAACAGCACGTCTTTTAGGACTTGTGGGAGGAAACCGGAGCACCCCAAGGAAACCCACGCAGTAACGGGAAGAATGTGCAGACTCCGCACAATCAGTGACCCAGCTGGGAATCGAACCTGGGACCCTGGTGCTGTGAAGCCATAGTGCTAACCACTATGCTACCGTGCCGCCCATGGTAGCGGGAGAGTTCCAGTCTTTTGAAGATGAACTCATCATTAATTCTCAAAGGATGGCTATGAAGAATCATACTGACTTCCTGCAATGCTGACAGGTCCAATGACTAGGCGAGTTTTATGATGCTTTGAAAAATGGAAGTACTACACACTAAGCTTTTTGCTAAACTTGTTTAAACTGATCAATACCATGGCGCATGTTAATATGTTGGTCCAATAATGGCCAGGTAAAAAATTAATTAGATTGATTGTTCGCTAAATATTTATTTGTCTTTTAAAACCCTGTTAAATGCAGAGCTCACAGTAAAGAAAGGAAGGGAATCTCACATAGCCGCAGCCTGGAGAGGGAATGATGAATAAGAGGTATCGTTGATACTTTAGCAATAAAATGTCAGGTTGAGGATTTGTTCATGAGCACTGAGGTATTTTCCAGGAGCTGGTGGTTTTCCAGGATGTAGCAGCTTGAATGCAGCATTGATATCTGCTGCTCAAACCCCCATAACCATTCACAGGGGTCAAGTAGCACGGTAGCACAGTGGTTAGCACTGCTGCTTCATAGCACCAGGGTCCCAGGTTCGATTCCCGGCTTGGGTCACTGTCTGTGCGGAGTCTGCACGTTCTCCCCGTGTCTGCGTGGGTTTCCTCCGGGTGCTCCAGTTTCCTCCCACAAGTCCCGAAAGATGTGCTTGTTAGGTGAATTGAACATTCTGAATTCCTACTCTGTGTAACCGAACAGGCGCCGGAATGTGGCGACTAGGGGATTTTCACAGTAACTTCATTGCAGTGTTAATGTAAGCCCACTAGTGACACTAATAATGATTATTAGAAAAACTCCAATTTTTGCCACAGGGAAAAAATGGGACTGCTTTGCCCAATGCCCTGAGGTTAGCATATGAGTGAATTGCAGGGACTGGGCTGGCCCAGATTTCCAACGGGCGTTTTCTGTCTAATTTCAATGCACTATAAATGCGGGGACAACTTGCCCAGAGATGTTGGCCTGAAATACATTTGGTTGGAGATGGAACTCCCTCCCTCTGAGATATAACATTTCAGATATTGTCCTTCTGTTGGTCCTTTCTAATTGTGCTACAGCAGTATGACACACTCTTCTTCCAGTCATAGATCAGTAAACAGATGATCAAGCTTCCAGACGAAGGTATTTCTTTGCCTATAGGAGATCCTCAGTGTCACTGAAAGAGGTTAGCCTTGGCCTCATAAATTCTATTACCCCTCAACCCCACCAGCACACTCCAAACTCCCTCTTCCAGAAGTGTAGCTACCATCGACTTACATTTACCCGTATGGCCACTTCCTAGATTATGAAAATTTATATGTGCAATCACATTCTGATGGTCAGATTCTACCTCATTATTGACTCAATGCTAACACTTTCTTTGCATACAAATCGTTTGATTGATGTGAAGACTTTTGATGCCCTGGCAATTGTAGGAGCTTGCATTCAATGGAAGCCTACCACTGAAAAAGATCAGGAAAAGTAGACACCAGGATAATATTAAGTTAAGACAAAAGGACTCAGGAAGTGAATGCTTACAAACTGTTCTAAATGCTGAAGAGTACCAGATTGTTTTCAGATGAGTAGGTGTTGGCTTGTCTGTATTGCCAGCACCGCATGATTCCTCTTCACTAAACTCGTGAGCAATTAGGGATGGACAACAAATGCTGACTTTGTCAATGACGCCCACATCCCTTGAAATAATTGTTAAAATTGCAGCACAAGAGCAGGTCACTTAGCCTGTCCAGGTTGGCGCTCTATCGGCCTCAAGTGATTTAGGGGCTCCTTAAGTTCCATGGTGGAGGCTCTCCGGGATTCCCACCACGAGTCTGGTGCTGGGATGGTAGTGTCTGTTAAAGAAGTCTTCATAGTCTTCTATGTGTTAACAGTAAGTCTTTATTAACTACTCGTAATTATATACAACTGTACATTGAAGTGTACAGATATGGAGCTATCTCCATCCTTGGTCTTATGCTGTCTCTGGCCAATGCTACATTGACCAGAAGTCTATGTCTCTTCTTACATCATTGTTTGGGCGGTACCGTACTCAGTCCCACATTACCCTTTTGTGTACCAGACCCTTCTACTACATCTGGTAGGAGTCCAGGGGAAATCTTCACAAAGGTGTTTTAGTGTGAAACTGATCGGGCTTCCATATGAATTTAGGGCTGAAGTTAACTCCTCGGTCTTTCACCTGAATTACGGACAGCCAAGGTCCTGATTGTTCATCTGTTTACCATAATGCGGTCGCAAAAACCCAGGACCAATACCTCACAATTCCCAGTGTTGTCCGTTTCTTTCCAGTTGCCACATCTGGCATTCAGCCCTTACATCTGTCAGCTGAAAGACTTCCGCTTACCCTGTGGGACTCATCACTCCTCTCTGGTATAGCTCACATGGAATACTTCACTGGGAATGCAAATAGACCATGCGGTAATTTGGGTGTTCAATCCTGTGTGCTACAACACTGGGCCACACAGTCATTTCACAAGCCATTTGCAACGGGAGAAAACAAACACAATATAAAAATGTTACAGTCCCATTATTGGTGCTGATGCATGAGGCAATCACTGCATTTTAGTCCCCTTCATCATGTCAACTTGTGTAGCATATTTAAATGTATTTAAACGCTCCTACTGACAGAGAGACAGGAAGAAGGATGGCTAAATTGATGGATGAATGAATAATGGATAGACAGATGGCAAAATGAATGGATAAATTATTCGCCGCAGGGCAGTCTGGAGCCTCACTCTCCCAAATATGAAGTGTGCTGAGGAGGTCTGTTCCCTGCTAAAGCTGATGGCAACCCTGATTGATTTTTTTATTTTCGATGAACGAGCTCAAATCATTCTCTGCGAATGAAAATGGCTTTGCCAAGAGCGGTTCGCCTTTAAATAGCAA
The DNA here is from genome assembly GCF_047496885.1 of Scyliorhinus torazame. Classification (NCBI taxonomy): domain Eukaryota; kingdom Metazoa; phylum Chordata; class Chondrichthyes; order Carcharhiniformes; family Scyliorhinidae; genus Scyliorhinus; species Scyliorhinus torazame. The sequence goes on from NC_092724.1 coordinate 5,288,852, forward strand.
GGCTGCAAAAAACCCTTGGTTAACAAAGTAATGATAAGTGTCAACAACTACTTAATTGTGATAGAGTGAATTTTACCGATAAACTATTCACTCAGTATAATCGAAGCAAAGAATTTTGATGTTCAAATCTGTACTTGGTCTACTTTCTCAGAATTTGGTCTGAAGTCATTGGAAAGATTAAAGTTGGCCCCGGAATCCAATGCACTTGTCAAATAGTGAAGAACAAATGGTTCAGATTCACCTCGGTGCGTTAAAGCTCTTGGGTGTGATCGGCGATCAGGCGGAGAATCGATCCCGACGGCGGAATGGGGGCCGCCGCCGGTTTTGACGGCGGTTTCCAATTCTCCATCCCTACAAAGTGGCGTCATCGTGACGCACCCAGTCACAATGCCGTTGGCGCCTCATCAGCCGGCCCACCCGCGATGCTCCGCCCCCGATGGGCTGAGTTCCCGGCGGTGCGGGACACGTGTGGTCTGAGCCGGCGTGCCCGCTGCGTAATGTGTCCAGCACCGCCACACTCGGCCGGGATCCGTCCCACTGGCCGGAGGGGGGAGGGTGTCTGTCAGGGCTGGGGGGTTGGCGGGGGGGTGGCCGGGGGGGGGGGGGGGGGGGCAGGGGTATGCTGTGCCGTGGTTGTAGGGTTAGGTTTAACACACGGCCGGCGCCAAATTGTACGCCGCAGCCGGTGTAGGTTGTCAGCCCGGGACACGGCTATTTTCGGCACGGGCAGTGGGTGTTCCAGCTGCTGCTAGCCCCTCACCGGTACCGGAATCGGTGGAGGGGTCGGTGCTGAATTTCCTGACATGAAAGTCAACACTTTCTACTCTGGCGTCAGCACTTAGTCTCCAGAACGGAGAACCTGGCCCCTTTGTTCTTTCACTTAGTTTTTTGCCATGCTGTGTTAACCAAAAATAAAACAATCATTTAACTAAAACATCACCACTTAGTATTAGAAATGAGGCTCTACGGCTGGAATAATTGGACCCAGACACACAGACATAGGCCCGTAACTTCCTCAGAGTGGCAATCCCAGCGGATTCAAAAGCCCCGTCTCGCTCAACCTGCCTCACTCAGGCTGGGTAGGGCAGGAACAGCGGAGCCTGGTGGGAGGGAAACCTGGAGAGGGGAGAGGAAATGGAGTGTTGACGGAGAGGGGGAGGGAGGGGGATGGGGATAGGGGAGGTGGTGAGGGGTTTGGACAGAAGGGGACGGGGGCTGGAATTAACGGCACCTCCTGCCAAAAGGTGAAGAAAGGTTTTGCATTTATGAGATCGTCAAAAGCATTGTGTTGATGGTACGAGAAGCACAAGGGCAATTGAGAAAGATCAGTGTGCGTTAGCTCAGATCTGGCAATCTGACCTGAGTTTGCCTCAAGAAACAGTTAGTTTCCATGTCGACTTTCTGCCGGATTTGGGGAATGAACCAGCTACTTACCCATCCTGTAATCGAATGGTTGCGCTGACCTCTTTTGCTCCTTCTTCTCCCCATTGTTGAAGAGCCAGCCTGCTGCGTGATTCTACTGGACGACTAGTTAATCAAGCAAGTCAAGTATCTCTGACCCAGGAGTAGCAACAGCAAACATAATCAGATTTGAATGGGTCCCATTGATTGCATGCATGTAGCACTGTCTGCCCCTTAAATTAACAGAATCACTCTCAGCCAGATAGGGATCATTTAACAGGTATGCCAGTACATTTTGTGTTACAAGGAATGCCATTGCCTGTACACTTGCTATTGCATATTATTCTTAAGGAGCTGCAGCTGGGAGCAGGCTATTTTCTAAAACGTTATATTTTAGTACAGTTAAGAAACTGAAACATGGTTTAATTCATATCATTCAATTGCCATGCCTCATGTGTCACTCGACGGTGAGCTTTGGGCGATTAGACATGGAAGTGCTCTGAAATGAGCCTCACTCTATGGGACTTGTGTATATTGTCCAGCGAGAGTCACTGAGAATACCATCCAGGAACAGAAACCATGGCCGGGATTCTCCATTCCCCAGTACAGAGATGGAGAATGCAATCGTTGCAAACTGGCCTGTGTGGCTCAAATATTTGAATTTTTAATGTGGCCATAAATATTGCTGTGCCTTTTTGTTCTCGTCTTGACGGGCCACCTCATCTTCAGCTGAAGAACAGCTTTGTTTCTGGGTTCGGAGTGGCTGGTCTGTTAGCATCCACGGAGGGGATAGTATGGAATGTCCCTGTTGTCCCCTCACCCTGGTCACTGTTGAGAATAAATGTTCCTGACACGCAGGATGGGATCTACAGGCCCCCTCATGGCATGTGTCCTGGCGGCATGTCATTGGCTGGTGGCGGGATCGCCCATGGGGGGGGGGGGTATTGCCTGTGGTTGGACTGAAAGCTCCCTCCCACTGAGTTTAACTGAAGTATTGTATCCAATTTTGGGCTTCTGGAAGAATGTGAAAGATCGATGAGAATGGGAATGGTTCCAGGGATGAGGGACTCTGGTCATGAGGATAGACTGAAGAACTTGGGGCTGTTCTCTTTAGAACCTAGTCTACCACTGGTTCACAATGTTGTTTTTCTGACCTCTATATAATTCAGGCCATAACAGGAGGGGACATGAGAGGATGGGCGGGGGCATTCCCGAGATATGGGTCCTCGCCCCCTTTGATGGGAGGGCCATGGAACCCACAGGGGGCAGCCAAGTGGTGAGTAGTGGCAGACATCGAGGTCAACCTACAGAAGACATGACAGCCCAAAGCGCCTCTATCCAGATGTCCAAAATCTAGTGAGTCTCTCACCACTCACAGCCTTGTCCTTCCCAAAAGCTGACACCATGTCCTTTGTCTTCCAGGATCTCCAGCAGATGAGGCCCAGCCATTCAGGGCTGAAGCTTCCACTCCAACCCCTCAGATCACCGCAGAGAGGGCCTCCAGAGGGAACACCGAATCTTGGTACTGCTTTCAGCAGAACCGTCCACCAGCGCTGAGACACTCACCTCGGTGGGACATGTTAGCGGACAGGCTTCTGGGGCACCCTCTGGTGAGCACCACACACCTGCTGTAGCACATCAGGTGGGAGGCAGGAATTTCTGAGGGAATGGCCAGGCGGAGGGCAGCCCGATCCCAGGAAACAGCTGCCCCCAAGATAGCAGGGGTGTTAGCAACATTCCATCACCTCCAACAGTCCAACAGGGGGAGTCCGACCGCATTCAGGAGCAGGAGCTGGTGTCAGCATTGTCAGGTGTGAAATGGTGGTTTCCGCAGTGGAAAGCCTGGGGCAAGATGTCTGAACCATGTGTGAGGACATCCAAGGCTTGGGGCACACTGTGATGTCCATGGCTGAGGTACAGGACAGGAGTGCCAAGCCACACACAGACATGTCCCAGACACAGGTGGGCATTGCTGTGGCGCTCCAGAGCTTGGCCCAGTCACAAAGGGTCATGGTTGAGGTTATTAAGGGCATTGCTGTATGCTGAGGGACATGTCCCAGTCATAGAGCACCATGGCCGAGGTCACCAGCAACATGCTTCAGAGGGAGGGCCTTCAGGACTGGCAATGCCAGGTGATGTTAGAAAAATAGAATTCCTATAGTTCAGAAGGAGGCCATTCTACCCATTGAAACTGCACCGACCCTCTGAAAGAGTTCCTGACCTGTCTTATCCCCACCTAACCTGTACATCTTTGGACACTAAGGGGCAATTTAGCTTGGCCAATCCACCTAACCTGCACATCTTTGGACACGAAGGGCAATTTAGCTTGGCCAATCCACCTAACCTGCACATCTTTGGACACTAAGGGGCAATTTAGCATGGCCAATCCACCTAACCTGCACATCTTTGGACTGTGGGAGAAAACCGGAGCACCCAGAGGAAAATCACGCAGCCACGTGGAGAACGTGCAAACTCTACACAGTCACCCAAGGTTGGCACTGACGCAGCAGTGCTAACCACTGTGCCATCATGCCACCCGCACAGTCCAGTTTGGTCCTCTGTCCCATGGAGCAAACCAGGTACCAGCGCGCACCCCGAGGGCGAAGGCTATGGAGCCTATCCCAGGGTCTCCCACCAGGCTGTCACTGGAAGCCTTCAAGCCTTCTGATTGCACCCCCTCCTGAACTGGCACATCTCCTGGGCAGCGGGCAGGACAGGCTGACACCTCGTCACCTGTGGCACTCAAAAGTCAACCGGGCCCCTCCAGCCACAGGCCCTCCAGAGCACACCAACCAAGGGCATCACGGGCCAGCGGGTGCAAAAAGCAGTAGCCCCCCCACTTTTGATGTGCAATCTGGGGGGACAACTAAAAGAAGCCGGAGATCGCGGAAGTGTAGAAATATACCTATCCCCCCTCCCCCCGTCACCCCACCTCTTATGGGCACGACTCCCACGGGCCCAACCCTGGCACCGGCAAACTGGCACCTGGTCACATTGGCACTGCCAGAATGTCCAGGTGGCAGTGCCAAGGTGCCCACGTGCAAGAGGGAGTGCCAGGGTGCCACCGTGCCCTGTCGCCGACCACCCAGGGGTCTCCAAAGGCCTGGGAGACCATCCAGGTGCAGTCACAACTGGCCCACTTTTGTGTGGTCCAGAACTAAATGGCGCCCTGGCAGGTCTACCAGGTCCGGCTGGTGACTCCCAGGCCTCGGGCGAATCCGGGAAACACATGTTCCCTGGCGCTCGACCAGCGAGAGCGAGGTCTGGATTGCGAGGTCTCATGAGAATCGACAGAATCTCCCGCGACGTTTTGATTGTCGTGAATCTCGCGAGATTCAACAGCCTCGTCCCGGCACCAAGTCAGGCGCGGCGATGGCGCTGAATTGCGCCCACTGTGACTCCACTGAACACTGGGTAACGAGCTCATACAATATTCTTATATTTGCGTATTTGAGAGTATTTACCTATTTGATTGGGTTAATGGCTGTTCGCTATTTTTTTATTCAACAGAAATTCAACCACACTGCGTCTGTTATGAATGTTTAAATTCCGGTTTACCTCAGTCCAAAATCAGGAGCATACATTCTGACTTGCCCTATTCACATACGAGCACTTAACTTGGAGATTCCAAATCACTCTGCATACTTTGTTAACCACTGTGCTTATTAAAAAAAAATCAACTGTCTTCATGAAAGAATTGAAGGATTTAGTGATGGTAACATTGAAGAAATACCACACTAACAGATTTGCAGTCAGCGCAATATCTGGCTGGATATTCATGTGGTAATGACAGCACAATACACAGTGATCTGGCCTCCAAGTGCATTGGAACGGGTGGTCCCACACTGCTCTCGGCTTCTCACTCGAGTGATATAATACCAGCCCTTTGTGCAAAAGCATATTTTAGAAGTGCTTAGGTTGATGCATTGAATCCCCTGGGAATTCAATAAACTTATTTTGACTCTTTTTAACACAATTACGGTTGAAGGGAGGCCCTTCTGCCATTAAAAAGACACCACTGAGGGAGCAGTACATAGCCCAGCACATGTACAAAGTGCTCCCTTGTCACTGAGTGTACAGCCTACAGTGAGATCCAGCCAGCAGAGAGCCCTCATTGTTGAGATATCAAAGTGTAGAGTCAAGAGTCACTGGCAAGATTGAAAAAAAAGTTCAAGGGTGAACTCATCAACCCCACACTTCTAGTCGAGGAACAGCTCACACAGCACAATGTTGCGACCATCTCTCTGACTCGACAGCCACTGACAAGTGGCTTCTCACTAGAATGTTGGGTTTAGAACAGGAAATGCGAGGTAAATTGGGAAGTACAGAATACTCCAGGTAGTTCAAAGTAATTTATGTGTGCTGAAAGATTAATTAGTTAATAGTTTGACCAAAGCAACATAATAACGCAAGAATGTGGGAACCTAATGCTAAACAAAAGTATAATTTGGAAATAAGTGACTCTGAATGAATAATAACAATAATCGTTATTGTCACAAGTAGGCCTACAATAACACTGCAATGGAGTTACTGTGAAAAAACCCTCGTCGCCACACTCCGGCGCCTGTTCGGGTACACTGAGGGAGAATTCAGAATGTCCAAATTATCTAATAGCAGGTCTTTTGGGACTGTGGGAGGAAACCGGAGCACCCGGAGGAAACCCACGCAGAAACGGGGAGAACGTGCAGATTCCGCACAGACAGTGACCCAGCCGCGAATGGAACCTGGGACCCTGGAGCTGTGAGGCAGCAATGTCAACCGCTGTGCTACCATGTCGCCCAGAAGAGAGAGGACTATAGTTATTAGAGGATGATGTGTTAGGCAGATTAGTTTGATGCAGGGAAGTTAGAAACAGACGTCTAACACAGGAGAAGATCCAACACTGTTTTATTCAACTAGATGAACTGCTGTACATATTCAGCTGTGGGTCGACACTATACTGATCTGACTAGTGACCTTGTAGTAGCCTGACCAGACTTACTAGCTACCGCATGGTGTTTGTGCTTGCTAGCTCATGGACTCTGACTGTCTCAGTAGCTGGGTCCCGAGAGAGCGGGAAACCTAGTGCCCTCTGGCTTTATAGTGGTAGTGTCCTGTCTGGTGATTGGCTGTGCTGTGTTGTGTGCTTACTGGTCATCCTATGTGTCAATCACTGCCTGTCTGCATCTCATTATATACATGAGTGGATATTATGACAGAGGACATCAGGTTTGGTTTTAAAAGTCTGAATATTTTAACAGGAGAGAAAGATCAATATATGGGGCAAAATTCTCCGGAAACGGCGCGATGTCCGCCGACTGGCGCCCAAAACGGCGCAAATCAGTCGGGCATCGCGCCGCCCCAAAGGTGCGGAATGCTCCGCATCTTTGGGGGCCGAGCCCCAACCTTAAGGGGCTAGGCCCACGCCGGACGAATTTCCGCCCCGCCAGCTGGCGGAAAAGGCCTTTGGTGCCCCGCCAGCTGGCGCGGAAATGACATCTCCGGGCGGCGCATCCGCGGGAGCGTTAGCGGCCGCTCACGGCATCCCCGCGCATGCGCAGTGGAGGGAGTCTCTTCCGCCTCCGCCATGGTGGAGACCGTGGCGAAGGCGGAAGCAAAAGAGTGCCCCCACGGCACAGGCCCGCCCGCGGATCGGTGGGCCCCGATCGCGGGCCAGGCCACCGTGGGGGCACCCCCTGGGGCCAGATCGCCCCGCGCACCCCCCAGGACCCCGGAGCCCGCCCGCGCCGCCTTGTCCCGCCAGTAAGGTAGGTGGTTTAATCTACGCCAGCGGGACAGGCATTTTAGCGGCAGGACTTCGGCCCATCCGGGCCGGAGAATCGCGTGGGGGTGCCCGCCCCCACCGAATATCCAGTGCCGGAGACTTCGGCAACCGGCGGGGGGGGGGGAATCACGCCAGCCCCAGGCGATTCTCCGACCCGGCGGGGGGTCGGAGAATCTCGCCCATGGTCACACCTTAGTATGCCATTGTCACACTAGATGAGTAGGAGAGGATCCACCAAGGAGATATTTAAACTAGATCCACCAGATATTATAATTTCCTCCCTTCCATTCGCCACCTCACCACACCAGAACATAAAGATGATGAAGGCCCTTTGAAGACCTTAGTGAGAAGATACACGCACAGAATCTTGTGCTTCACATGGTATCTTTAAAATAAAGACTGCAGAGGTCATCATGGAGATAATTAAGTTTGATGTTAGAAAGGAATCGTCAGTCGGATGACAAGAATTTTTCTTAAATCTTGCATGGGAGTGTGAGAGAACTTGCATGGAAAAGCAGATACGGAATCGGCATTCTTAACCCTAATTGATCTGTTGAGCTGCTCGCAGAAAAATACTTTTCACTGTACCTCGGTACACGTGACAATAAACAAACCCAATCCAATCCATTCAAGTCTCTTGGGTCGGCTGAGATAAATGTCGATAGTATAATAACAACGTTTCTTACACTTCACAGTAGCCGTGGTCTGCATGTGGTGTACATTAGTTCCAAAATGCTCAAAATATTCTGTGTATCATGTTTTCTTTAGTGTTGGATAGGGTGGACAGTGAGAGCCTTTTTCCTCGGATGGTGATGTCTAGCACGAGGGGACATAGCTTTAAATTGAGGGGAGATAGATATAAGACAGATGTCAGAGGTAGGTTCTTTACTCAGAGAGTAGTAAGGGTGTGGAATGCCCTGCCTGTAACAGTAGTGGACTCGCCAACACTAAGGGCATTCAAATGGTCATTGGATAGACATATGAACGATAAGGGAATAGTGTAGATGGGCTTTAGAGTGGTTTCACAGGTCGGCGCAACATCGAGGGCCGAAGAGCCTGTACTGCGCTGTAATGTTCTATGTTCTATGCAGTCTCCCTATTTTAGGATTTTAGTGACTTCCTGTCAAAAATGAACCTCTGAATTCCAAGCCTTTGTTTCCTTCAGAAGCCGAATCACGTTGACCCCCCTTAACCCCACATACTCACGTGCAGCAGATAAAATGCACACCTTCCTTCCCTCTTCCCACAGGTCACCACGGACAAAAAGGCTTTCGGCATCAAATCCCACCCCAGAATATTTGTCAGAGTGTCGGGTTCTGACTGAAAACCATCGTGTATCTCTCCAGAAACACCGCCGTGCTTTCAGACCAGATTCTCTGGCACTGAATACCTGGGGGCTGTGGTATACACTGTGACTCTCGCGGGGCGAGTCAAGACGGTTAGACCAGCTCCACAGAGATTGTGGCGCCAGCTATAAATGGCGCCCTGATCTGCGTTTCAAATATACTTCCCCCCCCTAATCCCCTCGGACACGGAGGTCAACCCGGCACAAGCATTGGCCGACCCCCACCCCACCCCACTACGAAGGTATAAGGAGCACTCCTACTCTCCCCACTCACAGGCATTAATCCCCTTTCACAGGCGCCTCCGCCCCCTTCACAGCCATCACATCTCCCTCCCCCCTCCCCAGAGGGGGGGGGGGGGGTGCAGGAACCATGTTATGTCACCATCAAGGGACGGGGACTATTGGGAAACGCGATTTCACCAGCGAGAATCTCGTTTCCTGACTCTTGCAGGATCTTGCGCCCACGTTGCCATTTGCGCTTGCATCAAATGTGGATGCAAAATTCCCCCCCACCACCCGTGTCCTCCAAGCATTTTACAGTCACCCTCTTGGTCACGTTATTTACAAAGCATAGTGAATGACATTATGATTTGTGTACTCCCAGATTGCAAGAGGTAACGCCCTTCACGGTCTACTGTCGCAGGGGAAACATTATCAGAATTACTGAGCTGTGTAAATCTGATAGACATGAAGTCCCTGCTCTCTATTTCACAGTTTTCGGCATTGACAGACAAGAACACTGCGAGCGACAGCAGATGGATGGTGTGTCAGTGTGGAAAGTTTAAAATAATCTTGTTCCAGGCAACCAGTTTGCTGTGACAGAAAGGGTTTCAGTGAAGAGGATTTGATTTTAATGCAGATTCGTTATGTGGACCACAAACAATGGCTCCAAATTCATCCTCCTCAGGATTGTGGTGTAATCGCAGCCGAGACAATTTGTACATCACGTGGGGGGTAAGGAGCTTCTCTTTCGCTATGGTTTTCTCTTTCTGCATCCCTTCCTGGGAACACAGTAAATGAGGCAATGTGATATCCTGGCAACCACAAGACAAAGACTGGAATGTTGCATCCTCCCCTCCGAAGGAATGGAAAACCCCGTCGACATAGACAAGACCAGAAGACCCTGCCACCGGCCAATAGCAGGCCGCCATCGGGGGTGGAGGGAGGAAGGCGGAACATCCCCATCTAAGGGTGGAATCTTGCCCTCTCACCATAGGTTCTATGGCGGGATGTGAAAGTCGGTGTGATTCCCAAGTGGGATGGGCTTTGACACGCAATCATCCGCTCCCCGCCAAATTAGTTAATCATGTCTACATTCCACATGGAGTCTCGTGACAGGACGAGCAGGACAACATTGCACCCTGTCACCATGTCCAGGTGCCATATTTAAAAGGCACCCACTCAGACAGTCCTTCACCTATGGGAAGAAGGGAAGAATGAGCAGGAGAAGGCAGCAAACCGCCCTCCCTACTCCAGTGACATGTCCCTTCAGCAACTCCTGGAGCCAGTGCAAGAAAGGCAGGACTTCCTGTTTCCCAGGGATGGCCGCAGAAGGCTATCCTCATTGGCCACTGTGTCCTGGGAGGAGGTAGTCAAGGTGAATTCTTGATTTCTCGAGGAATTAAGGGCTATGGAGAGAGAGCGGGTAAATGGAGTTGAAATCAGCCATGATTGAATGGTGGAGTGGACTCAACGGGCCGAATGGCCTCCTGCACTGTAAATTCAATGACAATCTATGATTAATCTAGGACAAAGGTTCGGCACAACATCGTGGGCCGAAGGGCCTGTTCTGTGCTGTATTTTTCTATGTTTCATCCACTAGTGAACCTTCTATCCTTCCAACCCATGCTTGTCTCATGGGACCTGGCCGTCATTGACATGGCCAATACCTCTCTTGCCCATCCCTGAATGTTCTTGACTGTGCTGCTGCCTTATTGAACCTCTGCAGTCCATGTGCTGTGTTATGTGTGAGGGAGCCACAGGGTTATCACCCAGCCACAGTGAAGGCACAGTCATGGGATAATGCACAGCGCAACTTCCAGGTGCAGCTGCTCCTATGCAACCTCGACCCCTGTCCTGTTAGCTGGTAACGCCCGCTGGGTCGGCGGGTGCTGATGATGGAGCCTTGGGTGCACCCTATACACAGCTCACAGTGCACCCTATACACAGTTCACAGTGCACCCTATACACAGTTCACAGTGCACCCTATACACAGCTCACAGTGCACTCTATACACAGCTCACAGTGCACCCCATACACAGTTCACAGTGCACCCTATACACAGCTCACAGTGCACCCTATGCACAGCTCACAGTGCACCCTATACACAGTTCACAGTGCACCCTATACACAGCTCACAGTGCACCCTATACACAGTTCACAGTGCACCCTATACACAGCTCACAGTGCACTCTATACACAGCTCACAGTGCACCCCATACACAGTTCACAGTGCACTCTATACACAGCTCACAGTGCACCCTATACACAGCTCACAGTGCACTCTATACACAGTTCACAGTGCACCCTATACACAGCTCACAGTGCACTCTATACACAGTTGACAGTGCACCCTATACACAGTTCACAGTGCACTCTATACACAGCTCACAGTGCACCCTATACACAGCTCACAGTGCACCCTATACACAGCTCACAGTGCACCCTATACACAGCTCAGGGTGCACCCTATACACAGCTCACAGTGCACCCTATACACAGCTCACAGTGCACCCTATGCACAGCTCACAGTGCACCCTATGCACAGCTCACAGTGCACCCTATACACAGCTCACAGTGCACCCTACACACAGCTCACAGTGCACCCTATACACAGCTCACAGTGCACTCTATACACAGCTCAGGGTGCACTCTATACACAGCTCAAGGTGCACCCTATACACAGCTCACAGTGCACCCTATACACAGCTCACAGTGCACCCTATGCACAGCTCACAGTGCACCCTATGCACAGCTCACAGTGCACCCTATATATAGCTCAAAGTGCACCCTATGCACAGCTCACAGTGCACCCTATGCACAGCTCACAGTGCACCCTATATATAGCTCACAGTGCACCCTATACACAGCTCACAGTGCAGCCTATGCACAGCTCACAGTGCACCCTAAACACAGCTCACAGTGCACCCTATGCACAGCTCACAGTGCATCCTATACACAGCTCACAGTGCACCGTATACACAGCTCACAGTGCACCCTATACACAGCTCAGAGTGCATCCTATACACAGCTCACAGTGCACCCTATACACAGCTCAGAGTGCACCCTATGCACAGCTCAGAGTGCATCCTATACACAGCTCACAGTGCACCCTATACACAGCTCACAGTGCACCCTATGCACAGCTCACAGTGCATCCTATACACAGCTCACAGTGCACCCTATACACAGCTCACAGTGCACCCTATGCACAGCTCACAGTGCATCCTATACACAGCTCACAGTGCACCCTATACACAGCTCACAGTGCGCCCTATACACAGCTCACAGTGCACCCTACACACAGCTCACAGTGCACCCTATACACAGCTCGGGGTGCACCCTATACACAGCTCACAGTGCACCCTACACACAGCTCACAGTGCACCCTATACACAGCTCAGGGTGCACCCTACACACAGCTCACAGTGCACCCTACACACAGCTCACAGTGCAACCTATACACAGCTCACAGTGCACCCTATGCACAGCTCACAGTGCACCCTATACGCAGTTCACAGTGCACCCTATACACAGCTCACAGTGCACCCTATACACAGCTCACAATGCACCCTATGCACAGCTCACAGTGCACCCTATACACAGCTCACAGTGCACCCTATACACAGCTCACAGTGCACCCTATACACAGCTCACAGTGCACGCTATGCACAGCTCACAGTGCACCCTATACACAGCTCACAGTGCACCCTATACACAGCTCATAGTGCACCCTATACACAGCTCACAGTGCACCCTATACACAGCTCACAGTGCACCCTATGCACAGCTCACAGTGCACCCTACATATAGCTCACAGTGCACCCTATACACAGCTCACAGTGCACCCTATGCACAGCTCACAGTGCACCCTAAACACAGCTCACAGTGCACCCTATGCACAGCTCACAGTGCATCCAATACACAGCTCACAGTGCACCGTATACACAGCTCACAGTGCACCCTATACACAGCTCAGAGTGCATCCTGTACACAGCTCACAGTGCACCCTATACACAGCTCAGAGTGCACCCTATGCACAGCTCAGAGTGCATCCTATACACAGCTCACAGTGCACCCTATACACAGCTCCCGGTGCACGCTATGCACAGCTCACAGTGCATCCTATACACAGCTCACAGTGCACCCTATACACAGCTCACAGTGCACCCTATGCACAGCTCACAGTGCATCCTATACACAGCTCACAGTGCACCCTATACACAGCTCACAGTGCACCCTATACACAGCTCACAGTGCACCCTACACACAGCTCACAGTGCACCCTATACACAGCTCGGGGTGCACCCTATACACAGCTCACAGTGCACCCTACACACAGCTCACAGTGCACCCTATACACAGCTCAGGGTGCACCCTACACACAGCTCACAGTGCACCCTACACACAGCTCACAGTGCAACCTATACACAGCTCACAGTGCACCCTATGCACAGCTCACAGTGCACCCTATACGCAGTTCACAGTGCACCCTATACACAGCTCACAGTGCACCCTATACACAGCTCACAGTGCACCCTATGCACAGCTCACAGTGCACCCTATACACAGCTCACAGTGCACCCTATACACAGCTCACAGTGCACCGTATACACAGCTCACAGTGCACGCTATGCACAGCTCACAGTGCACCCTATACACAGCTCACAGTGCACCCTATACACAGCTCATAGTGAACCCTATACACAGCTCACAGTGCACCCTATACACAGCTCACAGTGCATCCTATACACAGCTCACAGTGCACCCTATACGCAGCTCACAGTGCACCCTATGCACAGCTCACAGTGCATCCTATACACAGCTCACAGTGCACCCTATACACAGCTCACAGTGCACCCTATACATAGCTCACAGTGCACCCTATACACAGCTCAGAGTGCACCCTATACACAGCTCACAGTGCACCCTATACACAGCTCACAGTGCACCCTATACACAGCTCAGGGTGCACTCTATACACAGCTCAGGGTGCACCCTATACACAGCTCAGGGTGCACCCTATACACAGCTCACAGTGCACCCTACACACAGCTCACAGTGCACCCTACACACAGCTCACAGTGCACTCTATGCACAGCTCACAGTGCACCCTATACACAACTCACAGTGCACCCTATACACAGCTCACAGTGCACCCTATACACAGCTCACAGTGCACCCTATACACAGCTCATAGTGCACCCTATACACAGCTCACAGTGCACCCTATACACAGCTCACAGTGCATCCTATACACAGCTCACAGTGCACCCTATACGCAGCTCACAGTGCACCCTATGCACAGCTCACAGTGCATCCTATACACAGCTCACAGTGCACCCTATACACAGCTCACAGTGCACCCTATACATAGCTCACAGTGCACCCTATACACAGCTCAGAGTGCACCCTATACACAGCTCACAGTGCACCCTACACACAGCTCACAGTGCACCCTACACACAGCTCACAGTGCACCCTATACACAGCTCAGGGTGCACTCTATACACAGCTCAGGGTGCACCCTATACACAGCTCAGGGTGCACCCTATACACAGCTCACAGTGCACCCTATACACAGCTCACAGTGCACTCTATGCACAGCTCACAGTGCACCCTATACACAGCTCACAGTGCACCCTATACACAACTCACAGTGCACCCTATACACAGCTCACAGTGCACCCTATACGCAGCTCACAGTGCACCCTATACACAGCTCACAGTGCACCCTACACACAGCTCACAGTGCACCCTACACACAGCTCACAGTGCACTCTATGCACAGCTCACAGTGCACCCTATACACAGCTCAGGGTGCACCCTATACACAACTCACAGTGCACCCTATACACAGCTCAGGGTGCACCCTACACACAGCTCACAGTGCACCCTACACACAGCTCACAGTGCACCCTAAACACAGCTCACAGTGCACCCTATGCACAGCTCACAGTGCACCCTATACACAGCTCAGGGTGCACCCTATACACAACTCACAGTGCACCCTATACACAGCTCAGGGTGCACCCTACACACAGCTCACAGTGCACCCTACACACAGCTCACATTCTAGGTACCAGCTGGAAGAGGGTGAGCCCCAGCCACCAGGACACTGGAGGAGGACACGGACGCGTACTCACCTGTACACCTGCCCCAACATTCACCTCCACCAGCCCAGTGACACACCCTCACTGGGCCATTTATCTAATTTAGGCTTGGAATCACATTTTAGTGGTTAGCTCACAGGCACAAGTCCAGAGCAAGGGGAGGCAGTGATAGCCAGGGTCTCTGGCAATGGGAGGACTGAGTCTGAGTCAGATGACTGGAAGCAGCCAAGGGGAAGATGCTGGAATTCGGTGAGGCACAGGAGGACATTAGGCAGAGGTAGCAGAGGCCTCCCAGAGTCACACAAAAGGCGGAGGAGTCCACCCACGTGCTCTCTAATGCAATGGCTCCTCCATGGGGAGGATCGTGGACATCATCAGGGATCTGGTCCAGCAGTACACCCAGTTTCTGTCAGAGATGTGCTCAGACCTGCGCTCCATCATTGAAGTCACGGGTGAGCTTTTGCAATGACTCTGGGGGGGGGGGGTTAGGGGCACCTAGAGCTTCTTCCAGGGGCCCCGTCTCCTCAAGGCGTCAGGGAGGGGCCCGTGCCCTCATCAGCTCCAGCTGCTCAGGCCGAGGGGTGGATACACCTGCACCTGAGCAGGAGGCCCAAAGCAGGTCGGGGGTTTCCAGGCCTTGGCCCTCTGGAGGACACCCGCCAGTGTCATCACAGCCAATAGGGCTTAGTAATCAGCATGCTGCCTCTACCTCAGGTGTGGATGTCGACAAAGCACCTCGGCACAGTGGTAAAGTAGGGAAAATTTAAAAGTATTGAATGAGAACTGTGGCTGGGGTGTTCAATCATTGTAAATAGTTTCTGCACTCCCAAATATATGTGTTATGGTGCAGTGTTTGGAAGTCTCCTGGATTCATTCTTTCTCTTTGTAATTTTATTGATCATGTGCAGCACACCCCTTCTAGGGGGACCCAGAGGTGGGTCATACCCCCTCTAATACACATCACAATGGAAAGACTAACCACATGAGCCCTTGTCAGACAGGTCCATTCCCCCCGGTGAGGATAGAGCTTTGCAGACACAACTTGGCAGTCATTCACCTGCATGTCCTTTGAAGGCATTCCTCTCTCTCCCCCTTCCCCCATCTTCCCCAAACTGCCTGGAGCTGATGGCCAATGGCTGAGTGAATGGAAGCTCTACACCTTTCTGGGATCTCGTTGTCACGAGAACCCGCTGGGCCAGACCAGCCGCCACGTGCCTTTCACCAAATAATGAGGAACACCAAATGAGAAAGGTCTCCTCCAGTCTCCACTTGAACATTGAGGGGGGTGGCCTTGGTCTGGAGCTGACACGCCTCAGGATGGTGCCTGGTTCATTTCAAACTGTCTCCACCGCCGATTACCCTCCCCCCGTCACCCAGAAACACTCTCCCATCACCATCAAACCTCCCCACCCCACTGATGGCACTGCATCGCTCTCTCAATAACCCTTGAGCAGCCCAACATCACCCTGAACCTGACAACTGCCAATTTGGGTATACCTTTCCTCCTCGTTGAGCCTACCCCAGTCACCGTTCATATGTCAACCCTGATCCTGCCCATTCCCGCAAACCATGTCACTTGCCCCCTCAATGAGAACGAGACCCGCCATACCTGGACCCTGATCGGCCCACCCTATCACATTCTTTTTCCCCTTCTCACTGTTACCGTTCCTCATATCACCGGCACCCTCGCCTCTCCCCCCAGGATTCCTGCGTTAAGTCAACTGAACCCTCCCTCTGAAGAACTCTGGTCCCACCCTCCTCTCTTCCCTCTCCCTCCACCCCAGGCCATCCTTCCCCCGTCCCTCCATCGACACAACACCATCCCATCCAAACCACGGAATTCTCCTCTGGAAACACCCCCCATCCATCTTCTCACCCGGATATCACTCCGGAGAATATCTGTGGCAGATCGATAAAAATATATGGGGTGAGATTCTCCCCTACCCGGCGCGGAAGAGCCTCCGCCGTCCGGCGCCAGTTGGCGCATGTGCGCGTGTGCTGGCGTCATCCCTGTGCATGCGCAGGGGGGTTCATCTCCCCACCGGCCATGGCGGACAGCAGCCGGTGCGGAGGGAAAGAGTCCCCCCACGGCACAGGCCCGCCCGCGGATCGGTGGGCCCCGATCGCAGGCAAGGCCACTGTGGAGGCAGCTCCGGGGCCGGATCCCCCCCCCCCCAAGGACCCCGGAGGCCGCCCGCAGATCCAGGTCCCGCCGGTAAGTACCAGGTCTAATTTACGCCGGCGGGACCGGCCTAAAACGGGCGGCCGCTCGGCCCATCGCGGGCCGGAGAATCGCCAGGGGGGACCACCGTCAACGGTCCCCGACCGCACGGCGCGATTCCCACTCCCTCCAAAACCCCGGCGCCGGAGAATTCGGCAGCCGGCGGGGGCGGGATTCACGCCGTCCCCCGACGATTCTCCGGCCCGGCGAGGGTCAAAGGGAGAAACGGATTTCACTCATTGGGTAAACCCTATCCACGTTCCTCAAATGATTTCTTTGGCCCTGAAGTTTCTTCTGTACTTTGGGCAAAGTTCTGGTCACAGAACAGGAGTTGCAGGCGATAACTTCTTGCCAGTCACCCCTTACTGGAATAACAATAAGTTCCTCTTCTAGTCACTGGAAAAATCAAAGAGTGTTTGTTGTTAATACCACCGGAACCTTTTCCCCCATCTCACAGGCGTTGGTCCACCTCCTTCTCAATATCGGAATCAACCATCGTGTGCAGGAATCTGCTTCTCATATTCACTATCCTATTTGGGGGAGGTGGGGGGGGAATTAAAAAATGGTTTTCAAGCTTGTAATCGCCCCAGGCAGGCCACAGGATGGTTGGAAAAGAGAAAACAGATCACGCAGATCCGCCTCTCCTGGCGAGGGTGAGGTTATGTTTTTGGGGGCGAGAAGAGGGTAATATCCTGGGCGGGATTCTCCAATAATGGGGCTATGTCCCCACTCCGGCGTCAAAATGCGGGCGAATCACTCTGGACATTTTGCTGAAGAAAGTCCAGAGTGATTCTCCTACCTGCAGGGGGCGAGCAGGGCCCCGGAATGCCGCTGACAGCTCCAACTGCCGATACGGGAACCTGCACTTCCAATCAGGGGTCCGAGCGTGTGCATCGCGGTGGCCGCCCCGCGCGACACGGCTGACCCACACCACGGAACAGCACCAAAGCGATAGGCCCCCCGAGATGGCGCGCGCGGCGGATCGGTGGCCCCTGATCGATAGCCTGGCCATCTGTGTGCCCCCCCCCCCCGGTGAAAGACCCTCTGGCCCCCCCGCCAGGCCGGCTGCGGAATGAGACCGACCCACGCCGAATTCCCGATGGGTGGGACCGTGAGAGACCCACGCCGTCGGGAAATTGGCCAGTTATGCTTGGAAAATGGCCGCGGGAGCCTCCGTCAATAGCCCCCTACCTGCGCTGCGAAGACCGTGCACGTGTGATTCACGGTGATTCTCCGGGTATTCGCGGGAGTGGCGTCGCACCGGATTCGCTGTCAATGCCCATTCTCCGCCCCGTGCCGATCGTGATTTTGGCACAGAGGCTCGGAGAATACTGCCCCCTGTCTCTGGCTCTGTTAATCCTGACTGGGAAGTGCTTGATACTGACGCTGAAATAAGGAGAGATCCCATTCCCCCCCCCTTGGCGTGAACACAAAGAAGCATTCAATCTACATTTTCAAACCTTATCATTGCCGAACTGATGTCAACATTTTAATTTTCACACAAAATGTTATTTTGCTTCATACTGCTGGTTTAGCACACTGGGCTAAATCGCTGGCTTTTAAAGCAGACCAAGGCAGGCCAGCAGCACGGTTCGATTCCCGTACCAGCCTCCCCGAACAGGAGCCGGAATGTGGCGACTAGGGGCTTTTCACAGTAACTTCATTTGAAGCCTACTTGTGACAAAAAGCGATTTTCATTTTCATTTCATTACTGTCGCACTGATAGCTCGAGGGAGATGACAGCTATACGTTGGGGAAATCGCCCCGAGTCCATGTTTGAGTTGTGCCTACTTTCCTTATGTCACCTGTAATGTATTATGTCTGTCTGGAGTCATGTGATGTACTGGTACGAGCTCGTTGCCTGCAGGGTTGCCGAGCTGATCAGCAGGAAGTGCTGGCTCTGAATCATCAGCCTGATTAACATTCTATGGGGAAGAAAGGGCATCATTTCTGCCGTTATATTTTCATCCATGTCTTTTTTTGGATCTGTACATTTTCGTTACCCGGTTAATGTTCTCCATTTTATATCGATCCCTCAGTGAGGTGGCATGATTAGGTTCGCAAAGTGCTTCTTATTCGAATTCTCGCTGCATGTGGAGGGTTCTTTTTATTGAGTTTTGCTGCAGTGTTCGCTGTTCTCCCGAGCATGCCTGGCTGCTGCTGAGGGGAAGACTTGAACCGGAACTGGGAGTGCTTTCGCCCAATTGAGCCCGCACCCATCAGCGAGCTATCGCACCAGGGAAGGGCATTGCTGCTGATGTTTGCCAGCTGTCGTGAAACCAGCAGGGCAACGCCGTGCTTTGTGCTCTCTGAATGCAGCTTGATGACAGACCCGTCCGACTACCCCCACGTCAGCCGGCCCAGCCTCTAACCCGTGAGGAAGCTCAGTTCTGTTGAACGGACATTTCATTCATAAAGCTCCCTCGCTGCTTCACATACTCATTATTTGCTCAGCAGAAAATTAAAGAGCTCTGTGTAGAAATGAGTCACAGTCTAAATTTGAATTGGTACATCATGCAATTTGTTCAAACTGAGGTTTTATTTATATTGTAAAACGGTGTGCAAGCTGACTCTCAAGAGCCCGGACTTCACTGACGTGAGCATGTCGTCGCTGGACACATTTCTGATCCTGTTAATATATTATCTGTGCATTCTAGACCTCGCCTGCATACACGCAAACACTCCCAAAGCTGCCTGCGTCAGTATATCCCCATGGTGGACCTGCTCATCAGAGATGGGGGATGGAGGGTGGTGGGGCTGGTATTGATTTAAGAATTGGCTTGTATTCCACTGACAGTTTATCGCAAGTTTCCTCCAAATTAGTGTCAGTGTGAAACCTACCCTCAGGTGGGGTTAGGCTACTTAAAGTTACAAATAACCCAATCCTGCAAGTATAAAATTGCTGCTGTTTATGAAGTGCGCAGTCTTTTGTTGATAAAATACACATCTTCACATCCAATAATCAAAATGGTAATAACAGCTAAATGTCAGAAATTAGAACCAGGAACTGGAGTCTCCGATCCTGTGGCTATGTCCACAGGATCCATCTGGTCTTACGACCAGAAAGTCGGCGCCGCCCCCGCACCGATCCTCCACCTGGTGAGGGGCTAGCAGCCGCGCAGCGTAAAGCTCCCGGCTTTACCTGAGGATAAGACCTCAGACTGGCTGGGTCCGTACAACATGGCACCGACCGCGCACGCATCCGGCCTGCCAAAAACTGCCCCACTGTAACCAGCCTTGTCACCCCCGGACCAACCCCCCCTTAGGTCCGCCCAGCCCCTCGCCGAAGCTCCCCTGCCAGTGGAACAGCCCCCCCCCCCCCGCCCCAAGATTGTGGCGGCGCTGGACACAGTCCGCAGCTGCCACGCGAGGTCCCCGAACGGTATGAACACACACAAGCGACGCCATCGGGGACTCGGCTCGTCGGGGGCAGAGCATCGGGGGAGGGCCTCAGGTCTCGGCCTGCGACCATCCCAACTGCGTGTAGCATCCCAACTGCGGGCAGCACGGTAGCATTGTGGATAGCACAATTGCTTCACAGCTCCAGGGTCCCAGGTTCGATTCCTGGCTTGGGTCACTGTCTGTGCGGAGTCTGCACATCCTCCCCGTGTCTGCGTGGGTTTCCTCCGGGTGCTCCGGTTTCCTCCCACAGTCCAAAGATGTGCAGGTTAGGTGGATTGGCCATGATAAATTGCCCTTAGTGTCCAAAATTGCCCTTAGTGTTGGGTGGGGTTACTGGGTTATGGGGATAGGGTGGAGGTGTTGACCTTGGGTAGGGTGCTCTTTCCAAGAGCCGGTGCGACTCGATGGGCCGAATGGCCTCCTTCTGCACTGTAAATTCTATGATAAAATAGTTGTTAAAAATTAACGACAAACGGTTCATGTTTAATTAGACAAGTCTCAAGATCTCCTCATTAAGACATCTGAAGAATCCATATTGAAACCTAGTTTGCATGTTTTTGTTCCCTTCAAGACATAACCAAAAGTACAAAAGATCCTCCTTCATTATCAGTGCAGCTTGGTCAGAAGTATTGGGCAGTGAAATCCAATCACTGTTTCAAGACAGTAATTATCTCTTGACTTGTTGAATCCTGGCACACAGCAACCAGCAAATCTTCAGTTCATTTACAATGTGCGGTTAGATTTAATTTTATCCACAATTTGTAAGTGAGGGGTGTGGGATGGACATGGTGCCTGTTTTGGTCAAGTCACCTGCGGATGACGCGTCCAAAAATGACACCTTCTCCACACTGATCCGTCAAGTGTCCTGGTGGGTCAGTCAAAGAGTAACCTTCAACAGACTCAGTGGCAATACCCGTGGCCTGAATAGACTAGCTGTCCTTGGACAGGCATGTGAACAGAGGAGAGAATGATAAATAAGCCATGTAACCTAAAATGTTCCATCTCAAAATCTCCCATAGGCTACAATATCGAACAATCATTAACGCACAATGCACTCCCTTATGAAGGAACAATAGGGGCTCTTTGGTGCAGTAAGACATTTTAAAATATGATCCATAGAGAGAATAGACATGATATATATGTCTTTGAAGGACTGCGTCTGCAAGCGCTATGATTTTATCCTTCAGAGACAGCTGCCCCGCCTTTGGGCTCCAGTAGAAATGTCAACGGCCACCATCTCCGGACTAAATATACCAAATTGATTTAGCATGTTGAAACCTGCAGATTTGATTTTTATCACCTAATATATGAATTGACATTAAATTAAGCAACATTATAAAATGTTATTTATTAGCTGTGCTATCTGGAGTAAAAATATTTAAACATAACCAGTTAGAAAATAAAGAACAAAAGCCTGTTTAGCATAAGATCCTAAGGGATCTTGTCAATTAAGAATTGGAACCCAGACAATGTTAATGTTCACCCTTTCAAAAAGAAGTGAATTATACATGGAGAATATTTATGGACTCGCCCATATTTAAAAACGCACAGTTAATTATTATTTTATTTTTCTTTCTTTCTATTGCAATTGCGTAGCTAGACCATCCAAGGGTTCTGGTTGAACTCAGATTAAATATTGAAATATCATTGCAAGATGCTGAGCAGAATAAATTAATAGGCCACGAAGGAAAACACAATGGCCTAGATTTCTGCAGTGACAGATTTCTGCCTCACTGTCGTGACGGGAATGGTAGAAGGGCGAGAATATCCCGCAAACATGCTACATCCCATTTTTAAGGGACTGGGAATGGGGGTGGTGCATAGGGGCATTCCGTCCATGCGCAGTTCAGGCAGACGGCCATTTAGTCCATCAGCTGCCTCCATCCAAGTTGGATTTTGATAGCCCAGTCGGTGTGAAAACCGAAGTGTGCAGATCCGAGCTTTGACAAAGAGTCATCCAGACTCGAAACGTTAGCTTCCTTCTCTCTCCACAGATGCTGTCAGGCCTGCTGAGATTGTCCAGCATTTTCTGTTTTTGTCTCGGATTCCAGCAGCCGCAGTGATTGGCTTTTAGGTGAATTTTGCATATTGCCTTGGATAGCCTGGAGTGGTAGCCCCTTTTGGAGTGGTAAGGCACCCCTTTGCATCTAGTCTTGGGATCACTTTGGGGGAGGTCAGGTACCCTTTGGAATTGTTAAAATTAGGCATGAATGTGCAGTGAAAAGGCATAAACTCATAAAGTGGAACATTAATAGGAACTGTCAACCCACGTCAAAATTAACCGTCAAAACTATCAAATGGAACTGGCAAAAGTACTTATCAAAGGAACCTATCAAGCTGTCAAGCCATTTAAAAGCCTGTCCTTTAAATCTTTGAAAACATCTCTGGTGCGTTCAAAAATATCATTGTTTGCTATTTTACTCTGTCGGGGTAAACCTAAACACTTTCCGTGCAGCATGACAACTGCATGACGGATTTCACAACCATCCATTCTTAGAGTAGAGTGCCTGCCACTCCAGTTTGATCGACAGCTCCGAATGGTTATAGACTCTTTGAAGTGGGACAATGAATTCCAATGCTTGTTGTTAAAAGGGATTGTCCACTTGAATGAAATGATTGTTGATACAAGGCGTTATGTAGTTGGAGGAATAATAATGTGAAAAATGGTTTTTTATGTTTCAATGCGTTTTTTAAGTCAGTCACGATCCTAACTTGGAAATATATCACCATTCCTTCCCTGTTGCTGGGACAAAATCCTGGAACCCTCAAACAGCACTGTGGGTGTACCTCCGCATCAGGGACTGCAGCGGTTCATGAAGGCAGCTCACCATCACCTCCTGAGGGACTAGAGTGGGCACTAAATGCAGAACTAGCCAGCAACTCCCACATCCCTCAAACTGAAACTCTAAAAACTAAGTTGGCGTAGGGTTTAGAAATGGCCATGGGGTGGGTACAGAGGCATTGATGGAGGGTATGAGGGACCATAGAGGAGTGGGAAGCTTAGCATGGAGGTTTTGATGAGTTACGGTGTGCATACAGGACATGAGGTGGCAGGGTTAGGGGATGGGGAGTGTGTGAGAATTGAAGGGTGAGGTCTGGAGGGCTGTTTCACATTTTATTACTTAAAAATAGTTTGGACACTGTGCCGGAGCCCCAATGCAGGCTTTCTGCCAGCCCGCTTCTCCACCTGCCAACAACCAGCCTGCTTCCACATCTGTCTACACCCAACCCGATTCCAGACCTGCCTGTAACCATAAGATAAAAGCGAATTACTGCAGATGCTGGAATTTGAAACAAAAACAGAAAATACTGGACAATCTCAGCATGTCTGACAACATCTTGTCGAGAGAAAAAGGAGCTAACATTTCGAGTCTGCATGACTCTTTGTCAAAGCGTGCAGGAGGGCGTGTCAGGAGCAGCACCAGGCAGACCGAAAAATGAGGTGTCGACCTGGGGAAGCTACAACACGGGACTACTTGTGTACCAAAGAGTATAAGCAGCAAGTGATAGACAGAACTAAGCGATTCCACAACCAACAAAATAGATCTAAGCTCTGCAGTCCTGCCACATCCAGCTGTGAATAGTGGTGGACAATTAAACAACTCACTGGAGGAGGAGGCGCCACAAATATCCCCACCCTCAATGACGGAGGAGCCCAGCACATCTGTGCAAAAGATGAGGCTGAAGCATTTGCAATAATCTTCAGCCAGAAATGTCGAGTGGATGATCCATCTCAGTCTCCTCCAGAGGTCCCAAGCATCACTTCACATGATATCAAGAAACTGCTGAAGGCACTGGACACTGCAAAGGCTATGGGCCCCTGACAGTATTGAAGACCTGTGCTCCAGCACTTGCAGCACCCCCAACCCAGCTGTTCCAATTCAACGACAACACTGGCATCTACCCGGCAATGTGTCCTGTAAACAAAAATCAGGACAAATCCAACCCGGACAATTACTGCCCTATCAGCCTGCTCTCGATCATCAGCAAAGTGATGGAAGGGATCATCAACAGTGCCATCAAACGGCACTTACTTAACATTTTTAAAAAATATTTTTATTGAGGCATTTGTATAAACTGTAAATACACACAAAACAGAGCAAATATAAACAGGAACATCATAATAAATAACTATCTTACCAATACCACAACCCCCCCCGCCATTTCCCTCCTCCCATCCTGCCTTCCCCATCTTTAACTCCTTTACTCACCCCCACTTTCCCCCCTCCCCTCCCCCTGCTGACACGTCAGTCCTCCTGGAAGGTCTTGATGAATGGCTTCCACCTCCAGGAAAGCCCATCGACTGACCCTCTCAAGACAAACTTAATTTTCTCCAATGTTAGGAGCTCCTCCAGGTCGCTCAACCGCAACACCCCCCCCCCCCCCCCCCCCCCCCCGGTGTCTGTGGCTCCGGGTTCCTCCACCCAAGCAACCCCCCCCCCCCCCGGTGTCTGTGGCTCCGGGTTCCTCCACCCAAGCAAAATCCGCCT
Organism: Scyliorhinus torazame; assembly: GCF_047496885.1. Lineage (NCBI taxonomy): Eukaryota > Metazoa > Chordata > Chondrichthyes > Carcharhiniformes > Scyliorhinidae > Scyliorhinus > Scyliorhinus torazame. Next base: position 5,313,807 of record NC_092724.1, read on the forward strand.
CTGTGCAATCAGGGGCCACGCCAAGGCCCATAAACCTCTCCAGCATCTTGGCCACAAACGCCGGCGTCCTCTCCCTCAATGCCTTCAGGCATCCCCACGATTCTTAAGTTCTGTCTCCGGAAGCGATTCTCCAGGTCCTCCACCTTCTCCTTTAACTGCTTCTGAGTCTCCCGCATCACACCTATTTCAGCCGCCAATGGGGCAAGTTGCTCCTCGTGCTCCCCCACTGCCTCCTCCACATAACCTGGCCCTGGGACTCCAGCCTCTGTTCCAAGCGGTTAATTCCAACTTTCAGTGGTTCCACCGCCTTGGCTAGGTCTTCTGGGCATCCCTGGTCTGCTGACTGAACTTCTCGTATAAGAAGTTCATCAGCTGCTCCGTCGACCATTGCGCAGGCAGGGCTGACCCTTACCCTGCGCCATCTTGACCTGTGGTGCGCAAATATTCTCTTGCTCCCTTCTTCCCGACCCACTTCCGATCCGTTGATCCATCCACCAGCCCCACCAGTGAAGTTTAACTTTTATCCAGTCACTTCTGCACCTTTTTTCAGCGAAACATGCACCCAACAAGCGGGGAAAAAGTCCAAAAAGCCGCCCCAAGCGGGAGCTGCCAAATGTGCGACCACTCAACCCAAGGCCGCCTCCGAAATTCCCTACTTAGCAATAACATGAAATTCAGTTTGAATTCCGTCAGGGTCACTCAGCTCCTGACCTCATTATAACCTCAGTTCAAACATGGACAAAAGAGCTGAATGCCAGAGGTGAGGTGAGAGTGACTGTCCCTCGACATCAAGGCAGCGTTTGACCGAGTGCGGCATCAAGGAGCCCGAGCTAAACTGGACTCAATGGGAATCAGGGGGGGAACTCTCCGCTGGTTGGAGTCATACCCGGCACAAAGGAAGATGGTTGTGGTGGTTGGAGGTTAGTCATCTCAGTCCCGGGAAATCACTGCAGGAGTTCCTCAGGGTAGTGTCCTGGGCCCAACCATCTTCAGCTGCTTCATCAATGACCTGCCTTCCAAAATAAGGTCTGATGTGAGGATGTTTGCTGATGACTGCACGATGTTCAGCACCGTTTCCGACTCCTCAGACACTAAAACAGTCCACATGCAAATGCAGCAAGACCTGGACAATATCCAGGCTTGGACTGACAAGTGACAAATGACATTCACACCACACAAGTACCAGGCAAATGACCATCTCCAGTAAGAGAGAATCAAAGCATCTCTCCTTGACATTCAATGGCATTACCATCACTGAATTCCCCACATCCTGGGGGTTACCATTGACCAGATGTTGAACTGGACTCACCATAAAAATACTGTGGCTATGAGAGCAGGTCAGGGGCTAGGAATCCTGCAGTGTGTAACTCACCTCATGACTCCGCAAAGCCTGTCTACCATCTACAGGGCGCAAGTGGTGGAATACTCTCTACTTGCTTCGATGAGTGCAGCTCCAACAACCCTCAAGAAGCTCGATGTCATCTAGGACAAAGCAGCCCATTTGATTGGCACCCTGTCCACAAATATTCACTCCCTCCACCACCGATGAACTGTGGCAGCCGTGTGTACCATCGATAAGATTCACTTTAGGAACACACCAAGATTCTTTATGCCTTCGAAACCCATGACCACTATCATCCTGAAGGACAGGGGCCACAGATACATGGGAACACCACCACCTGGAAGTTCCCTTCCAAGTCACCAAGTTATCCACCATCCTGACTTGGGAATATATTGGCCGTTCCTTCACTGTTGCTGAGTCAACATCCTGGAACTCCCAGCCCCCCCTCCTAACAGCACAGTGGGTGTACCTACACCACATGGACTGCTGCAGCGGTTCAAGAAAGTGGCCCACCTGCCCTTCTCAAGGGCAATTACGTTTGGGCAAAAAATGCTGGCCTTGCCAGTGAAGCCCACAACCCGGGAGAATGAATTTTTTTAAAATTCACTCACACTACAGTCAGCTGTCGCATTAGTGTGGCTAGGACAAGGGTGTGGTATGAGATGCTCAAACTCCATGCATCTAATCAGATTGGCATGTGATAGGATCAGCTTTAACGTAAGCCAATAATGGTCCAATTTGCAGAGCCCCAGCATCTCTGCAAAAATGCAGTTTCTGCACATTTTCCCGTCAGTGGTAATTTGCTGGGGGGGGGGGGGGTGTTTGCGTGTGCGGAAAAAATCCCTTTATTTGTGGGAAAATGTCTATTTGTTAATCTGAGCGAGTGGTGAGGGGGTGGGGGGAGAGGGGCGGGGGGAGAGTTTCTCCCCTGGAACACACAGCAATGGCAAAATAGATTGGGATTTATTGGGATCAGAAATGTTCTAAAATTGAAGGTATGAAGGGATTTGCATGTGTTTGACCTTGAGCTGTTGCTGCTATTTTGAGATCAGGTGAAAACATCTAAGGATTAGCAATGAAAGACAAAACTATTTATGTGTTTGTCTGTATATAATATATATATGCACTATATGTATATGTGCGTATATATATTTATATAATACATATATGCATGTCAATATATATATTTATGTTGAAAGAGAAATATAGAATGTATATTTGTAACAACAATGCTTGAGCTTGAGTACCCCGTGCAGACACTTAATTTTGTGCAGTGCTGTTCAGATCAGCTGCCCAAACACAAAGGTCTTTTAGAGGGCAAACTGCTCCAATGGTGACAGATGTCCTTTCATGTTTAGCTCCCTCCTCGCAGCAGACAATGTACCAAATCTGGGATCAAACCTCCCACTCAGTGCTCGGAATGACCTCAGGGAAATGCCTCACGGCCAAACCTAAGTCCTTTCCCCCACCTCATCCGACTCAGAAAGGTCGCCGCCATCCATGGTCAAAACAGAAGGCTATAATTAAGAGAGGGGGAGCCAGCAAAACAACGAGGGGAATGTGCAATGGCAGCTTTATCAATTCAATCTCTTCCTTTAGCACTGAATAATCATCTAGGGATTAACCTCGTGCGATTCATGATCTGGCTGGATCTTTCAGTGTTGCTGCCTTATTACTGAAATGGAGGATGCACTTTACATTCTCAGGTTCAATCTTCCTTCACAATACTTCTGGACTCCCCTGCACTTGATTCATCAAAAAATGATGAAGAACAAGTTCCTTTCTGTCAGTATACAGAGAAGTATTAATCACAAATATGTATTTCTGCATGTCTAAAAGGCCTGATGATAGCACTCTCTGACAGGATGAAACCTTAAATTAATGGTATATGAGATTTTATCAGTTTTGTAGCATTCCACAACTGCTACCAGAATGATTATTACCTGTCTCCTTTATTTAAACTACATCTGCGCTACTTCCATTAACTCTGATCCCTTAGGTTAGGGAGTGTCTATTAAAACAAAGCAAATCAAACAGTGTTGTTGTTTGTGGTCATTATTCAGTGACCCCTGATGAAATAATCTGTCTGTGGATGTTAGTGAGGAGGATGGGGTTTGTCTTTAAAGGCATTACATGATGGGAATAGTTTGCCTTTGTTCACTGACTAGGTTCATTTCGGTAGCTCACTGGAGGATAATCATACTTCAGTCATGAGTTGGTGCTTTGAGAGGAGGAGGGAGTTATGGATGAAACATTAATTCTGTTTCGCTGTCCACAGATGCTGCCAGACCTGCTGTGTCTATCCAACATTTTCTGTTATTACAGGTGTGTCTTGCGTTTGGTGTTAGATTCACTAACCTTAACCCTAACTCTTGGAAAGGTCAACTGCAACTGACCGCCATCAGACACCCTCATCAGGCCCCCCCAACAGAGGCCCCCATCAGACCCCCTCATCAGGCCCCCCCAACAGAGGCCCCCATCAGACACCCTCATCAGGCCCCCCCAACAGAGGCCCCCATCAGACCCCCTCATCAGGCCCCCCCAACAGAGACCCCCATCAGGTCCCCTCATCAGGTCCCCCCCCCCAACAGAGACCTCCATCAGACTCCAGCAGAGATGATTCAGCAGAGACAACATCCTTGACACCCATTGCGACTACCTCTGACAAGGGGACTCAGCCTATTGGGGAGCCAAGAGCCGTTCCCCCTGACGATGAAGATTTGGAGTTTGAAATGGAGACTGAGGAAATTGATCCTCCCCCCCCCCCCAATCTCCAGTCCGCTTCACGGCCCCTGACCCGGCTCCACCTGCCTCCAACTCGAGGCCTTGCACCAAGCTGCGAAAGAGGCCTCATCACCGCGGGAGTGAGGGGGGTGATTTGGACCTGAGGGGGGGGAGGGGAAGGAGGACCATGGAGGATCGCCATGTGGCTTTGTAGAATACGAGTTCCCGTGTTGAACAGATGGAGGCTGTCATAACATACACCAGCATATCATGGTGCAGATACACACACACTGATGGACACACAGCGGGACCAATCAACACCGTAGCCAATCACCAGTTAGAGCACACTCACTATAAAGACAGGGGGCATCAGAGTTCCCGCTCATTCGGCCTCCTACAAGGACAGAGCTCCCAGCCTGCAGCACAGATCCTCACCATGTGCTGAGTGCATAGACTGGTTCGGACAGGTATAGGTCTTTAGTTTAATCTAACACCGTGAAAGTATGTTCAAGAGTTTCTAACTTAATAAAATAGTGTTGCACTATTTTAAGTGTTGGTGGCCTGTGTGTGTTCCACTGATCCAGAGCGCCCAACACATCAGAGGCCGGTCCAGCTGGGGCTCGTTAGCGGGACCTTTAAATGTAGCCCCCAGACCCGGACTGGCCATTCACGATAATCCTGGGCTGGGACATTTGTTTCGTGAGCTGTGGTAGCAGCTTTTATTTTCAGTTTAAAATAAACCAGTTTGGTCTTTCACTCTGTGCCTCCTCGAATTATCACTTCCGTAGGCCACAATGTGATAATGACAAAATAATCTATTTTTGTGATAAATCGTGGCCACGATACTGGCAGCTTGAACCCACAGCCCTTCGAGGTGAAAGTGCTGCAACTTAGCTCGAGTTGGCATTTCAGTGTAGTGATAAACATCCAAACATTCTGTGGGTTAGAACAAAGAACAAAGAAATGTACAGCACAGGAACAGGCCCTTCGGCCCTCCAAGCCCGTGCCGACCATGCTGCCCGACTAAACTACAATCTTCTACACTTCCTGGGTCCGTATCCCTCTATTCCCATCCTATTCATGTATTTGTCAAGATGCCCCTTATACGTAACTATCGTCCCTGCTTCCACCACCTCCTCCGGTAGCGAGTTCCAGGCACCCACTATCCTCTGCGTAAAAAACTTGCCTCGTACATCTACTCTAAACCTTGCCCCTCTCACCTTAAACCTATGCCCCCGAGTAATTGACCCCTCTACCCTGGGGAAAAGCCTCTGACTATCCACTCTGTCTATGCCCCTCATAATTTTGTAGATCTCTATCAGGTCGCCCCTCAACCTCCTTCGTTCCAGTGAGAACAAACCGAGTTTATTCAACCGCTCCTCATAGCTAATGCCCTCCATACCAGGCAACATTCTGGTAAATCTCTTCTGCACCCTCTCTAAAGCCTCCACATCCTTCTGGTAGTGTGGCGACCAGAATTGAACACTATACTCCAAGTGTGGCCTAACTAAGGTTCTATACAGCTGCAACATGACTTGCCAATTCTTATACTCAATGCCCCGGCCAATGAAGGCAAGCATGCCGTATGCCTTCTTGACTACCTTCTCCACCTGTGTTGCCCCTTTCAATGACCTGTGGACCTGTACTCCTAGATCTCTTTGACTTTCAATACTCTTGAGGGTTCTACCATTCACTGTATATTCCCTACCTGCATTAGACCTTCCAAAATGCATTACCTCACATTTGTCCAGATTAAACTCCATCTGCCATCTCTCCGCCCAAGTCTCCAAACAATCTAAATCCTGCTGTATCCTCCGACAGTCCTCATCGCTATCCGCAATTCCACCAACCTTTGTGTCGTCTGCAAACTTACTAATCAGACCAGTTACATTTTCCTCCAAATCATTTATATATACTACAAAGAGCAAAGGTCCCAGCACTGATCCCTGTGGAACACCACTGGTCACAGCCCTCCAATGAGAAAAGCATCCTTCCATTGCTACTCTCTGCCTTCTATGGCCTAGCCAGTTCTGTATCCACCTTGCCAGCTCACCCCTGATCCCGTGTGACTTCACCTTTTGTACTAGTCTACCATGAGGGACCTTGTCAAAGGCCTTACTGAAGGCCATATAGACAACATCCACTGCCCTACCTGCATCAATCATCTTAGTGACCTCCTCGAAAAACTCTATCAAGTGAGTGAGACACGACCTCCCCTTCACAAAACCGTGCTGCCTCTCACTAATACGTCCATTTGCTTCCAAATGGGAGTAGATCCTGTCTCGAAGAATTCTCTCCAGTAATTTCCCTACCACTGAAGTAAGGCTCACCGGCCTGTAGTTCCCGGGATTCACATTCATCCTAGGACCACTCTTATCCTTGTCCACCAGTACTTTAAAACTTACTGAATTGTGGTCACTGTTACCGAAATGCTCCCCTACTGAAACATCTACCACCTGGCCGGGCTCATTCCCCAATACTGTCTACATATTGTTTTAAGAAGCCCTCCTGGATGCTCCTTACAAACTCCGCCCCGTCTAAGCCCCTGGCACTAAGTGAGTCCCAGTCAATATTGGGGAAGTTGAAGTCTCCCATCACCACAACCCTGTTGTTTTTACTCTTTTCCAAAATCTGTCTACATATCTGCTCCTCTATCTCCCGCTGGCTGTTGGGAGGCCTGTAGTAAACACCCAACATTGTGACTGCACCCTCCTTATTCCTGATCTCTACCCATATAGCCTCACTGCCCTCTGAGGTGTCCTCTCGCAGTACAGCTGTGATATTCTCCCGAACCAGTAGCGCAACTCCGCCTCCCCTTTTACATCCCCCTCTATCCCGCCTGAAACATCTAAATCCTGGAACGTTTAGCTGCCAATCCTGCCCTTCCCTCAACCAGGTCTCTGTAATGGCAACAACATCATAGTTCCAAGTACTAATCCAAGCTCTATGTTCATCTGCCTTACCCGTAATACTTCTTGCATTAAAACATATGCACTTCAGGCCACCAGACCCGCTGTGTTCAGCAACTTCTCCCTGTCTGCTCTGCCTCAGAGCCACACTGTCCCTATTCCCTAGTTCTCCCTCAATGCTCTCACCTTCTGACCTATTGCTCCCATGCCCACCCCCGTGCCATACTAGTTTAAACCCTCCCGTGTGACACTAGCAAACCTCGCGGCCAGGGTATTTATGCCTCTCCGGTTTAGATGCAACCCGTCCTTTTTATACAGGTCACACCTGCCCCGGAAGAGCTCCCAGTGGTCCAGATAATGGAAACCCTCCCTCCTACACCAGATGTTTAGCCACGTGTTTAGCTGCTCTATCTTCCTATTTCTAGCCTCACTGGCACGTGGCACAGGGAGTAATCCCGAGATTACAACCCTCGAGGTCCTGTCTTTTAACTTTCTGCCTAGCTCCCTGAACTCCTGCTGCAGGACCTCATGCCCCTTCCTGCGTATGTCGTTAGTACCGATATGTACAACGACCTCTGCCTGTTTGCCCACCCCCTTCAGGATGCCCTCTACCCGTTCGGAGACATCCTGGACCCTGGCACCAGGGAGGCAACATACCATCCTGGAGTCTCTTTCACGTCCACAGAAGCGCCTATCTGTGCCCCTGACTATAGAGTCCCCTATTACTATTACTCTTCTGCGCTTTGACCCTCCCTTCTGAACATCAGAGCCAGCCGTGGTGCCACTGCTCTGGCTACTGCTGTTTTCCCCTGATAGGCTATTCCCCCTGACAGTATCCAAAGGGGTATATCTGTTCGAGAGGGGGACAACCACAGGGGATTCCTGCACTGACTGCCTGCCCTTTCTGGTGGTCACCCATTTCTCTGCCTGCACCTTGGGTGTGACCACATTTACATAACTGCGATCTATGACGCTTTCCGCCACCTACATGCTCCTAAGTGCATCCAATTGCTGCTCCAACCGAACCATGCGGTCTGTGAGGAGCTCCAGTTGGGTGCACTTTCTGCAGATGAAGCCATCCGGGACGCTAGAAGCCTCCCGGACCTGCCACATCTCACAGTCAGAGCACAGCACCCCTCTAACTGACACTGCATCAATTAATTAAAATTAAAATTTAAAGAAATTTTTTTTTTTTTTGAATATTTTTTTTTTTTAATTTCAAAGTTACTGTTAACTATCTGTTTCCTAGCACTAGATTTCTAATAGAAATGTGAAAGTTAAATATAGTACTCTCCGATCTCTGGCTTAGATATCCCTCTAAATTATAATTAAGTAATTATGTTTAATTAGTTACCAATGCTCAATTTTTTTTAATTTAGTGTAGAATCCCAACCAGTCACTCAGGCCACAGCTTTTCTGTGATGTCACTTCAGTTTCCCCTGACACACACACAATTTGAAAAAGGTACAAAAGTAAAAATGAGTAAAAAAGTAAAAATGAGTAAAAATCACTTACTTACCTTCTTAGTGTTAATAATAAAATATTGTACTTACCTCACACCAATGGGTTTTATTATTAGGTTAGAGGAGGAGGGCAGGTGGGAGACACTACACGTGTCTCGGGTTTCCTCTCCACCAGAATTTATTGGTGAGGGTCTTCCCAGACGTCCGCGGGTCGAACTTCCTGTTCCCGCCTTAAATACTAAAATATAAAAAAAAACAGAAAAGAGTGACCGAAAACGGGACCAGGTAAGTGTTTTTAAAGGACAGACTTACCTCCCAGCAATCACTTCCGCACTGCCCCCGCTGAAATTGACTCACCAGCTCTTCTCCCGCCGAAATCGACTCTTGGTTGGTGACAGTCTGATCTTCTGCTTCTGACATTCTTCATGTATTTAGTGCAATGTTCAGAAGGATTCAGGAGAAAAGGGAAGCTGCAGCCTCCATGACAATATTTAATACCAGATCATTGGCCATGGTGTAAAATGACCTTTCCAATAATTCACTGTTTTGTGTAAAGAAAACACATCGATTTCATGGCAAATCTAGATTCGCTTGACACCCGTTGTTTGTCTACGTGGATCTGGTTGCGACCGAGGGGAAAGGAGACTGAGGGTACATGGAAACCAGTGAAACTTGAACTAAGTCATATTCAATTGGTAGAATGAAAGGAATGAAGAAATGTTAGCTGACAGTCTCATTCAACCAGAGTTAGCCATTCTCCTAAACACACAAAACCTGCCATGAATCTATGGGTAGACTTTTAAGGATGGCAAGGGATTGGCACCTGCCATCTGTGAATCTGTGCCTGATATGCAGCCACCTTCTCTGTAACTCCTACTGCCATATAGCGCTCACTTGAACATTGATTGGCAGTGGGCAGGTCCTCTGTCCGCCCTTGGAAAGAGATCCTACCCATGAGAGCTTTGTTTGGCTGACAGCCTTCAGCAACTGTGGACACTAAAGGGCCTTTGCTCCCCGACCCCCCTCCCGGCCCTGCCTCAGAGCCCGCTTTGGAGGCGTGTAAAATCCTGCCCTATGTCACTGTCGTCCTTTAAATTATTAAAGACATATACCCGCACACGTGTAAATTGGATTTTGACCTGTGCTAACAAATAGGAAATCCCTGCTGATATCCACACACGTGGCTGAGGGTGAGACCTGAAATTCACCGACAGCCATTTCAATGCAAACCTTGCGGATGTTCTCCGATAGGCGAGGATTTATGGTTTTCGTGGAAACAAATTAGACAGAATCACAGTTTTCAATCCCCCAAAATGCCTACAAAAATCTCAAAATGTCTGTCATAAAAATGTATCAGACTTCAATGCCTGCCTGGGCTGAGTGGTAAACACTCAATTCTGAACCAGATGGTTGTGGGATCAAGTCCCACTTGACCACTTAATCTAACAGTGCAGCACTGAGGGAGGGCTGCAGTGTTGGTGGTGCCATCTTTCAGACGCGATGTTAAAAGGAGGCACTATTTTGAAAAAACAACAACAGGTCAGTTTTCCAGAATGCCCTGGCCAAGTCTTCACCCACCAATGATATCAGCAAAGCCGATGATTTCATCTTTATTGATTGATCTTTGTCACAATGAATTTGAGCAACACATCGTGACATTTATAGAGTTTACAGGGTGAGTTAAGGGTTGATTTTCAAGTTCTCATTCTTTTTTCCAAATCCCTTCACGGCCTTGCTCCAACTTGCTCCTGCACCATAACCCTTTGAAATATCTGTGCTTACCTAATTCTCACCTCTCAAGCATCCTCAATTTTAATCGTGCCGTCATTGATGGCCGGGCTTCAGTTGCCTTGGTCCTGAGCTGTGCTACTGTGTCCCCCAGAAAGAGTAGACTATATTGTCCAAGTTCTTTGGAAGACAGGATAATGTCTGAGGCATCAGCGCTGCTCCACCAATGGCCTTTCCTCCACCATAAGATCAGAAGTGGGAATGTTCGCTGATGACTGTACAATGTTCAGCACCATTTGCGACGCCTCAGATACTGAAACATGCCCACAGCAACAAGACCTGGACAACATTCAAGTTTGGGCTGATAAATGGCTATTAACATTCACATCACACAAGGTGCCAGGCAATGATCGTCGTCTCCAACAAGAGAGAATCAAACCATCATCCATGCAAAGGCATTACCATCACTGAATCCCTCACTATCAACATCCTGGGGATTACCAATAACCAGAAATGGAACAAAATATAAATACAAGGGCAGCTCAGAAGCTGGGAATTCTATGGATAGTAACTCAAACCTTGGGCGGGATTCGCCGACCCCCCGCCGGGTCGGAGAATCGCCGGCGGCTGGCGTGAATCCCGCCCCCGCCGGTTGCCAAATTCTCCGGCACCGGATATTCGGCGGGGGTGGGAATCGCACCGCGCCGGTTGGCGGGCCCCCCCGGCGATTCTCCAGCCCGCGATGGGCCGAAGTCCCGCTGCTGGAATGCCTGTCCCGCTGGCGAGAATCAAACCACCTCTCTTACCGGCGGGACAAGGCGGCGCGGGCGGGCTCCGGGGTCCTGGGGGGGGGCGCGGGGCGATCTGGCCCCGGGGGGTGCCCCCACGGTGGCCTGGCCCGCGATCGGGGCCCACCGATCCACGGGCGGGCCTGTGCCGTGGGGGCACTCTTTTCCTTCCGTCTTCACCATGGTCTCCACTATGGCGGAGGCGGAAGAGACCCCTCCACTGCGCACGCGCGGGGATGCCGTGAGCGGCCGCTGACGCTCCCGCGCATGTGCCGCACGGCAAAGTCATTTCCGCGCCTGCTGGCGGGGCACCAAAGGCCTTTCCCACCAGCTGGCGGGGCGGAAATCAGTCCGGCGTGGGCCTAGCCCCTCAAGGTGAGGGCTAGGCCCCTCAAGATGCGGAGAATTCCGCACCTTCGGGGCGGCGCGATGCCGGACTGATTTGCGCCGTTTTTGGTGCCGGTTGGCGGACATCGCGCCGATTGTGGAGAATCCCGCCCCTTGACTCCCCAAAACCATCTACAAGGCACAAGTCAGGAGTGTGATGGAATACTCTCCACTTGCCTGGATGAGTGCAGCTCCAACAACACTCAAGAAGCTCAACACCATCCAGGACAAAGCAGCCTCGCTTGATTGCTTCCCCTTCCACAAACATTCAAACCCTCCATCACCAACAAAAAGTGACAGCCGTGTGCACCATGTACAAGATGCACTGCAGCAGTCATTAAGACTCCTTTGACAGCACCTTCCAAATCCTCAGCCACCTAAGAGGACAAAGGGGGGGCAGATACATGGGAACACCACCACCTGCAAATTCCCCTTAAAGCCACACACCATCCGCCCCCAATCTATATTCTTAAAACAATATGTAGATAGTCTAACTAGGGAAGGGGCTATACTGGACCTGGTACTGGGGAATGAGCCCGGCCAGGTGGTAGAAGTATTACTAGGGGAGCATTTCGGGAACAGTGATCACAATTCAGTAAGTTTTAAAGTGCTGGTGGACAATGATAAGAGTGGTCCTAGGGTGAATGTGCTAAATTGGAAGGCTAATTGTAACAATATTAGGCAGGAACTGAAGAACCTAGATTGGGGGCGGATGTTTGAGGGTAAATCAACATCTGACGTGTGGGAGGCTTTCAAATGTCAGTTGAAAGGAATTTAGGACCGGCATGTTCCTGTGCGGAAGAAGGATAAATACGGCAAATTTCGGGAACCTTGGATAACGAGAGATATTGTAGGCCTTGTCAAAAAGAAAAAGGAGGCATGACTTCCGGGTGCGGCGATGACCAGCTAAGTCGCACGTTTCGGCACCTCCCGTTGAAACGGACTTTTGGGCTTTTATTAAGAGCCCCAACGGCAATTTTTAACGGCCAAAATCATTGTGCGGTGAAATAGGAGGGAATCCCCCCGGATAAATATGGATAAAGGAGAGGATAGCGGCCGGATTGCAGTGGATCCACTGGAGCAGCGGCAAGGAAGGGAAGCTCAAAGCAAGGTGGCGTTGGAAGGTGGCTGTTTGGTATGGGGCCTGGAGCAACAAGAATTCCTGCGGCGCTGTGTGGAAGAGCTGAAGAAGGAGGTGTTGGCCCCGATGCTACAGGCGATTGAAGGGCTAAAGGAGGTGCAGAGGACCCAGGAGTTGGAGCTTCTGGTCGTGAAGGCAAAGGCTGCGGAGAATGAGGATGAAATACAGGGCCTGGTGGTAAAGACAGAGACGCACGAGGCAGAGCATAAAAGGTGTGTGGAGAGGTTGGAAGCCCTGGAGAATAACTCGAGGAGGAAGAATTTAAGAGTCTTGGGTCTTCCCGAAGGCACAGAGGGGACGGACGTCGGGGCATATGTGAGCACGATGCTTCACTCGCTAATGGGATCGGAGGCCCCGACGGGCCCTTTGGAGGTGGAGGGAGCTTACCGAGTTCTGGCGCGAAGACCAAAGGCAGGAGAAATACCTCGAGCCATAGTGGTGAGGTTTCACCGCTACAATGACAGAGAGATAGTTCTAAGATGGGCGAAGAAAACTCGGAGCTGCAGGTGGGAGAACGCGATGATCCGCCTGTACCAGGATTGGAGTGCGGAGGTGGCAAGAAGGAGGGCAAGTTTCAACTGGGCCAAGGCGGTGCTCCACAAAAAGAAGGTTAAATTTGGAATGTTGCAGCCGGCGAGACTGTGGGTCACACACCAAGGGAAGCACCACTACTTTGAGACGGCAGGAGAGGCGTGGACATTCATTGTGGACGAGAAGCTGGAATAGTCTGGCGAGAGAAAAAGCTTCTGTAATAAAGTGGTGGGGTGATTATGTGGGACGAGGAAGGGGAAGGGGGGGGGAATTTTTTCAATTTTTCAATTTTGTAACTTTTCTCTTTTCCCCTCGTTGGGGGGGGGGGGGAGTATGGGGAACTGTGGGCGCCGGTGGGAAGGAAAGGGGAAGGAGAAGGGAACTTCGCCATCAGGGGCGGGGCCGAGTGGGAAACGCGGGCTTTGCTCCCGCGCTGTGATAATTGTGGCGGGAACAGGGACGCAGGAAGGAGGGGGCCTCGCACAATGAGGGGCCGAGGACAAACGGGGGAAGCCGAGGTCAGCCAGAGTTTGCTGACTTCTGGGAGCAACATGGGGAGTGCAACTACGCTAGAAAGGGATCTAGCGGAGGGGGGGGGGGAGTTAACTGGGTTGCTGCTGCTAAGGGGAAGGGGAGCTGTTATGTGGCGGGGTGGTCGGGACGGGAGAGCACCGTCGGTGGGATATACGGGTACGTGGGAACCGGGTGAGGAGCTGGGTTAGAAAAGGGGATGGCTAGTCGACATGAGCGGGTGGGTCCTCAGGGGTGTTTTTGTCTGGATATTTTTACTTGGATATGTATATTGGCTTGTTTGACTTTATTATTTGGGAGAGCTAATATTTTGTTATGGCAGTTGCCATTTAGTTTATATATTATTTATTTATTTGTTAAAATACGGTCACTATTATTTATATTGTTTTATTGTTGTAAAAAGGGAAAGTTTTTGTATTGTTTTGTTTGGCCGGAAAAAAAAATTGAATAAAATATATTTTTTTTTTAAAAGAAAAAGGAGGCATTTGTCAGGGCTAGAAGGCTGGGAGCAGACGAAGCCTGTGTGGAATATAAGGAAAGTAGGAAGGAACTTAAGCAAGGAGTCAGGAGGGCTAGAAGGGGTCACGAAAAGTCATTGGCAAATAGGGTTAAGGAAAATCCCAAGGCTTTTTACACGTACATAAAAAGCAAGAGGGTAGCCAGGGAAAGGGTTGGCTCACTGAAGGATAGGCAAGGGAATCTATGTGTGGAGCCAGAGGAAATGGGCGAGGTACTAAATGAATACTTTGCATCAGTATTCACCAAAGAGAAGGAATTGGTGGATGTTGAGTCTGGAGAAGGGTGTGTAGATAGCCTGGGTCACATTGAGATCCAAAAGGACGAGGTGTTGGGCGTCTTGAAAAATATTAACGTAGATAAGTCCCCAGGGCCTGATGGGATCTACCCCAGAATACTGAAGGAGGCTAGAGAAGAAATTGCTGGGGCCTTGACAGAAATCTTTGGATCCTCACTGTCTTCAGGTGATGTCCCAGAGGACTGGAGAATAGACAATGTTCCTTTTTTTAAGAAGGGTGGCAAGGGTAATCCAGGGAACTACAGGTCGGTGAACCTTATGTCAGTGGTAGGGAAATTACTGGAAAGAATTCTTCGAGACAGGATCTACTCCCATTTGGACGCAAATGGACGTATTGGCGAGAGGCAGCACGGTTTTGTGAAGGGGAGTTCATGTCTCACTAACTTGATAGAGTTTTTCGAGGTCACAAAGATGATTGATGCAGGTAGGGCAGGGGATGTTGTCTATCTGGACTTCAGTAAGACTTTTGACAAGGTCCCTCATAGCAGACTGGTACAAAAGGTGAAGTCACACGGGATCAGGGGTGAGCTGGCAAGATGGATACAGAACTGGCTAGGTCATAGAAGGCAGAGATTAGCAATGGAAGGGTGCTTTTCTGATTGGAGGGCTGTGACTAGTGGTGTTCCACAGGGATCAGTGCTGGGACCTTTGCTGTTCGTAGTATATATAAATGATTTGGAGGAAAATGTAACTGGTCTGATTAGTAAGTTTGCAGACGACACAAAGGTTGGTGGAATTGCGGATAGCGATGAGGACTGTCAGAGGATACAGCAGGATTTAGATCGTTTGGAGATGGCAGATGGAGTTTAATCCAGACAAATGTGAGGTAATGCATTTTGGAAGGTCTAATGCAGGGAGGGAATAAACAGTGAATGGTAGAACCCTCAAGGGTATTGACAGTCAGAGAGATCTAGGTGTACAGGTCCACAGGTCACTGAAAGGGTCAACACAGGTGGAGAAGGTAGTCAAGAAGGCATACGGCATGCTTGCCTTCATTGGCCGGGGCATTGAGTATAAAAATTGGCAAGTCATGTTGCAGCTATATAGAACCTTAGTTAGGCCACACTTGGAGTATAGTGTTCAATTCTGGTCGCCACACTACCAGAAGGATGTGGAGGCATTAGAGAGGGTGCAGAAGAGATTTACCAGGATGTTGCCTGGTATGGAGGACATTAGCTATGAGGAGAGGTTGAATAAACTCGGTTTGTTCTCACTGGAATGACGGAGGTTGAGGGGCGACCTGATAGAGTTCTAAAAAATTATGAGGGGCATAGACAGAGTGGATAGTCAGAGGCTTTTTCCGAGGGTAGAGGGGTCAATTACTAAGGGGCATAGGTTTAAGGTGCGAGGGGCAAGTTTTAGAGGAGATGTACGAGGCAGGTTTTTTCCACAGAGGGTAGTGGGTGCCTGGAATTCCCTGCCGGAGGAGGTGTTGGAAGCAGGGACGATAGTGATGTTTCAGGGGCATCTTGACAAATACATGAATAGGATGGGAATAGAGGGATACGGACCCCGGAAGTGCAGAAGATTTTAGTTTAGACAGGCAGCATGGTCGGCACAGGCTTGGAGGGCCGAAGGGCCTGTTCCTGTGCTGTACTTTTCTTTGTTTTTTGTTCTTTGTTTTCCCACTCACTCTCACCACCACTCACTAACACATGCACACCCACTCACAATGGGTGAGGGTGAGTGAATGAGCACCGTGAACCTGGAACTGAGGCACACATACACACACAAACACACACTGACCCTCTCACAGTCTGGTCATTTTTATCAATTGCTCTTTTTTAGATTAACAATTTATTGCTGTAACATTGCTGTAATTTTGCTCGGCAGTGGTCTCCTTTTAAAAAAACCTCCACTCTTTCTTTTGAAATTCAGTCTATTGTCGTGCGAAACCTTGACTTTCCGAAACGTACTCGTCATTAGGGGATGGTTTAGCACAGTGGGCTAAACAGCTGGCTCATAATGCAGAACAATGCCAGCAGCATGGGTTCAATTCCCATACCGGCCTCCCCGAACAGGTGCTGGAATGTGGCGACTAGGGGCTTTTCACAGTAACTTCATTGAAGCCTACTTGTGACAATAAGCGATTAATCATCGGCTCCGTAAGTGAGAGAAAAATGCCAATGTGACCCCGGAGTGAAAAGTTTGTTCATGTCTGTATTGAAGCTAATATTAAAAGATTATTGGACCATACATTCATTCTTCATTCACGATATTTTTTTTTGAACACTGAGCGGAACATCTTTTTTTAACAATTGGTGCAATGCAGCTACCTCTGTCTTCCTTCAAGGGTTAAAGTTCAAAGACAATATGAGCAATTGCATGGTTTATAAATATGTGCATAATACTGAATCTACCTGTCAAGCCTGGTCTGACTCCAGCACATTCATTTTGTCTGAAATTCCCTTTCTGTTCATCTGCTGTCCATAAGAAAAGCTCATTAATTTCCTGCTGGTCTTTTCTGTCTCTTTTATGATGCTGTCAAACATCACTGACATGTAAAAAGGGTTTTGCATTTGTATTAACCTGTCTAATTTGTCAGATAATTTAAGCCCGTATTTGCTCGAAGATGTGAAAAAAAACCTTCTCCTGATGACAGTAATCTTTGGCAATGTTACATATCACAGGAGGGGAGATCAGTCAGCTTCTGAGAATCACCAGATGAATGACAAATAGCTTCCTAAAAATTACCCAGGAACTGACAGGTAAACATATATTTTTAATGTTTTCCTGATGGTACAGTTTTGGCTTATTACGCTTTTTGTCCTGTTGGTGTTAGGCGCAAACTCTGCGTGAGGCTGCTTGAGGGAGGAAGGACAATAAACACAAGCTCTGAAACCCTCACATTCCCTCCAATGATATAAGCTCGCCTCAGATTTACATGCAGATTTTGGGAATGTTCAAAGGGGAGGGAAAAAGCAAGGACTTTGAAGGTCAGAGCTGTCATTTCAAAAAAAATGCAGAACACAACTGGAAATTGTAGCTGTCACTTGTCTCCTATCTGTCGCCTATCGACATTACCCGTGAATCCTACACAGATTGCACATCTACATCAATAACAAAAGCAGTGAAATGAAATATGTGGGCCGCAATATCCTGTGAGAGGACAGTCTGCCGAGAGGAAGGCGGAGGCGGGGAGCAACGGTTTGAAGTGAAACAGCTTTTGTTACTCCTGACAGCTGCCTTTCAGCTCGTCTTTCCAATGTAATCCTATCTCAGTCACTGACATCTACCTCATCCCCTGCCCCCCATTTCCCCAAAAGATCAGTTGTTATTTCCATTTATGTAGTTCAGCTTCATTACAAATATCTCCCTTTGCAGACACAGGTGCCTGGGTTCAATTAACCAACCTGCTGACCTGGTCTTTTATTTAACTATTGTAAATACACAATGCATTTACTAATGCATTTTTCAATCCTTTTTGGTTTCAAATATGTGTGTATGATTGTCTCCATGTCGTTTCTTTTTAAGTCCTGTTTTTCCCCACCATTAACCCTTTGTCTGCAAGCCGAAATTGAGCTTTGAACAAAATGTTTTTTTTTTAACTAAAGATCTGCATTTATGTCACACCTGTCACCACCTCAGGTCATTCCAAAGTGCGTCACACCAATGAAGTGTTTTTGAAGTGTAGTCACTGCTGTGATATGGAAAATGCGGCTGCGAAGCAGCACACACATCTCCACAAACAGAACAGTGATAAATGACCAGGGAACCTGTTTTAGTGATGTTGGCCGTGGGGTCAATAGAATCATAGAATCATCGAGTGGCTTACAGAACACTACTGCTCCTCTTTGAAAGAGTTCCACCTGATGGAGCATATATTTATCATCTCAAATAAGCTAACAGACATTATGGGCTGGATTCCCCGATCCCCCAGGCATGTGTTCCTCGGAGGCAGACCATTCACTGGCGGCGGGATTGTCGTCTCCCACCTTTTGAGTGGGAGAAAGTGATGGAAAGTATGGTCAACTGTGCAATATGCGGTATTTACAGAGCAATGGCCTGCTCACGATACTCAGTTTGGGTTCCTCCAGGGCTGCCCAACTCTTGACTTCATTACAGTCCTGGAACAAACATGGAGAAAAGAGCTAAACCCAAGATTTGAAGTGAGAGTGACTGCCCTTGACCAAGACAACAGTTGACCAAGTGTGGCATCAAAGAGCCCACACACAATTGATGTCAATGGGAATCAGGAGCAAAACCCTGCACTGTTGGAGCCATACCTGGCACAAAGGACGTTTGCTGTCATTGTTGGCAGTCAGGACATCCCTGCAGAGTTCCTCAGGATAGTGTCCTAGGTCCAACCATCTCCAGCTGCTTCATCAATGACCTTCCCTCCACCATAAGGCCAGAAGTGGAGATGTTCACTGATGGCTGCACAATATTTAACCCCATCCAAAACGCCTCAGATACTGAAACAATCCCTGTCGATGTGCATCAAGACTGAGATAAAAAGAACAAATAAGAAAGAACAATACAGCACAGGAACAGGCCCTTCGGCCCTCCAATACAGCACAGGAACAGGCCCTTCGGCCCTCCAATACAGCACAGGAACAGCCCCTTCGGCCCTCCAAGCCTGTACCGGTCACGATACCACCCTTGGCCCAAACCCTCAGCACTTCCTTGTGCCGTATCCCTCTATACCCGTCCTATCCATGTATTTGACAAGATGCCTTTTAAACGCCATTAATGTACCTGCTTCCACAACCTCCCCTGGCAACGCGTTCCAGGCACTCACCACTCTCTGCGTAAAAAACCTGCTTCGCACATCTCCTCTAAACTTTGCCCCACGGACCTTAAACCTATGCCCTCAGATAGCACTCAGCTTTTGGGCTAATAAGTGGTAAGTAACATTCATGTTACACAGGTGACAGATAATGACCATCTCCAACAAGAGAGAATCTAACCAGCTGCCCTTGACATTCAATGTCATTGCCTTCACTGAATCTCCCACTGTTAACATCCGGTGGGGTTACCATTGACAAGAAACTGATCTGGACAATCCATGTAAATACTGTGGCTACAAGAGCAGGTCAGAGTTTGGGAAGTCTGAGGTGAGTAACTCACCTCCTGATTCCACAAAGCACGAGTCAGGAGTGTGGCAGAATATTCTCCATTTGCTTGGATGTTTACGGTTCCGGCAACACCCAAGAAATCCAACACCATCCTAGACAAATTAATCCATTTGTTTGGCACCCCATCCACCAACGTAAATATTCACTCCCTCCACCAACAATGCACCGTGACAACAGTGTGTACCATTTATAAGATGCACTGCAGCAACTCACCAAGGCTCCTTCGACAGCACCTTCCAAACATGCAGAAGGATTTTGGCAGCATTTGCATGGAAAGACCACCATCTGTAAGGTTCACTCCAAGCCACACACCATCCTGACTCAGATTGTGTCATTCCTTCATTGTCACGGGATCATGGAGCTCCCTTCCTATTGACACTGTGGGTGTACCTATACTGCATGGCTTGCAGTGTTTCAGGCAGGCAGCTAGCTAACCTCCACCTTCTCTAGGGAAATTAGACATGGGCAACAAATGTAGGCCTTGCCAGCGATGTCTACATTCCACAAAAGAAAGCGTGTTTCTCAGGGGGGGTGGGGGGGGGGGGGCGGACGTTTGCTGGCGGCGGGAGTCTCTTCCCGTCGCTTGTCAATGGGATTTCCTATTGAAGCCCCCGCAAGCTGCTGGGAAACCCGTGGGTGGGGGAGCACTGCCAGCGGGATAAGAGAATCCCAATGGCCGGAGAATTCCAGCCTACATGTTTTAGGAAGAAAATAGCTGGGATTATCTTTCCTACAGTGGGCAATAATCTCCGGTATTTGGTGTTAACAGGCACAGTAACTAACAGCTGCTAACTTGGCAACCAACAGCCTGCTGTCTTTGGATTCAAAAGTGTCCTACTTTTAAAAATAAATGCAATCTGATAAAATAATTTTACACAAATATTGTCTGCAGATTTTATGGAGGATAAGTTAACGTTTGAAGGAGTGACTTTGCCCACCCCTCGGTTTTAGTTGTTATGATGTACTCTTGTCCCTTCTGTCTGTAACTGTCAACAGTCCACTGCACTTTGGGATCAAGTCTCCTCGGCAGTTTCATTCAATACGAATGACTTTCTTTTGACAAAAATGTTATTTGTGGCGCCCTGGCCGTTCCTGAGGCCCGCTGTGTTCCGTTCTCACGAGTGTTGATGGCAGGAAATCTGTACAGGTGATAGATTCATGCAGGGGTTGTGCAGTTTTTCGGGACATTTAAGCCTGCCTGTGCAGAGTTACAGTTACTCTATTCAAACCCTGGAATATTCGTACAAATCTCCACCTTCCTGCTCGCACAGATTTCCTGCGATGCCGATAGTCCAAGTGAATCCAGACAGCCAATATGATCAGCAGAATTGACAGCATTGCAGTTGCGTTTGATCTCATTCACAGTTGCTTTCTATGCATTTTCCAACATAGGTCGTCGGGCAGCAATAAGGGGAAAGACCACTTCCTGGTTTTCTTCTCCCGAACCCAGTTCAGTTCAATTGTAACACTCGAACTATCTGACTCAGCTCAACTACCACTACCTCTGATTTGCTGCAGTTCCAGCCAGCTTGGTCCTGCCAAAACCGATTGCTTGAGAGCATCATAGAATGGATATGGCATAGAAGGTGGCCATTCAGCCCACTGTGTCAATGCCAGCTCGCTGCAAGAACAACTCAGCTATTCCCACTTCCTACTTTCTTTCTTCGTGTTCTTATCCTTTTACGTATTGAAAGTTGCAGTTGAATCTGTCTCGACCGCCCTCTCAGCCAGTGTGACTCAGATCTGAGCCACTTACTGCTTAACAAAAAAGTTTCTTCATGTCGCAGTTGGTTCTTTTACTTTAGGAACTTTCAAGCGGTTATTGGATAGGCACATGGAGCACACCAGAATGACAGGGAGTGGGATAGCTTGATCTTGGTTTCGGACAATGCTCGGCACAACATTGAGGGCTGAAGGGCCTGTTCTGTGCTGTACTGTTCTATGTTCTATGTTTCTTCATATGCTCAGGGTCTAGGTCAGGTTCTTTGGGGTTAGTCGACTCTCCCCAAATAAGATGATTCAGGCTTAAAACCATAACTCTTTAGTTATAGCTACTATGCTAAGACTTCTGCTTCCTCCAGATCTCTGTTATTCCATCATGTGATGTTACAATCAACCTTATATCAACATAATGTCCTACATCACCCCCTGTGTACATGTGATATTGCCATGCCCTGGTAGGATTCAAACCCCGGTCTCCGGAACACTACCTTGGGTCTCTGGATTACTAGTCCAGTGATGATACCACTGCCACTACCTCCGTACACCTTTCTCAGCTTCTCCATTAGCCTGAGAATAGTGGGGTGAGCTGGTATCGTGAATGATTCCATATTCCTTTGCAAAGTTACAGAATAATTCATTCGCAAAGTGAGGACTATTGCTTGATACCACAATATCCGGAATGCCATGTTCCTAAGATATAGGAGCAGAATTAGGCCATTCGGCCCATCAATTCTGCTCCACCATTCTATCATGGCTGAGATGTTCCTCATCTGCTACCTACAATGTTACAGACCAAGAGCATCTCCTCCCTAGAACACATGATCTAGGAGCGGGAGTCGGCAATTTAGCCTCCCGAGCCTAACACCCTCAATGTGATCATGGCTGATCCCATCCTGGCCTCAACTCCACCGTCCTGCCCGTTCTCCATAACGCTTCAACCCATTGCTCATTAAAAATCTGTCTAACTCCTCCTTAAATTTACTCACTGTCCCAGCATCCACCGCACTCTGGGGTAGGGAATTCCACAGATTCACATTCCTTTGGGAGAATCAGTTTCTCCTCAAATTTGTTTTAAATTTACTACCTCTTATTCTAAGATTATGACCTCTCATGTGTTGCACAGTGGCCTGATTACATCTGCTATTTGCATCTAATTTGGTGAATAGGATACTGTTATTTATCTGGGAATACATTCTTGATGGTCCTGTGTCACATGATATGTAGTGACATCAGCAGCATGTTTGCGCAGACTTTGAGCAGATGACCACTTTGAGTGCATGAACAAGACACTTAATAAACATCTCATCATTGTTTACATGAATCTAGAGTGTGAGCATCTCCATACCTTTTCTCTGTGCGGCAACAAAGAAATATAACAGGAGATAAATCTGGCGATGAGAATGGAGGCAGCAAACCTCTGGAAAGAATATTTTTGTTGACTAATTGTGGGAATGCATCGTGAGCAAAGGAAACTGATCACTCAAAAGATAGCAAAATTGAGCTTCTGCAAGAGCTAAACCTAGGTATCTTGACAATGCAGGGTGATCAACAACACTTTGGGGCATATCCAAAAGTTGAAGGTCATGATACTAAAATGAAAGTTGATACGGGTGCAGCACGATCGTTAATACCCGAGACAATTTATTATCAAAAGCTGAAGCAACTAACTTTAAAACCGTCAAATCTGATATTAAAGATGTACACTGAGAGGTTGTATCATTAAAACAAATCACAAGGAGTAACTTGCAACAACTTCTGAGGAAGTATGAGAAGGTGTTCAAAGATTTGCTAGGTTCTTTGACTTGAGTTGAGTTACACCTAGAAATGAAGCACACTCAAACGTCTCAATGCTAGAACCATACCATATACCATCAAGCCTAAAGTTCAAGAAGAACTATAAGGCTTAACAAGGACAAGAGTCATTGAACCTGTTGCTACAAGTCATTGGGTGACACCAATTGTTCCTGTATTAAAACAGAATGGCTCAGTGAGAATTTGTGGAAATTTTGAAACTACTATTAATCCAGTTCTGTGTGTAGATCATTATCCACTGCCGCTGATTGAATATTTGTTTGCTGGACTTTCTGGAGGACAGAAATTCAGTAAAATAGATCTTTCACAGGCACATCTGCAGATGAATGCGGCTGCCAATTCACAGGCACTACTCACCATTGTAACAAAGTTTGTTTTGTTACAGAAGACTTCCTTTAGGAATAACACCTGTGTCTGCTCTTTTTCAAAGAACCATGGATCAAATTCTAAGTGGGTTGAATGGGATGCAATGTTATTTAGATGACACACTCATCACTGGTTCAAGTGAACAGGAACACTTAGAGAGTTTGGAAGCTACCCTGAAGCAGTTACAGAGCCACAACATGAGAGTTAAGAAGGAAAAGTGTGACTGTTTCAAGTCATCCATAAATTACATCGATCATATCATCAACAAAGACGGTTTATACAAAGAACCAAAGAAAATGTCAGCAATCGTAGAAGCACCACATCCTCAAAATGTGATTGGTTTAACCAGGTCGGTCACGGCAGCCTTGAGGAGGAGTTTATAGAATGCATCTGCGATAGTTTCCTAGAACAGTATGTAATGGAACCTATGAGGGAACAAGCGGTCCTAGATCTGGTCCTGTGTAATGAGACAGGATTGATTCAGGATCTCATAGTTAGGGATCCTCTCGGAAGGAACAATCACAATATGGTGGAATTTAAAATACAGCTGGAGGGTGAGAAGGTGAAATCAAAAATGTTTTGTGCTTAAACAAAGGAGATTACAATGGGATGCGAGAAGGTAGACTGGGAGCAAAGATTTTATGGTGAAACAGTGGAGGAACAGTGGAGAACCTTCCAAGCGATTTTTCACAGCGCTCAGCAAAGGTTTATACCAACAAAAAGGAAGGACGGTAGAAAGAAGGAAAATCGACCGTGGATATCTAAGGAAATAAGGGAGAGTATCAAATTGAAGGAAAAAGCATACCAAGTGGCAAAGTTACTGGAAGACTAGAGGACTGGGAAATCTTTAGGGGACAACAGAAAACTATTTAAAAAGCTATAAAGAAGAGTAAGATAGATTATGAGAGTAAACTTGCTCAGAATATAAAAACAGATAGTAAAAGTTTCTACAAATATGAACATCGAACATACAGTGCAGAAGGAGGCCATTTGGCCCATTGAGTCTGCACCGACCCACTTAAGCCCTCGCTTCCACCCTATCCCCATAACTCAATAACCCCTCCTAACCTTTTTGGTCACTAAGGGCAATTTATCATGGCCAATCCACCTAACCTGCACGTTTTGGACTGTGGGAGGAAACCAGAGCACCCGGAGGAAACCCACGCAGACACGGGGAGAACGTGCAAACTCCGCACAGACAGCGACCCAGCAGGGAATCGAACCTGGGACCCTGGTGCTGTGAAGCCACAGTGCTAGCCATTTCTGCTACCGTGCTGCCCAAATATATAAAACAAAAAAGAGTGGTTAAGGTAAATATTGGTCCTTTAGAGGATGAGAAGGGAGATTTAATAATGGGAGATGAGGAAATGGCTGAGGAACTGAACAGGTTTTTTGGGTCAGTCTTCACAGTGGAAGACACAAATAACATGCCAGTGACTGATGGAAATGAGGCGATGACAGGTGAGGACCTTGTGATGATTGTTATCACTAAGGTGGTAGTGATGGGCAAGCTAATGGGGCTAAAGGTAGATAAGTCTCCTGGCCCTGATGGAATGCATTCCAGAGTGCTGAAAGAGATGGCTAGGGAAATTGCAAATGCACTAGTGGTAATTCACCAAAATTCACTAGACTCTGGGGTGATCCCGATGGATTGGAAATTAGCAAACGAGACACCACTGTTTAAAAAAGGAGGTAGGCAGAAAGCGGGTAATTATAGACCAGTTAGCTTAACTTTGGTAGTAGGGAAGATGCTGGAATCTATCATCAAGGAAGAAATAGCGAGGCATCTAGATGGAAATTGTTCCATTGGGCAGACGCAGCATGGGTTCATAAAGGGCAGGTCATGCCTAACTAATTTAGTAGAGTTTTTTGAGGACCTTACCAGTACGATAGATAGCGGTGAGCCACTGGATGTGGTATATCTGGATTTCCAGAAAGCTTTTGACAAGGTGCCACACAAAAGGTTGCTGCATAAGATAAAGATGCATGGCATTAAGGGTAAAGTAGTAGCATGGATATAGGATTGGTTAATTAATAGAAGAAAAGAGTGGGGATTAATGGGTGTTTCTCTGGTTGGCAATCAGTAGCTAGTGGTGTCCCTCAGGGATCAGTGTGGGGCCCACAATTGTTCACAATTTATATAGATGATTTGGAGTTGGGGACCGAGTGCAATGTGTCCAGGTTTGCAGACGACACTAAGATGAGTGGTAAAGCAAAAAGTGCAGAGGATACCGGAAATCTGCAGAGGGATTTGGATAGGTTAACTGAATGGGCTAGGGTCTGGCAGATGGAATACAATGTTGACAAATGTGAGGTTATCCATTTTGGTAGGAATAACAGCAAAAGGAATTATTACTTCGATGATAAAATATTAAAACATGCTGCTGTGCAGAGAGACCTGGGTGTGCTAGTGCATGAGTCACAAAAAGTTGGTTTACAGGTGCAACAGGTGATTAAGAAGGCAAATGGAGTTTTGTCCTTCATTGCTAGAGGGATGGAGTTTAAGACTAGGGAGGTTATGCTGCAATTGTATAAGGTGTTAGCGAGGCTACACCGGGAGTATTGTGTTCAGTTTTGGTCTCCTTACCTGAGAAAGGACGTACTGGTACTGGAAGGTGTGCAGAGGAGATTCACTAGGTTAATCCCAGAGCTGACAGGGTTGGATTACAAGGAGAGGTTGAGTAGACTGGGACTGTATTCGTTGGAATTTAGAAGGATGAGGGGGGGATCTTATAGAAACATATAAAATTATGAAGAGAATAGATAGGATAGATGTGGGCAGGTTGTTTCCACTGGCGGGTGAAAGCAGAACTAGGGGGCATAGCCTCAAAATAAGGGGAAGTAGATTTAGGACTGAGTTTAGGAGGAACGTCTTCGCCCAAAGGGTTGTGAATCTATGGAATTCCTTGCCCAGTGAAGCAGTAGAGGCTCCTTCATTAAATGTTTTTAAGATAAAGATAGATAGTTTTTTGAAGAATAAAGGGATTAAGGATGATGGCGTTTGGGCCGGAAAGTGGAGCTGAGTCCACAAAAGATTAGCCATGATCTCATTGAATGGCGGAGCAGGCTCGAGGGGCCTGGTGGCCGACTCTTGCTCCTAGTTCTTATGTTCTTATGTTCTTATGTGATCCAATAAGGTCGTTTTTAGGATTGATCAATTATTATAGTAAATTTGTTCCCAATTTAGCAACACGATTTAAGCCTTTACACACTTTGTTATGTGTTAAACAGGCTTGGCACTGATCAGAGGAATGTGAGACTGCAAACAATGAAGTGAAAGGAGCTTTACTGAAGTCAGAGCTGATGGTTAATTATAAATAATCCAAAAATGGAGTTGCTATTAGCTTGCAATGCCTCACCCTGTGGGGTTGGTGCAGTGATCCTGCACATGGTGCCTTCAGGAGAGGAACGGCCAATAACATTTGTTTCACACTCTCTTACGAGTGTACTGAAATGAATTACGCTCAGCTAGAAAAAGAGGCTTTGCGCATCATTTTCGGTATAAGAAGGTTCCACCATTACTTTTATCGGTGTCATTTTATCCTTTTGACAGATCATCGTCCCTTAACTGTAATCTTTGGGCCGTATAAAGGTACACCTTCTTTGGCAGATGGTAGATTGCAAAGGTGGTCATTGATATTGTCGGCACATAGTTACGATATCCAGTATCGCAAGTTTGAACAGCATGCAAACTCTGATGCTTTATCACAATTGCCGTTACAAGTCAAGTATTACCCAGGAGACAATCTTGTCAATGTTTTGTATTTCTCACTTGTGGATCGGATACCTGTGACTTCATCTCAAGTTCAAAGATACATAAGAACCGATCCAGTGATGGGGAAGGTGATGGACCTGGTCTAAAAAGGAACACTGTCAGAGTTTCATCGGAATAACCCTGCCCTCAAGACCTACGTGGCTTGAAGAGTTGAGTTGACAGTGCAGAATAGAGTTCTATTTATGCTGAAACCGTGGGATTATTCCTCTGTGTTTGGGTAGTAGAGTCCTTGACCGGCTTCATGAGGAACATCCTGGTGTGGTGAGGATGGCGTAAATGGCATGCAGTTATTTTTGGTGGCCAGGATTAGATGCTCAAATTGAAGAGAATGTTGGGCAATGCCAATCTTCAGCAAAACTAAGGAATACTCCACCATTACAACCTTGGGAATGATGTCTCAGTCATGGCAGAGAATACACATCGATGGCGAAGGTGGTAGAGGCGGGCACGATAGCGTCATTTAAGATGTATCTAGACAGATACATGAATGCGCAGGAAGCAGAGGGATACAGATCCTTAGAAAATAGGCGAGAGTTTTAGATAGAGGATCTGGATCGGCGCAGGCTTGGAGGGCCGAAGGGCCTGTTCCTGTGCTGTAATGTTTCTTTGTTCTTTGTTCTTTGTATTAAGCTGGTCCACCACAGAGACTGTTTTATTGAATTACATAGAGGCAGCGGTGTTGTGTATCTGGGAACACATTCTTGCTGATTCTGCGGTATGTGATGCATGATAACCCATGTGTTTGCACGGGCTTTGAGCAGATCACCATCTTGATTGTATTGAACAACACCCTTAATAAACCTCTCATCGTGTTTTACATGAACCTAGAGTGTGGCAACTCCATAACTTTTCTCTTTTTGGCAACAAAGATATATAACAGATACTTTTAGCAAGACCTTTAGCACATTTAGCAAGATTTTTATCCACTGAGACCATTGGGTAGATCTCATGTTCCATTGATTAGTTTAGTTGTGTTAAATCCACACAGATTTGAATTGAACCATTTGGCTTTGGGACCGTGAGCATTACAGAACCCACTTTGTCAGGATGGTTAACGGCGAGATAACGGCAGGAGTGACCAATAGGGCGGTGAAGGACCTTCCTCTATGTGAAGAGGCAATTTTGTTTAGTATCAGCTCTTCAGAAAACTTGATATTCCGTCTTCAGCTTTCCCAAGCATGTAAATAATCTTGGAAATTCATTCCTGAATGTGCTACTGTGCTCTCGTCAGCAACTTCATCAATTTTTAGAGATCAGCTTCATCGTAAGCCTGCCTTCCTGCTTAATAATGATGATTCTTGGCTCTGTATGACATGCAACGATTCAATAATTTATTTATCATTGTATTTTAATTTTGCCATGTGTTGTCCCATGACTTTCAGTGTAGTCCCACCTGGATCTTGTAACTGGACAGGTGATAGCTGTCATGTAATGTGCTTAAGCCACTAAACTCTGTGGGGTAAGGGCAGCATGGTGGTGCAGTGGTTAGCACTGCAGTCTCACAGCGCCGAGGTCCCAGGTTCGATTCCGGCTCTGGGTCACTGTCCGTGTGGAGTTTGCACATTCTCCCCGTGTTTGCGTGGGTTTCGCCCCCACAACCCAAAGATTACATAGATTACATAGAACATACAGTGCAGAAGGAGGCCATTCGGCCCATCGAGTCTGCACCGACCCACATTAATCCCTCACTTCCACCTTATCCCCGCAACCCAATAACCCCTCCCAACCCTTATGGACACTAAGGGCAATTTATCATGGCCAATCCACCTAACCTGCACGTCTTTGGACTGTGGGAGGAAACCGGAGCACCCGGAGGAAACCCACGCGGACACGGGGAGAACGTGCAAACTCCGCACAGACAGTGACCCAGCGGGGAATCGAACCTGGGACCCTGGCGCTGTGAAGCCACAGTGCTAATCACTTGTGCTACCGTGCTGCCCAAAGATGTGCAGGCTAGGGGGATTGGCCGCGCTAAATTGCCCCTTAATTGGAAAAAATGAATTGGGTACACTAAATTTATAAATAAAAATAATTTTTAAAAACTCTGTGGGGTGTCCATCCACCTGAATGTTTGATGATCCTATTCCAGCTCAGAAATATTAGACCATTGGATCGCTCGCTTACCCTTGGGGGCAGCCCAGTAGAAGTCCTTCTGACTTCCCAGCAAGGATAGTGGCCAACCGATTATGTTGTAGCTTGTTGTTTTCTAATCTGGCATGCAAAAAAAAAAATCAAAATACCAAATGACCGTAGATTTAATTCACCAAGATATTATGATGCCTATTTTGCGTGACAAACAGGTTGACGCGCCTTCTTTGTGTGGGTACATTTTTCTAATCTGTCCCTCGGCACTTGGCCTCCGTCAGTGAGAGTTCATAACGGAAAATCGCCTGTGCGCACCCCATGATTTTCCATCCATAAAAATGAATGAATGGATAATGGTAGATTTTGAGTGTCTTTGTTACAGATGTGATTGGATACTGAGGCTTTTAACCAAGAATAAGTAAATGGAAAGCATACCCTAAACTGTGCATTTGGTTACTTTAGAACACTGCGCAATGATACATATGAACATATGCGTGTGCAAACATATGAATTAGGAGCAGTGGTTAGGCCATTCGGCCCCTTCACCTGCTCTGCCATTTTTTGTGACTATGGCTGATTTGAATGACGTCAGCTCTACTTTCCTGTCTACCTGATATTTTCATAGAATCTCATTCAATCCCTACAGAGCAGAAGGAGGCCATTCGGCCCATCGAGTCTCCACCAACCCTCCAAAAGAGCACCCTACCTTTGTCCAATCCCCCGGCCTACCCCTGTAACCCCATAACCCAGTTCTAACCTTTGCACACTAAGGGGCAATTTATCATGGCCAATCCACCTACCCTGCACATCTTTGGACTGTGGGAGGAAACCAGAGCACCCGGAGGAAATTCACTCAAACAGGGGGAGAAAGTGCAAACTCCATAGGGACAGTGTGGAATTTTTGACTCCCTGGTCAATCAAGAATTTATATAACACAGTCTTCAGTATATTCAGTGACCCTGACTCCATTGCCCTCTGGGAAAGAGAGCTCTGCTGACCAAAAGCTTTCTGAAGGAAAAACAATTCTCCTAATCTCCGGCTTAAATGGGAAACCCTGTATTTTCAAACTGTGTCCCTCGTTCTGTTCTCTCCTCTAAGAGGAAACAAAGACTCTCAGCATTGACTCTGTCAGGTCCCCTGAGTATCTTACATGTTTCAATAAGATCACCTCTCATTTTTCTAAATTCCTTTGGAAACCAGTCCAACCTGTCCAACCTTTCCACATATGGTAACCCTGCCATCCCCATCATATACAACATCGTAGGAGTGAGCAAAAGAATGATAATCAAGTGTTTCTCCAATATTCTTGCCACTATATGTTATTGCTGACACTGACTCTTTGAATGATTATGTTTCAATGGATACTGAGTATCCTCTGCTGTTTTGTTAAAGTGAATATCGGCAGGTTCATCAGTCAAAGAGGGGGGGGGGGGGTCACAGCGGAGCACATCTTGCCTTCAGCACATGTCTTGTTGATCCACACTGATTATTGGACAATAGACAGGAACAGGGTCACTGGTTAGATTCCTTCTCCAAAACTCCGGAGTCCTGAGGCCCAACTGTAGTACCTGTTACAGCAACGAGACTGAGGACAGCTAACTCAGAACAGGCCCGAAATCCAACCTACCACCCTCCTAGCCTGCCGTACTTGCTGGATATAATCTTGACCTTATGTAGCACTATCAACCCTCTTGCACTATCTCACAGAGTCAAAATTACCACCACTGAGTCATCAGAAGCCAAATAAGGAACACAGATAATTTTCCCTCTCACTGTCTGCCTCAAATAGATAAATATTTGGAGCCAAAATATTCATGATCATCTCAAATTACTATGGTTGTTATTTACCTGTACTTTCATATAAAAGTGCAATTTGTTCCTAATATAAAGCATTATAATTTGTGAATCAGCCTTTCTGAGTCATTCTTCATCCTGTTATAGAAACCTAAAAGTACACATTTATCAGAATTAGATCCTGAGTAAATACTGCGTTGATACAGAATTAGATTGCTGATGTAAAATAAGCTGTGTCTGTTTTATTTTCTGCATCTGTGTGTATCAGTTTTTTTCCAAAGGTGTCACTGATGTCACAGTCCAAATGGAGCAGCTGAATTCTGCTTCCGAATTGCTGTGGCAACAATTTATA
The DNA here is from genome assembly GCF_047496885.1 of Scyliorhinus torazame. Taxonomy (NCBI): domain Eukaryota; kingdom Metazoa; phylum Chordata; class Chondrichthyes; order Carcharhiniformes; family Scyliorhinidae; genus Scyliorhinus; species Scyliorhinus torazame. Next base: position 5,345,149 of record NC_092724.1, read on the forward strand.
AGGTCTTGGAGTCGACTTATGAAGATTGTTCTATTCAATAATTAAGCACATTTTCAGCAGCCCAGGCATCGATACAATTGTTTGGGCTTCAGAGTTCCCACTCAATACATTCTCACAATGAATTCTTCTTCCATACGTGACACAGCCAAGAGGGAGCGATAATGCTCTTACAACATGTAAGTTGCTTCTGTGTGTCTGGAATTTCTAAGTTTTCCTAGCAATTATTTTTTCATTCGTTCATGGGATGAGGGCGTTGCTGGCGGGGCCAGTATTTATTGTCCATGCCTAATTGCCCTTGAACTGAGTGGCTTGCTAGGCGATTTCAGAGGGCATTTTCAGGGGCAAGCATATTTCTGTGGGTCTGGAGTCACATGTAGGCCAGACCAGGATGGCAGCTCTCCTTCCTGAAAGGACAATCATGAACCAGAGGGGTTTTTATGACAACCAACAATGGTTTCATGGTTATTATTAGACTTTAATTCCAGATGTTGCTAAAAATTTTGGGATGTTTTCAAAGCTGAATGCAACAGAAGAGCGGATGGTCACCAAACATCAACCAATGAATTGTCAGCATTGTTCAGGGTAGCTCGAGAGAGAACTACTGAAATCCCCTCTCTCTTCCTAACTGCTCATAGTCAGGAAGATTTTGAAAGGAAGATGTGGGTGTGCTTGTTAACCTGTGTGTGTGGACAATTTGACAATCAGCAGCAAGCTTCCCATGAGTTTAAACAAAGAGGAACGTTTATTGGTGTGGTAATCAGCAGCAAGCTTCCCATGAGTTTAAACAAAGAGGAACGTTTATTGGTGTGGTAACCTCAAAATCTAATGCAAAAGGGCTCACTCACACATTCACTCACATAAATAGACTCAAGCTAAGTACAGTTGAAGAGTGGAGTGCACTTCTACAAGTTTTAAACAAAAAGTGTAGTTCATAATTCCTGTTTCAGGGACTGGTTTAGCACAGTGGGCTTCACAGCTGACTTGTAATGCAGAACTAGGCCGGCAGCACGGGTTCAATTCCCGTACCGGCCTCCCCGAACAGGCGCCGAAATGTGGCGACTAGGGGCTTTTCACAGTAACTTCATTGAAGCCTACTTGTGACAATAAGCTATTATTATTATTCTGTAAGACATGTGGTGCAGGCTTGATGAAAAATACATCTTCAATCTTGAAATTTCAGTCGGTTGAACAGCCAGAGTTTTGTGCCAAAGAGTTTTTCAGAACTGCGCCAGAGATGGACTTTCTGCCAGTCATAAAGTTAGATGCTTGGAATCTCATTCCAAGGCGTCTGTTTGCTGTATTCAGGTGGGCCTGAACGGAAGAAACTTGGAGACCTTACAATGTTACAATCTATGGTTCTTGAGGCATGCGAGTTAGACAGTATTTAAGAGGGCATTAGATTATTATTTGAATAGAACCAGTGTGCAGGGATATTGGCAAAAAGCAGAGGAATAGCAGTAAGTCCTGATGCTCATTTGGCATGATGGGCCGAATGGCCTCCTTCTGCACCGTAACAATTCTGTGATTCTGTGGGAGACTAAGGGCAGCACGGTAGCATTGTGGATAGCACAATTGCTTCACAGCTCCAGGGTCCCAGGTTCGATTCCGGCTTGAATCACTGTCTGCGCGGAGTCTGCACATCCTCCCCGTGTGTGCGTGGGTTTCCTCCGGGCGCTCCGGTTTCCTCCCACGTGGCCAAAGATGTGCAGGTTAGGTGGATTGGCCATGATAAATTGCCCTTTGTGTCCAAAATTGCCCTTAGTGTTGGGTGGGGTTACTGGGTTATGGGGATAGGGTGGAGGTGTTGAACTTGGGTAGGGTGCTCTTTCCAAGAGCTGGTGCAGACTCGATGGGCTGAATGGCCTCCTTCTGCACTGTAAATTCTATGATAATTCTATGATAAACATGACTGCCCTTCTCGCAGTTCCCTATTCCAAACATGGTGTTTGTCTTGGGTTGATTAGCCACAACCTGGTTTATTGGCTGAAGGCATTCATCCTGAGGTGAGGGGGCAGAGACAACAACCGCCATTGCTTTAGAAAGACCCATTCAATTAAGAATGTCTTTTGGATGGTTCCAGGATATGGGCAGTGGACACCTCGGAATCTGGAAATGTATTCTTTTGTCCATGTGAAACCGTGCGGCAGTTTCTGAATTCACAGGTCAGCTCAGCAGCCCTTTCTGCTCATTTTGAAAGAAAAATCAATCCCAAAAGATTCCACACTGAGTAAAGTTCAGGGGCGGGATTCTCTGTAATCGGCGCGATATCCGCCGACCGGCGCCAAAAACGGCGCAAATCAGTCCGGCATCGCGCCACCCCAAAGGTGCGCAATTCTCCACATCTTGAGGGGCCGAGTCCTTACCTTGAGGGGCTAGGCCCGCGCCGGACTGATTTCCGCCCCGCCAGCTGGCGGGAAAGGCCTTTGGTGCCCCGCCAGCTGGTGTGGAAATAACTTTGCCGGGCGGCGCATGCGCGGGAGCGTCAGCGGACACTCACGGCATCCCCGCGCATGCGCAGTGGAGGGGGTCTCTTCCGCCTCCACCATAGTGGAGACCATGGCGAAGGCGGAAGGAAAAGAGTGCCCCCACGGCACAGGCCCGCCCGCGGATCGGTGGGCCCCGATCGTGGGCCAGGCCAGCGTGGGGGCACCCCCCGGGGCCAGATCGCCCCGCGCCCCCCCCCCCAGGACCCCGGAACCCGCCCACGCCGCCATGTCCCGCCGTCCCAAAGGTGGTTCAATCCACGCCGGCTGGCATGGGTTGTCAGCGGCGGGACTTCAGCCCATCGCGGACCGGAGAATCGCCGGGGGATTCCCGTTGACCGGCGTGGTGCGATTGCCGCCCTGCCAAATATCCGGTGGCGGAGAATTCGGGTCACGGCGGGGGCGGGTTTCACGCCGGTCCCCGGCGATTCTCCGACTCGATGGGGGGTCGGAGAATCGCGCCCCAGATTTTAAAAGTTGTGAATTTGACATGCCTTTACTGGCAGCACCCTGTAAAGACCTTACTGATGTTAGCTCTTGGTGAACAGCAGGAGAAAACAGATGCCTGTGCTGATTTGGAATGGAACCTGTTATACAATCACATAAAGCCACTTTGGGATGGAAAGAATACTAGATGCTGGGCGGAATTCTCCCCCCCCCCCCCCCCCCCCCCCACGGCGGGTGGGATAATCGCCGGGGCACCGCGCATGTCCCGCCACACCGCCCCGATGCCTGCACGCGATTCTCCCACCCACCCCCAAACGGGCGCGGCGAGAATCACGGCTGGCCGCTGGGAGAATCGCCGCTTGCCGTTTGCAACAGGCAAGCGGCGATTCTCCGGCCCGAATGGGCCGAGCGGCCTGCCCAGTACGACGGGTTCCCGCCGGCGCCGTTCACACCTGGTCGCTGCCAGCGGGAACAGCGCGGCAACGCTGGGGGGCGGCCTGTGGGGGGTGGAGAGGGGTTCCTGCACCGGGGGATGCCTCAAATGGGGTCTGGCCGGCGATCAGTGCCCGCAAGATCCATCCGACATCTTCTTGCTGGGCAGCCTCGGGGAGGACGGCAACCGGGCATGCACATGAATGACGCAAAGCCGCTCCTAGCCCCCCGGGGGCTGGAGAATAGGGGGCTGGGAGCGGGCTCTGACACCGGAGTGAAACACTCCGGTTTTCACACCAACGTCGGCACTTAGACTCCCGATGGGAGAATTGCGCCCGCTATGTTCCATCAATAATTATACGAAGCTGACAAACTGTATTCTAATACTCACCTGGTCAGCCACCCATTGTCCACCCTGCATAAACTAAAACCCATCCAATCGCTGTTGCCCATATCCTAACTTGCACCCAGTCCCTTTCCCCTATTGCCACTGTGCTTGTTGACCAACATTGAACATACATACCAACTTACCAATTAGCAGCAGGAATACCTGGCTCGTTGGCTCAGTGGTTAGCACTGCTGCCTCACTTCGCCAGGGACCCGGGTTCGATTCCGGCCTTGGGTGACTGTGTGGAGTTTGTACGTCCTCCCCGTGTCTGTGTGGGTTTCCTCGGGGTGCTCCGGTTTCCTTCCACAGTCCAAAGATGTGCAGGTTAGATGGATTGGCCATGCTAAATTGTCCCTTGGTGTCCAAAGATATGCAGGTTAGGAGCAGTTACAGAGTTATCGGGTTAGGGCAAGGTAGTGGGTAGGGTGCTATTTTGCAAGGTTGGTGCAGACTCAATGGGCCAAATGGCCTCCCTGAGCACCCTGGGGATTTAATGGGAGCCACTAGTCCCCTCGAGCGTGCCCCGCCATTCAAGAAGATTATGACTGATCGATTGCAACCTCAACCCCACATTCGTGCCTACCCCCGATAACCTTTCACTCCCTTGCTGATCAAGAATTTATCTTTCTCGACCTTATACAAAGATGGTGGAATTCTCCACCGGTGGGATTTTCTGCTCAATGGACTTTCGAATGGTCCCTCAGGGATCAGTGTTGGGCCCACAATTGTTCACAATTTACATTGATGATTTGGAGTTGGGGACCAAGGGCAATGTGTCCAAGTTTGCAGACGACACTAAGATAAGTGGTAAAGCAAAAAGTGCAGAGGATACCGGAAGTCTGCAGAGGGATTTGGATAGGTTAAGTGAACGGGCTAGGGTCTGGCAGATGGAATACAATGTTGACAAATGTGAGGTTATCCATTTTGGTAGGAATAACAGCAAAAGGGATTATTATTTAAATGATAAAATATTAAAACATGCTGCTGTGCAGAGAGACCTGGGTGTGCTAGTGTATGAGTCACAAAAAGTTGGTTTACAGGTGCAACAGGTGATTAAGAAGGCAAATGGAATTATGTCCTTCATTGCTAGAGGGATGGAGTTTAAGACTAGGGAGGTTATGCTGCAATTGTATAAGGTGTTAGTGAGGCCACACCTGGAGTATTGTGTTCAGTTTTGGTCTCCTTACCTGAGAAAGGACGTACTGGCACAGGAGGGTGTGCAGAGGAGATTCACTAGGTTAATCCCAGAGCTGAAGGGGTTGGATTATGAGGAGCGATTGAGTAGACTGGGACTGTACTCGTTGGAATTTAGAAGGATGAGGGGGGATCTTATAGAAACATATAAAATTATGAAGGGAATAGATAGGATAGATGCGGGCAGGTTGTTTCCACTGGCGGGTGAAAGCAGAGCTAGGGGGCATAGCCTCAAAATAAGGGGAAGTAGATTTAGGACTGAGCTTAGGAGGAACTTCTTCACCCAAAGGGTTGTGAATCTATGGAATTCCTTGCCCAGTGAAGCAGTAGAGGCTCCTTCATTAAATGTTTTTAAGATAAAGATAGATAGTTTTTTGAAGAATAAAGGGATTAAAGGTTATGGTGTTCGAGACGGAAAGTGGAGCTGAGTCCACAAAAGATCAGCCATGATCTCACTGAATGGCGGAGCAGGCTCGAGGAGCCAGATGGCCGACTCCTGCTCCTAGTTCTTATGTTCTTATGAATTGCTTGCTGTATTTTCCAGACCCACCCCATCCCTGTCGGTACCTTAAGATTCAGCCCCTCTGCTTCTACTGCCGTTTGAGGAAGAAAGCTCCAAAGGCTCATGACCCTCTGGGAGAATTTATTTCCCCTCACCTCCGTCTTATTTGGGCAACGCCTTATTTTTAATCAGCAGTGACCCCTAGCTCGAGGCTCCTGGTTTGGAAAGGCTTCAATTTTAAACCTCTCATCCTTGTTTTTAACATTATCTTTTCCCTCCCGTGACACTTTTCCTCTCCCTGGGGAGTCATTCTCCGACCCCCCCGCTGGGTTGGAGAATCGCCGGGGGCTGCCGTGAATCCCGCCCCCGCCGGTTGCCGAAGTCTCCGGTACCTGGGGCGTCATTCTCCGACCCCCCCGCCGGGAGATTGGGCGGGGGCGGGAATCGGGCCGCGCCAGTTGGCGGGACCCCCCGCTCAATTCTCCGGCCCGCATGGGCCGAAGTCCCGCCCAGAAATTGCCTGTCCCGCCGGCGTAAATTAAAGCTGGTATTTACCGGCGTGGGCGGGCTGCGGGGTCCTGGGGGGGGCGCGGGGCGATCTGACCCTGGGGGGTGCCCCCACGATGGCCTGGCCCGCGATCGGGGCCCACCGATCCGCGGGCGGGCCTGTGCCTTGGGGGCACTCTTTCCCTTCCGCCTCCGCCACGGCCTCTGCCATGGCGGAGGCGGAAGAGACTCTCCCCACTGCGCATGCGCGGGAAACTGTCGGCGGTCGCTGACGCTCCCGTGCATGCGCCGCATTTCCGCGCCAGCTGGCAGGGCGGAAATCCCTCCGGAGCCGGCCTAGCCCCTCAATGTTGAGGCTCGGCCCCCAGAAATGCGGAGCATTCCGCACCTTTGGGCCGGCGCGATGCCCGTCTGATTGGCGCCGTTTTTGGCGCCAGTCGACGGACATCGCGGCGTTGGGGGAGAATTCGGCGGGGGCGAGAATCGGGCTGCGCCAGTTGGCGGGCCCCCCCCACTCGATTCTCCAGCCCGGATGGGCCGAAGTCCCGCTGATAAATTGCCTGTCCCACCGGCGTAAATTAGAGTACCTATTTACCGGCGGGACAAGGCGGCGTGGGTGGGCTCCGGGGTCCTGGGGGGCGATCTGGCCCCGGGGGGTGCCCCCACGGTGGCCTGGCCCGCGATCGGGGCCCACCGATCCGCGGACGGACCTGTGCCGTGGGGGCACTCTTTCCCTTCCGCCTCCGCCACGGTCTCCACCATGGCGGAGGCGGAAGAGACTCCCTCCACTGCGCATGCGCGGGAAACTGTCAGCGGCCGCTGACGCTCCCGCGCATGCGTCGCCCCGACATGCCATTTCCGCGCCAGCTGGCGGGGCAACAAAGGCCGTTTCCGCCAGCTGGCGGGGCGGAAATCCCTCCGGCGTCGGCCTAGCCCCTCAATGTTGGGGCTCGGCCCCCAAAGATGCGGAGCGTTCCACACCTTTGGGGCGTCGCGATGCCCGTCTGATTGACGCTGTTTTGGGCGCCAGTCGGCGGACATCGCGCCGTTTCGGGAGAATTTTGCCCCTCATCTCTGTAGCCTACTATTCTGGTCATGTGACCACCCACAATTTTAATCACTCTGCCATTGATGGTCATTGCAGAGAATATTTAGCTTTGAATTCTCTACCGAAATCTCTCTACCTCTCTCTCCTCCTGTAAGGCACTCTTTAAAATCTACCTCAGTTGGCTGCTTCGGTGATTCAGTATCAATCTTTCTTGAAACACTCCTGTGTTATTTTGAAGGCCCTTTGTGCAAGTTTTTGATGCTGTTCAAAAAGAATCAAAAAGTGACAGTAGACCCAGAAATACTAGGCCCAATCTAAAAGGTGTCGCCCCAGGTATTTGGGTATGACCATTTTGACGATTGCGTTGGGTCAAATCTCTGCCGCTAATGGGCAAAGCCTGAGGTTGCCCAGCTCTGGGAACTCGGCACAATGTTGCCGGAGTGACAATGGGAGCTCACTGTCAAGAGGATGCAAAATCAGGGTGCAGGATGTGGTCCTCTAAGCGAGTCAATGGGAGTCGGGGCCGAGGGTCTGTGTTAAGGGTTGTCCCGGTGTTTGAGAAATGAGGCCTTGATATTATCATAGATTATCATAGAATTTACAGTGCAGAAGGAGGCCATTGATGATTACAAACTCATATTATATCCAAGAACCTAACCCGGTGAAAGAATCTAATCCATGGCCGGGATTTTCCAGCCCCTCCTGTCAGTGGTATCTTCCAGTCCCGCCGAAGGCGAGCCCCTGGTGGTTGGGGGGAGGGTGGAAAGCCCCAACCTATTTTTCTGACACTGCTATTTGGATTTACATTTCCTGGACTTTGTCTGATTCTGAATCCATCTCTGCCTCCATAATTTACAAGCCTGTCCCAGGTTAATATTTGTCCAGCTGAATATCCTTTTGTCCCTCTTCCGCAGAGAAAAGGTTGTCATCTTTCTACCTCTCTGTATTCCCCCTCTGCTATTATTTCCCTGGGTCCAATATTAACAGCTGCAGCTTGATCACACAATCTCCTTGGTGGACCTTGTCTCCGCGTCATACTTCAATCTTAGTCAATTTGTATCTTAATGGTAATAATTATAGTGGAAAGTGTTGCAAAACAACAATTTAAACTGCACTTTTCTGCTTTCATCACGAGCTACAAATGAAATGCAGAAGCAGCAGAATTAAAAGTGAGCCTGCCTCGCAAGTTCAATTTCTGCGTATGTGTTTTTCTATTAAAAAGGGATCTAAATTGGAGCCACCCACACTCTAATGTATCCAATTCGAGTCAGCGGGAGCGTTCAGGGTTATTTCACTGCTTTTTCTTGGAAATGAATCACTCTGATAAGCCTCTTCATTTTCTTGGCAATGCATTTTCTTCGCTCCAAAGTGCCAGCTTCAAAACCTCACTAAGTACAAATGGAATTAATTCCCCTGGGCCATGACAGGGGACGATGCTGAGGACAGCTCGACCAGGTTTCAAGATCTATTATTTCAAAAGGGCATTAACACCCACCCCCTCTCCCTGTGACAGGTTTACAGCTGTGACAACACGCTCTTTGAGGGCCCTCTGAATGTCAGCTGTGCGTGACTCGCTGTCGCCAAGACGCATCCAGGATGGGAAAACAAGGCCTGTCGTCGCCTACTGTGATCACTCAGGGGAGGATCCGGCACTGGGTCCACTCGCCACCTCAATCATCTCGGAGCATCATTAAAATCATTATTAGCAGCACGAGTGTGATGTGTGAATGATAGCGGCTTCGTTCTTCCTTTAAAACATTTTCTTCGATCAGACAGGAGCACACCAGAGGCACTGTCACTCACACGAAATGTGAATGAGAATTATTTTTCCCGAAAGATTGCTGACAACAAAGAGTTTGATTAAATGTAATTACAGTCGGAATGTGTAATCACGCATGAGTCACCGCACAATAATAACAATAAAATAGATTTACAATGGCCACAGCCTGAGCAGGGCTGGTAGTAAATAATTTCTGGGAGAGGTTCTGCTCATTGTCGCGGTATCAACCTTTTGTGTCCAGTCTGCGCACATCACAAACCTGCTGATGGACTAAGTGCAGCTGACCTTTCCTCGGGCCCGCAGCTGCGCCGGAGAGCATGCATTATGTGGAAGTGCAGCTGAAAAAGATAGGTATTGGAGCTGCTTTCCAAATTGTTTCTGTGCACGTGAGTAATGGACAAGCTGCAGCCGGGTTGTGTGACATTCGTGGATCTCCACAGAACGCCAATATAATCAAAGGGCAGAGTATGTTTTTTTATATTTATGGATGTAGGCAATTGGTCGCATTGCCTGTATAATATTACACATGTTCATTGGGAGCAGCTGGAAGCAAAATTAACACTGCTGCAAGCTACTGAAAGTCTGATTCAGATGTTGGACAGGATAGTTTTCCAGACTGTGTCTTGCAGAGTTGATTGGCCATGCCCATTGTTGGACAGGAAGCGGGCTGCAGATGATGATTGTTGATAGAATGCAACTGTTTTAATAGAACACCTCAGTAAATAGCAGAGAATTTCAGATCAGTAAATGAAGCATTTGGGCGAGTTTTTATCACAGAAATTCAGGGTGGAATTTTCCCACATTTTTACAAAGTGTGAGGCTCTGACTGAAACTCGATTGAAGCTCGCCAGCTGCTCAGCCGAGATTTTAGTCCAGATTTTAAGCCTCTCTGAGAAAATATTTCAGGGAGCGTGGTTTACGCCATCACTGTGGTGGGGCGGGGTCTGGTAGAGCGGGACTGTGGTGGGGCCGGGGTCTGGTAGAGCGGGACTGTGGTGGGGCCGGGATCTGGTAGAGCGGGACTGTGGTGGGGCAGGGTCTGGTAGAGCGTGACTGTGGTGGGGCGGGGTCTGGTAGAGCGGGACTGTGGTGGGGCGGGGTCTGGTAGAGCGGGACTGTGGTGGGGCAGGGTCTGGTAGAGCAGGACTGTGGTGGGGCGGGGTCTGGTAGAGCATGACTGTGGTGGGGCGGGGTCTGGTAGAGCGTGACTGTGGTGGGGCGGGGTCTGGTAGAGCAGGACTGTGGTGGGGCAGGGTCTGGTAGAGCGTGACTGTGGTGGGGCGGGGTCTGGTAGAGCGTGACTGTGGTGGGGCGGGGTCTGGTAGAGCGGGACTGTGGTGGGGCAGGGTCTGGTAGAGCAGGACTGTGGTGGGGTGGGGTCTGGTAGAGCGGGACTGTGATGGGGCGGGGTCTGGTAGAGCGGGACTGTGGTGGGGCAGGGTCTGGTAGAGCAGGACTGTGGTGGGGTGGGGTCTGGTAGAGCAGGACTGTGGTGGGGCGGGGTCTGGTAGAGCGGGACTGTGGTGGGGCGGGGTCTGGTAGAGCGGGTCTGTGGTGGGGTGGGGTGTGGTAGAGCAGGACTGTGGTGGGGCGGGGTCTGGTAGAGCGGGACTGTGGTGGGGTGGGGTCTGGTAGAGCGGGACTGTGGTGGGGTGGGGTCTGGTAGAGCGGGACTGTGGTGGGGTGGGGTCTGGTAGAGCGGGACTGTGGTGGGGTGGGGTCTGGTAGAGCGGGACTGTGGTGGGGTGGGGTCTGGTAGAGCAGGACTGTGGTGGGGCGGGATCTGGTAGAGCGGGACTGTGGTGGGGCCGGGGTCTGGTAGAGCGGGACTGTGGTGGGGCGGGGTCTGGTAGAGCGGGACTGTGGTGGGGCGGGGTCTGGTAGAGCGGGACTGTGGTGGGGCGGGGTCTGGTAGAGCGGGACTGTGGTGGGGTGGGGTCTGGTAGAGCGGGACTGTGGTGGGGCCGGGATCTGGTAGAGCGGGACTGTGGTGGGGCCGGGGTCTGGTAGAGCGGGACTGTGGTGGGGCGGGGTGTGGTAGAGCGGGACTGTGGTGGGGCTGGGGTCTGGTAGAGCGGGACTGTGGTGGGGCGGGGTCTGGTAGAGCGGGACCGTGGTGGGGCGGGGTCTGGTAGAGTGGGACTGTGGTGGGGCGGGGTCTGGTAGAGCGGGACTGTGGTGGGGCGGGGTCTGGTAGAGCGGGACTGTGGTGGGGCGGGGTCTGGTAGAGCGGGACTGTGGTGGGGCGGGGTCTGGTGGAGCAGGACTGTCGTGGGGCGGGGTCTGGTAGAGCGGGACTGTGGTGGGGTGGGGTCTGGTAGAGCGGGACCGTGGTGGGGCGGGGTCTGGTAGAGCGGGACCGTGGTGGGGCGGGGTCTGGTGGAGCGGGACTGTGGTGGGGCGGGGTCTGGTGGAGCGGGACTGTGGTGGGGCGGGGTCTGGTGGAGCGGGACTGAGGTGGGGCCGGGATCTGGTAGAGCGGGACTGTGGTGGGGCGGGGTCTGGCAGAGCGGGACTGTGGTGGGGCGGGGTCTGGTAGAGCGGGACTGTGGTGGGGCGGGGTCTGGTAGAGCGGGACTGTGGTGGGGTGGGGTTCTGGTAGAGCGGGACTGTGGTGGGGCGGGGTCTGGTAGAGCGGGACTGTGGTGGGGCGGGGTCTGGTAGAGCGGGCAAGGCCGACCCCACAGAGATCGGGAAGTCCTTTAAAAAGGACGGGCCAATCAGCACAGAAAGAAACCAACCCACCATCCACCCCCCCCCCCCCCCACAAATGGGGACCCACCCCCACATAAGCATCGCCCCCCCCCACTACCACAAACATTAACATCAGGGTTCTCACCCCAACCAGAAGCATTAGAATTGGAAGCTCCTCCCCCTGCCAACAAACATAACGCAAACCCCACCCGCAAATGGGGCTCCCCAGAAGGTCCATCCTGGCATTGTCCCGGGCACAGGTTGGCATTTCCAGGTTAGCACTGCCAACCTGTGCCAGGGGATAGTGCCTGGGTGCAGTGTCAGGGCACGGCCCGGTCATGTCCCTCTCCCCCCTGGGTCTACACTTACCTTTGTGTCTCCAGGGTATCCCCTCGAGTGATACCTGTGTTCCAGAACCTGTTGTAGACCTCACCGACAGGGCGTCACATCGGCTGGGCATGAATATCCAGTGAGGTCAGATCACGTGGCGGGGGAACTCTGCAAGTATATTAAAATGTAATTAAATGAGGTTCCCACCTTTCCTGGGCATGAACTGTTACATCGCTGGGGCATGGAAAATCAGAAAATGTGATCTCGCTGGCAAAATCTGCATTTTCCAAATCTCCTGGGATTTTCCACCCACATGGCCATTCTCGCTAACGGTTAACACGCGCTGAAAATCACCCCCTCAGTATTGGGTGTAGTGTGGATCTTGGAACTTTAGATCAAATTCACTTTGCCACATAAAGATAGCATAATTCGACATCATAGAATCATAGAATTTGCAGTGCAGAAGGAGGACATTCGGCCCATAGAATCTGCACTGGCCCTTGAATAGAGCACTCTACTTAAGCCCACCCCTCCACCCTATCCCCGTAACCCAGTAACCCGACCTTACCTTTCGGACACTAAGGGGCAATTTAGCATATGCCAATCCACCTAACCCGCACATCTTTGGATTGTGGGAGGAAACCGGAGCACCCGGAGGAAACCCACGCAGACACAGGTAGAAAGTGCAAACTCCACACAGACTGTCACCCAAGGCCGGAATTGAACCTGGGTCCCTGGAGCTGTGAGACAGCAGTGCTGACTACTGTGCCACTGTTGTAATCCCTTTACCCCAACATTTTTCTCCTGAATGTACTGGTTTTTCCTGGCAGTTCTAGACTTCTGATCACCCTCCTGTATCTGACCCAAGTAGGCATTCTTCATATTTAAGCTGAGACGTTGATCTTCAGTCCTGATTGAATGGGGCTGATAGCACGTTGCAAATTGCAGGCAATGACCTATGGACATCATTGTGGGCATTTGGGGACAATCCTGGGCCTGTCACTGGGCAGCTGGAGAAGGCGGCCTTAGTCAGGCTGTAGGTCAATTTAAAATGAAGTACGTAAATCCCTGACTGTCTTTTCCCGACTGTTCTGGGTGAACTGTGCCCTCGGCCTGTGCTGACCAACATCAGGTTGCAATCTGGCCAAAGAGCATAGGTCGCGTGGGTTCCTCTAATTTTTGGTGGTGGCTGGACTGACCTCGACAACCCTAAGCTCCATAAACACAGGAGTGTCACTCTACTCCCTAAACCATCCTCTCCCACAAACCCACCTGCAGTTTGGTTTCTCGCTGCCCAAAGGCTGCCATGGTTAACTCTAACCTGTCAGGCTTCCCCAGGACACTCAGAACTGGCCACAGAAAATGTATCAAAACTTCCAGGGGGGTAACTGGGTAACGTATTCTCTGCATCTGAAAATGACCCAGGGTGTGTGATGTCCATTATCACTCCTCTACGTAGAAATCAAACCTCCATTTAGATTCGGGTATTTCTGATTTTCTTTCTCCTTGATTTCTGTTTTTCTTTTATTGAAGTGGCAAGCACTAATCAAATCACCAAGGGGGTGTTTAGTTAGAGACGTTACTGAGCTGCTGCACTAAAAGCTAGCTGAATTAATGTTACCAGATATTGTTTGTGGCTCAAGCTACTGTGTGAGTCACTCATCGTCAGACTCAATAATCCCTCGGAGCCAGATTCTTCTGATGTACTCATCAGCACTCACTATTAAAAAGGAAATCAATAGAAATGCACCGTGCAAAACAACACACTCTAAGAATAAGTACATTTCGCTCTATGGAGAGTAGGAAAATGGAAAGATTAACCTTACACATCTTTCAGATATTTTAAAACAACGGCCCCTCAGCCATGGATGTAAAACACCATTCTTATGAAGAACAGCATGGAGATTCACCCCAGTGTCCTGGGCAAGATTTTATCTCTCTACCAACAGGGCTAAAAACAAATTTATCTGGACATTGTCATATTGTTGTTTGCGAAGCCTTGTCATGCGAAAACTAGCTTTTGTGTTTCTTCAGTTAGAACCATGACTACGCTTCAAAAATACTTCATTGACTGTAAAGCATTTTGAGTTCGTGAAAAGCACAGTGTCACCTTTTACCTTCCAGAGTCCAATTATTCCCTGTCCTAATCACCTGCAGCACAATCTTCCATGTTAAGACTACATGATGGGTAAATGTCACCAGTCTCAGAGGATCATAGACTGCTCTCCAGTGTGAGAGCTGACTGGTGGTGATTTAACCTGAGGGTCACCACACCTCAGGCGAGGGGCAAGGTTGAGAAGGCGGGGCCTTCATGAATAACCTCAGCCGGTCCGGGAATTAAACCCCTGCTGTTGAGTACGCTCCACATCACTTAGTTTCATTGGCCGAATGGATGGTTGGTGATGTGGAGCGATGCCAACGGTGCGAGTTAAATTCCTTCCCCCCCCCCACCACACATAAGGGAGAAGGGTTTGCACCTTCTCAGTGCTGCCTCTCAGTGCCCCCTTGCACTGCCAGGGGGCACTGCCCAGACTTGGCTCTCACGGAGCCTCCAGGCACCTCTGCACCCCCGGCGTGGTCATCACAACTGGTTTCCATTTTTGAGAAGCAGTACTGACTCGTACCCGCCAGACATCATGCAGGTGGGCGGGAAGATTCAGTGAGTTCAGAAGAATCAACTGTAACCTCGCTAATGATATTGAAATTGAATCGATTTGATGTAAGTCACGTTTTGCCCTTCCTGGGCGTGAACTTGATTGCATCATCGAGGAGGATCCAGGAACATCGCGATGGGAAATCCCGCTGGTGCCAGTCCCGTTTTTGGCCTCTCGCGAGAGATTGCAGCCATTACGGGAACTGTTCCCATGGCTAACGACCTGTAGAATCGCACCCAGTAACTCAGAGAATTGGGCCATTCTTAACTGTTTAAGACATCTCTGCAATGCTGTTTCTCTGGGCGGGCTATTCCAGTCCAGCCAGCAGTGGCCATTGTCACGGGTGGGACATGAAAATTTGGAGAATGGCCAAAAAGTCTATAGTGTGAAATTTTCTGCCAGTTGGAGTTCAAGGCACTGGGACCAGATGAGATGCATCCGAGGATATTGAAGGAAGTGAGAGAGGAAATTGCAGGGCTCTGGCCACAACTTACCAGTTTTCTCTCGACTCAGGGGAGCCACCAGATTGGGGATAGGGAAACTTCTGGAAACAATTATTCAGGATAGAATTAGGAAGAGCCAGCATGGACTTCTAAAGGAAAAATCATATTTGATTAACTTGCTGGATTTTGTTTGAAGATTTTGAAGAGAGGGTTGAGAAGGGTAATGCGGTTGATGTGGTGTACGTGGACTTCCAAAAGGCATTCAGGACAGTGCCACATGGCAGACTTGTGAGAAATGTTATAGCTCATGGATAAAAAGAGATAGTAACAAGATGGATACAAAATTAACTGAGTAATAGGAAACAGTGAGTAATGGTTATGGATATTCTTTGGGCTGGAGGAAGATTTGTTATGGAGTTCCCCAGGGTCGATATTGGGATCCTTGCTTTTACTAATATATATTAATGATCTAGATCTTGGTTTATAGGGAGCAATTTTAATGTTGGATGATACAAAACTTGAAGCATTGTAATCTGTGAGAAGGACCTTTTCATGGTCCCTGTCCCACCCGTGACAATTTTGCAATGGACTTGGCCGAAGAAACCAGCCCAATATAGAATAAAGGGTATAATTCTTAAGGGGTGCAGGAACAGAGGGACCTGGGTGTACATGTGTACAGGTCATTAATGGTGGCAAGACGGGTGGCGAGAGCAGTTAATAAAGCAAATAGTATTCTGGGCTTTATTAACAGGGGCATAGAGTACAGGTGCCAGGAGGTTATGCTGAACTTGTACAAGACACTAGAGAGACCTCAACTGGAATTAATTGTGTACAGTTCTGGACATCGCACTACAGGAAGGATGTAAACGCATTGGAGAGAGTGCTGAAGAGGATTACAAAAATGGTCCCAGGGATGAGAAACTTCAGTTCTGAGGCTAGATTGGAGAGGGTTGGGACTGTTCTCCTTGGAGATGAGAAGATTTGACAGAGATATTCAAAATTATGAAGGAGCAGGACAGAGTAGACGGGGAGAAACTGTTCCTGCTCGTACAAGGCTCAAGAGCGAGAGGGGCACAGATTTAAAGTGATTTGCAAAAGAAGCAAATGCAATGTGAGAAAAAACTACTTCACACAGCGAGTGGTTGGCGGCTGGAATGCACGGCCTGGATATGCGATGTAGGCAGGCTCAATCGAGGCATTCAAGGGAGCATTGGCTGATTGTTTAAATAGAAACAATGCACAATGGTATAGAGAAAAGGCAGGGGAATGATACTGAGTCATAATCGTCATTCGGAGAGCTGGTCCAAACACAATGGGCTGAATGGCCCTTCTGCAAAGTAACAGTTCTGTGATTGACCTTCTTCTTCAAATCCATCCATGGTTGCACTTCTGTAATGTCCTCCAGCAAATATCCCCCTCCCCATTTACACTTCACTTCTCTGAATCTTGCATCCAATACATCCCCCTTGCTTCAATCTACAATTGATGTCCCATTCTCGTCAGTCATACACTCCTGAATTTTGACTTTTCAAACCCTTTTTTAAAAATCTATCTTTTCAAACAACCTTCTGCTAATCCCCTCTGACTCTCCTAGTAAGTCGGCATATGGTCTGTATGATAAAAATTTGGTAACTACTGATTATTCTCCAATCAATGAGCAAGGTGAGGGATTCCTCAATTACAGAAATCAGGGGCGAAATTCTCCGGAAACGGCGCGATGTCCGCCGACTGGCGCCCAAAACGGCGCAAATCAGATGGGCATCGCGCCGCTCCGAAGGTGCGGAATGCTCCGCATCTTTGGGGGCCGAGCCCCAACCTTAAGGGGCTAGGTCGGCGCCGGACGTATTTCCGCCCCACCAGCTGGCGGAAAAGGCCTTTGGTGCCCTGCCAGCTGGCGCGGAAATGACATCTCCGGGTGGCGCATGTGCGGGAGCATTAGCAGCCGCTGACAGTTTCCCACGCATGCGCAGTGGAGAGAGTCCCTTCTGCCTCCGCCATGGCGGAGACCGTGGTGAAGGCGGAAGGGAAAGAGTGCCCCCACGGCACAGGCCCGCCCGCGGATCGGTGGGCCCCGATCGCGGGCCAGGCCACCGTGGGGACACCCCCCGGGGCCAGATCGCCCCGCGCCCCCCCCAGGACCCCGGAGCCCGCACGCGCCGCCTTGTCCCGCCGGTAAGGTAGGTGGTTTCATCTACGCCGGCGGGACAGGCATTTTAGCGGCGGGGCTTCGGCCCATCCGGGCCGGAGAATCGCGCGGGGGGGCCCGCCAACCGGCGCGATTCCCGCCCTCGCCGAATCTCCAGTGCCGGAGACTTCGGCAACCGGCGGGGGCGGGATTCACGCCCGCCCCCGGCGATTCTCCGACCCGGCAGGGTGTTGGAGAATCTCGCCCCAGGGGTTTTCAGGGTGATGCAGGGAGGGGGACATTAGTTAATGATTAATGTGTCCACAATATAGTAATAATCCTACACTTGTGTGCATTTGCCAACAAAACCATGTTTCCTGTTGTTACGTTGTTGTCACATTTTTCCATTATAAATTCCTATTTCTGCATTTATAATGGTATCTGCCAATGTCAATCTGTCACGAGTAATTACACCTCTGCCAGTGGTTGTGATGTAACGTCTCCGTTCTTTGTTATTTTAACTAAGTTGTGAACCTGTTTGAAACAAACTGCCTCCTTTAAATAGCAAAGAAGGGAATTTGATGGACGTGTATTAGGTGCTGGTGCAATAATCTCACTTCTTGAAATTTCTGCTCTATAACGTTTACCTTTCAAAGACAGCTCACAACATTTAAATTTAGCAGTGTTTGGTTTTGTTTGATATGATTCCCTCCTTAAGGCGAGAACCAGGGATGGGTTCTCCATTGCCCGATGCCAGTAGTGGGATTCCAGATTGGATGGGGAATGGAGCGTCCAGGAGAAAGCAGGTTTAACGCCATAGCGATGTTCCGAGCCGCCCCCCCGCCCCCCCCACCGCCGGCAGCCTCAGCGGGCTACCTGTCCCTTGCTGGTGGGAAAGGTGCAAATCAGTGGTTTGCATCCTGTTCCATTTGATTAACGGGCTGGAGGCCTGATTCATCACCCCACAGTTATGCAGTGACATCCACCGGACATGCTTCGGTGCATGTTTGCTCGAGCGTAGCCCTGACGTGGTGGACACCGAGGTGGGACAAGGGGGTCAATACGTAACTGATGTGCCCCAACAAAGTCCATTGGAAGGCCCCCTCCCCCCAGAAATGCAAATCCTGACCCCCAATCTCACTGACAAGGAAGGGGCATCATCGCCCCCACTATGGGAATAACGGGTCACCACCCCACAGCACACATGCATGAGGATGATGTGTGCTGTGGCCCCTATTAGACCCCCATCAAACATCCCATCAAACCTTCCCCCCATCAGAGACCACCCTCGGAACCTCTATCAAAGACCCCCAACGGAGACCCATACAGAAGTCTCATCAGACAGAGACCACCAATAATCACCCCTGCCTGAAAGATGAAGTGCAGTCCAGGCAGGAGAGAGGAAAATCACTGCATTTTCACTTACCCCTCCCTAACATCTGCTGCCTCAGGCAAAAGTGTTTAAAGCAGCATCTGTTACACTTGTCAGAGGCTTCCTCCAAAGCCAAGTACACTACAAAGGACTCCAAATCCCTTGACAGCCTTTAAAATGCAAATCACCCATTCCATTTCACACAGCATTACATTGCACTAGCCAGTGATTAACAGTGCTATTGGTCCAGACACAGCTGCTGAGGGGTTTGTTTATTTATCTTTCCCTTCATGCTTGAATGCATCACAATTATCCGGCTATGGTGCTAGCCACAAATGTTTACAAACACTGTTGCTATGATTGACAGCTCCTCATCACATCAAAAGGAGGTAAGTGCTTTCACTTCATCTTTTTCTCCGCAGACAGCACTTAGCTCTTTTTGATATGATGATGAGCTGTCAATCATAGCAACAGTGTTCATAAACATTGTGGTTAGCATCAAAGTAGGGTAATTGTGATGCATTCAAGTCTGCCCGGTAAAAGAACTAAACAGATCCCTGAAACAGCAGTATCTTGACCAATAAAAGAAATATCAATCACTAGCTAATGCAATGTATTGCTGTGTAAAATTGAATGGAATGTTTGCATTTCAAAGGTTATAAAGGGATTTGAACCCCTTTGAAGTGTACTTGGCTTTGGAGGAAGCCTCTGACACTTGTAACAGCTGGTGCTTTAAACACGTTTGTCTGAGGCAGCAGATGTTAGGAAAGGGTAAGTTAAAATGCAGCGATTTGTTTCGCCCTTCTGCTGGGACTGCTCTCCAGGTTTCAGGCAGGGTGACTGATGGGGTTCAATTTATCACGGCCAATCCACCTAACCTGCACATATTTGGACTGTGGTAGGAAACCGGACCATCCGGAGGAAACCCACGCAGGCAGGGGAGAACGTGCAAACTCCACACAGTCGTCCAAGGCCAGAATTGAACCCAGGTCTCTGGCGCTGTGAGGCAGCAGTACTAACCACTGTGCCACCGTGCCATCCTGAGATTGGTTATTTGAAGCTGCATAAAAACTCCTTATGAAAACAACTATCTGTTGGTTTTGGACGCGCTCATGTTTATGCGTAATTTCTTTCTGATTACGCCACCTACCTGGAATATTAAATCTTAACGTTACCCATCAGTATTCAGTTTATTATCACTCACTGGCCTTTCAAAATCTGGGGCAGAATTCTCTGGTCCTCCCCCCCCCCTCCCCCCGGCAGTGCACCCCCCCCCCCTCCCCCACCCATGAATTTCTTAGCGGCTTGGGGGTGACATCAATGAGAATTCCCAGTGACATGGGCGGGAACAGAGAATCTCGCCGTCAGTGAACGGCGCGCTGTCTTCCTCCACCGCAACCCCTCAATTTGTCACCGTCCGACTGAGATTGGGGCAGCACGGTAGCATTGTGGATAGCACAATTGCTTCACAGCTCCAGGGTCCCAGGTTCGATTCCGGCTTGGGTCACTGTCTGTGTGGAGTCTGCACATCCTCCCCGTGTGTGCGTGGGTTTCCTCCGGGTGCTCCGGTTTCCTCCCACAGTCCAAAGATGTGCAGGTTAGGTGGGTTGGCCATGATAAATTGCCCTTAGTGTCCAAAATTGCCCTTAGTGTTGGGTGGGGTTACTGGGTTATGGGGATGGGGTGGAGGTGTGTCCTTGGGTAGGGTGCTCTTTCCAAGAGCCGGTGCAGACTCGATGGGCTGAATGGCCTCCTTCTGCACTGTAAATTCTATGATTCTATGATTCTATGAGATTCCCCCAAATTGTTGCAATCCCAGATGGTACTGGCTCCCTGGGGCGAAATTCTCCCGAAACGGCACGATGTCCGCCGACTGGCGCCCAAAGCGGCGCCAATCAGACGGGCATTGCGCCGCCCCAAAGGTGCGGAATGCTCCGCATCTTTGGGGGCCGAGCCCCAACATTGAGGAGCTAGGCTGGCGCCGGAGGAATTTCCGCCCCGCCAGCTGGCGGAAACGGCCTTTGTTGCCCCGCCAGCTGGCGCGGAAATGACATCCCCGGGCGGCGTATGCGCGGGAGCGTTAGCGGCCGCTGACGGCATTCCCGCGCATGCGCAGTGGAGGGAGTCTCTTCCGCCTCCGCCATGGTGGAGACCGTGGCAGAGGCGGAAGGGAAAGAGTGCCCCCACGGCACAGGCCCGCCCGCGGATCGGTGGGCCCCGATCGCGGGCCAGGCCACCGTGGGGGCACCCCCCGGGGTCAGATCGCCCCGCGCCCCCCCCAGGACCCCGGAGCCCGCCCACGCCGCATTGACCCGCCGTTCAAAAGGTGGTTTAATCCACGCCAGGGAACAGGCAATTTATCGGCGGAACTTCGGCCCACCCGGGCCGGAGAATCGAGCGGGGGGGCCGCCAACCGGCGCGGCGCGATTCCCACCCCCGCCGAATCTCTGGTGCCGGAGACTTCGGCAACCGGCGGGGGCGGGATTCACACCAGCCCCCGGCGATTCTCCGACCCGGCGGGGGGTCGGAGAGTGACGCCCCAGGAGTGGGAACTCACTCAGAATTTTGTTCCCCTTCACTAGCCCAAGAATATTGTCACTTCTCTTCATCGACACTCCCCTCTCGTCATATCAACCCAGGTTTGCATGAATCCTGATTTGCCTACAGTACTATTAAATTCCACTGTGGACCTCTGAAATTAATGAATTATTACCATCTCTGATTAAGGTGATGTAGAATAAAGCAGGTCTGAAAGTAATGTGCACAGAGCAGCTCAATTACACATAGCTGCCTCGTCGCAGCAACGTGGTGTTCGCCAGAGCCCCTTGAATCTTGCGAGAGGCCTCCATTGGGAATCGTGAGGCTCGCAATGTCTCGTGAGATTCAACGGAATCTCGTGAGGCGCGAGATCTGGATCTCGCTCTCACCGGGCGAGATACAGGCATGCATATTTAAATGAGCCATTGCTGGCACCTTGGCACTGCCACCCAGGCACCCTGGCAGTGCAACCCTGGCACTGCCAGGCTTGATGGGACACTGCCAGGGTGCCAGGATTGCCGTGCCAAGGTGCCCGGGTGCCAGGTTGCCCATTCCAAGGGTCAGCCCAAGGGGAGCTTTGCCGATGAAAAGTGGGAGAGGGGGGCTCGAGGACCGGGGAAGAGGTAGGTAGGTTGAAGTGGGTGGGGGGGGGGGGGGGGTCTCAGACCATGGTCAAAGCGGGGGGGGGGTTCTCAGACCATTGTCAAAGCTTTGACAAAGAGTCATCCAGATCCGAAACGTTAGCTTCCTTCTCTCTCCACAGATGCTGTCAGACCTGCTGAGATTGTCCAGTATTCTCTGTTTTGCTTCACTATTTGATGACACTGCACATTTGGATCAGTTACAATAGACCAACTCCAGCACTGAGCACATCACTGCAGAACCCTGAGCCCACAAAATCGGACACTGAATCAAAAAACTCGTGTGACCTTCTCTAAGCTTATTTCCACAACACGTTTCTTTTTGGACTGGTTGGCGGAGCAGGCTTTTGGCTCACTCACGGGCCTCAGGCTTGAGCTTATCCTCGACCTCTGCTGCACTGTGAGATCATAAATTCCTGCGGAAGAATACCAAGTTTCCACTCAGGAGATGCTGACCATAAATATGTGCTCCAACACTCAGTGGAACAATACCATTATTTTTGGAGTGAGAGGTGGAAACTGCTGACGAATGAAAGGTACGTGGAAAACCATCCTCCAGATTTCTTGGTGCAACAGCAGATTCCTTTAACACATTCGGTACATTCCCCTACAATTCTCTTCACTGAATCTTTTATCTTGTTACATTTATGGTCTTGCACACAAGAAAGGAACTTAAGGGTTGCCTCAGAAAAAGAAAAGAGTTCAGAATAACTTGAGGGGCTGTTTAGCACAGGGCTAAATCGCTGGCTTTTAAGGCAGACCAAGGCAGGCCAGCAGCACGGTTCAATTCCCGTACTAGCCTCCCCGAACAGGCGCCGGAATGTGGCGACTAGGGGCTTTTCACAGTAACTTCATTGAAGCCTACTTGTGACAATAAGCGATTTTCATTTCAGGGTAGCACAGTAGCATAGTGGATAGCACAATTGCTTCACAGCTCCAGGGTCCCAGGTTTGATTCCGGCTTGGGTCACTGTCTGTGCGGAGTCTGTACATCCTCCCCGTGTGTGCGTGGGTTTCCTCCGGGTGCTCCGGTTTGCTCCCACAGTCCAAAGATGTGCAGGTTAGATGGATTGGCCATGATAAATTGCCCTTAGTGTCCAAAATTGCCCTTAGTGTTGGGTGGGGGTACTGGGTTATGGGGATAGGGTGGAGGCGTTGACCTTGGGTAGGGTGCTCTTTCCAAGAGCCGGTGCAGACTCGATGGGCCGAATGGCCTCCTTCTGCACTGTAAATTCTATGATAATCTATGATAACGCACGCTGCCTACATTTCTATGTTGATGGCTGGAATATGCTCTGGAGTGGAGGAAAAGTCATTTTGTTACAACATGCCAGAGCAGCTGCAGAATGCTGGAAGCCAGCACTCCAAACGAGTGCAGTGAAGCCTGACAGCTTCATAACAGTGCAGCTAATCATCTGTCGGATGACAGAAGCCTGAAAATCCCCAAGTAACACACTATAGCCCAGTGCCAGTCAAAGCCAAGATGGAGTGGACCTATGCTGATCATTCCTGCTGGCCAGTCCGGTATGAAGTACTTTCTCCTTAATTATTTGATTTCTCCTGAGGAACTCCTGGGAATGCCCAATCCATCAGACGTCCTTGCAAATAGTGACCGGTGGAGATAGAATAAATCATTTTAAGTGCTCTCGTCAGTAATACAAAATTCAATCCGCATTAGAATTTGAAAGACACAGGAAACAACTGGGCAAGGCACAGTAGTTCAAGCCTATTCTGGCCTTCCTCAATATGACCTTACTTAATGGTGTTCTGCGCATTTGTGTTCCACTTAAATCTGTCACAGATCCTAATCCTTTTCTCTGTTGTTTCCCAATATGGAGAAAAATTACGTTTTGTTCCTTAGACGTCCTCGAAGGTAAGGAGACCTAAAATTATTCTTACAAGAAAGATGCTTAAAATCGTTTTAGGATATTCCTTTGTTTGTCATTTTAGTGAAGGCATTGGCTGGTGACAAATAATAATCTTTATTAGTGTCACAAGTAGGCTTACATTAACACGGCAGCACGATTGAGGGCAGCACGGTAGCATTGTGGATAGCACAATTGCTTCACAGCTCCAGGGTCCCAAGTTCGATTCCGGCTTGGGTCGCTGCCTGTGCGGAGTCTGCATGTCCTCCCCATGTGTGCGTGGGTTTCCTCCGGGTGCTCCGGTTTCCTCCCACAGTCCAAAGATGTGCAGGTTAGGTGGATTGGCCATGATAAATTGCCCTTCGTGACCAAAATTGCCCTTAGTGGTGGGCGGGGTTATGGGGATAGGGTGGAGGTGTTGACCTTGGGTAGGGAGCTCTTTCCAAGAGCCGGTGCAGACTCGATGGGCCGAATGGCCTCCTTCTGCACTGTAAATTCAATGAATAACACTGCAATAAAGTTACTGTGAAAATCCCCTAGTCGCCACACAGAGGGAGAATTCAGAATGTCGAATTCACCTAACAAGCACGTCTTTTGGGATTTGTGGGAGGAAACCGGAGCACCCAGAGGAAACCCACGCAGACATGGGGAGAACGTGCAAACTCTGAACAGACAGTGATCCAAGCCGGGAATCGAACCTGGGACCCTGATGCTGTGAAGCAACAGTGCAAACCACTGTGCTACCATGCCGCCCAAAGGAATGTTGACTAAAGGAATGAGCACATTAAACAACCATCTGCTAACCTCAGCCACAGCCATTTCTAGACCATAGCTTCCCACAAATGGCCCAGTTGTTCGAAGTAGAAATGGAGGGACTCTGCTCCTTGCTATTGTGAGGTCATAATTTTCTCCCTGTTCACCTTTATGAATAGAAAATTGGAGGCTGGTGAGGAAGGAGGCAAAATGTTTACCGTAGCCTCTAGTTGAACCACCCAGTCTAGGGTTCATCTATCCTTGCTGAGTTCACTGATTGGAACTGGTTCTGGGGCAGGATCCATACAAGATGGACAGGACGCACCTTAGCAGGACTGGGTCTACCATCCTCACAGGGAAATTTGCTAGTGCTGTTAGGGAGGGTTTAAACTAAATTGGCAGTGGAATGGGAACCTGAGTGGGTCTACACTACTACCCAACATTCAGGGCAATGTTGGACAGTGAGGGCAATTTATCACGGCCTATCAACCTAACCTGCACATCTTTGGACTGTGGGAGGAAACCGGAGCACCCGGAGGAAACCCACGCAGACACGGGGAGAACGTCCAGATTCCGCACAGACAGTGACACTAGCCGGGAATCGAACCTGGGACCCTGAAGCTGTGAAGCAATTGTGCTAACCACTGTGCTACCGTGCTGCCCTATTTCAGATAGTTTAGATTGGAAGGAAACAAAACTTGTATCAGGAAATAAGAAGTAGTAAGTGAAATTAGAAAGCAGATGAAATGAAGGTAAACATCAAATTGGATCAGAATTCAGAATAATGTTAAAAAAGATAAAGTGAAGGCTGCTCTATCTGAACGCACACAGCATTCACAACAAGGCGGACGGTTTGAAAGTGCAAATAGAGATAAATGGGTATGATTTAGATATCCATCATTTTGGGAAGGATAGGCGGAGGGGAAAAGGTGGTGGACTAGCACTGTTAATAAGGAACAGAATCAGTACATTATTGAGAGTGGGTCTGAGATCAAAAGAAACATCAAGAGACAGAAAGCATTGGTGTGAGTTGTTTATAGGCCACCAAACCAGGAATAAGTGAATGACTAGGGTAAGAGTAGGACCAGTCAAGGACAAGGATGGGAAATTGTGTGTGGAGTCTGAAGAGATAGGCGAGATACTAAATGAATATTTTTCGTCAGTATTCACTCAGGAAAAAGATAATGTTGTGGAGGAGAATGCTGAGACCCAGGCTAATAGAATAGATGGCATTGAGGTACGTAGGGAAGAGGTGTTGGCAATTCTGGACAGGCTGAAAATAGATAAGCCCCCGGGTCCTGATGGGATTTATCCTAGGATTCTCTGGGAGGCCAGGGAAGAGATTGCTGGACCTTTGGCTTTGATTTTTATGTCATCATTGGCTACAGGAATAGTGCCAGAGGACTGGAGGATAGCAAATGTGGTCCCTTTGTTCAAAAAGGGGAGCAGAGACAACCCCGGCAACTATAGACCGGTGAACCTCACGTCTGTAGTGGGTAAAGTCTTGGAGGGATTATAAGAGACAAGATACATAATCATCTAGATAGGAATAATATGATCAGGGATAGTCAGCATGGCTTTGTGAAGGGTAGGTCATGCCTCACAAACCTTATCAAGTTCTTTGAGAAGGTGACTGAACAGGTAGACGAGGGTAGAGCAGTTGATATGGTGTATATGGATTTCAGCAAAGCGTTTGATAAGGTTCCCCACGGTAGGCTATTGCAGAAAATATGGAGGCTGGGGATTGAGGGTGATTTAGAGATGTGGATCAGAAATTGGCTAGCTGAAAGAAGACAGAGGGTGGTGGTTGATGGGAAATGTTCAGAATGGAGTTCAGTTACAAGTGGAGTACCACAAGGATCTGTTCTGGGGCCGTTGCTGTTTGTAATTTTTATCAATGACCTAGAGGAAGGCGCAGAAGGGTGGGTGAGTAAATTTGCAGACGATACTAAAGTCGGTGGTGTTGTCGATAGTGTGGAAGGATGTAGCAGGTTGCAGAGGGATATAGATAAGCTGCAGAGCTGGGCTGAGAGGTGGCAAATGGAGTTTAATGTAGAGAAGTGTGAGGTGATTCACTTTGGAAGGAATAACAGGAATGTGGAATATTTGGCTAATGGTAAAGTTCTTGGAAGTGTGGATGAGCAGAGGGATCTAGGTGTCCATGTACATAGATCCCTGAAAGTTGCCACCCAGGTTGATAGGGCTGTGAAGAAGGCCTATGGAGTGTTGGCCTTTATTGGTAGAGGGATTGAGTTCCGGAGTCAGGAGGTCATGTTGCAGCTGTACAGAACTCTGGTACGGCCGCATTTGGAGTATTGCGTACAGTTCTGGTCACCGCATTATAGGAAGGACGTGGAGGCTTTGGAGCGGGTGCAGAGGAGATTTACCAGGATGTTGCCTGGTATGGAGGGAAAATCTTATGAGGAAAGGCTGATGAACTTGAGGTAGTTTTCGTTGGAGAGAAGAAGGTTAAGAGGAGACTTAATAGAGGCATACAAAATGATCAGGGGGTTAGATAGGGTGGACAGTGAGAGCCTTCTCCCGCGGATGGAAATGGCTGGCACGAGGGGACATAGCTTTAAACTAAGGGGTAATAGATATAGGACAGAGGTCAGAGGTAGGTTCTTTACGCAAAGAGTAGTGAGGCCGTGGAATGCCCTACCTGCTACAGTAGTGAACTCGCCAACATTGAGGGCATTTAAAAGTTTATTGGATAAACATATGGATGATAATGGCATAGTGTAGGTTAGATGGCTTTTGTTTTGGTGCAACATCGTGGGCCGAAGGGCCTGTACTGCGCTGTATCGTTCTATGTTCTATGTTCTATGTTCAAACCAGTGGTAATGTTGGACATGGTATAAATCAGGAAATTAGAGCTGCACGTAACAAACGGTGAGAGTGGCTACTTCAAGTTACAATAGACTGGGTAAATTTAATTAGGCCTACGTACATTGAGAAACCAACTAGGGCTATTTTAGATTTAGTCTTATGTAATGAGAAATGATTAATTAAAAACCTTGCTGTAAAGGAGCCATTAGGAAATAGTAATCTTAATATGATGGAGTTGTGCATTAAGTTTGAAAGCAATATAGTTAATTCTGAAACGAGGAAACAATTAAAGTATGAGGGGCAAGTTGGCTATGGTGGATTGGGGAAATACATTAAAAGATTTGAGGGTAGACAGGCAATGGCTAGTAATTAAGAAGTCTTATATGGTCTACAACAAATAGACATTCCTTTAAAAACCCAATCAAAAAGATGATTTTAAAAACGGGTTGAAGCGATATGGGCAACAAGTGGGAGGTGGATTTGAGACCGGGGCGAAATTCTCCCCCAACGGCGCGATGTCCGCCGACTGGCGCCAAAAGTGGCGCCAATCAGACGGGCATCCCGCTGGCCCAAAGGTGCGGAATGCTCCGCATCTTTGGCGGCCTAGCCCCAACATTGAGGGGCTAGGCCGACGCCGGAGGGATTTCCGCCCCGCCAGCTGGCGGAAATGGCGTTTGTTGCCCCGCCAGCTGGCGCGGAAATGCGGCGCATGCGCGTGAGGTCAGCAGCCGCTGGAAGTTTCCCGCGCATGCGCAGTGGGGAGAGTCTCTTCCGCCTCCGCGATGGTGGAGGCCGGAGCGGAGGCGGAAGGGAAAGATTGCCCCCACGGCACAGGCCCGCCCACGGATCGGTGGGCCCCGATCGCGGGCCAGGCCACCGTGGGGGCACCCCCCGGGGTCAGATCGCCCCGCACCTCCCCCAGGACCCCGGAGCCCGCCCACGCCGCCTGGTCCCGCCGGTAAATACCAGGTTTGATTTACGCCGGCGGGACAGGCAATTTCTGGGCGGGACTTCGGCCCATCCGGGCCGGAGAATTGAACGGGGGGTCCCGCCAACCGGCGCGGCCCGATTCCCGCCCCCGCCGAATATCCGGTACCGGAGACTTCGGCGGGGACGGGGGCGGGATTCACGGTGGCCAACGGCCATTCTCCGACCCGGCGGGGAGTTGGAGAATGACGCCCCAGGAATGGGCCAGCCCTGATCTGATTGAATGATGGAGCAGACTCGAACTGCTGAATTGCCTACTTCTGCTCCTAATGCCTACGTTCCCATGTAACGGTGGCTAACAAAATAAGTTAAAGGTTGTACTGGATCAAAGGAAGCGGCTTATAAGGTTGTCAGAAAAAGTGGTAAACCCAAGAATTGGGAGCAATGTGGGGCGTCATTCTCCGATCCCC
This sequence comes from Scyliorhinus torazame, assembly GCF_047496885.1. Taxonomy (NCBI): domain Eukaryota; kingdom Metazoa; phylum Chordata; class Chondrichthyes; order Carcharhiniformes; family Scyliorhinidae; genus Scyliorhinus; species Scyliorhinus torazame. The sequence continues at coordinate 5,373,570 of NC_092724.1, forward strand.
CCCCGGCGGGTTGGAGAATTGCCGGGGGCTGCCGTGAATCCCGCCCCCGCCGGTTGCCGAAGTCTCCGGTACCGGATATTCGGCGGGGGCGGAAATCGGGCCGCGCCGGTTGGCGGGCCCCCCCGATGGATTCTCCAGCCCGGATGGGCCGAAGTCCCGCCGGTAAATTGCCTGTCCCGCCGGCGTGGATTAAACCACCTTTTGAACAGCGGGACAAGGAGGCGTGGGTGGGCTCCGGGGTCCTGGGGGGGCGCGGGGCGATCTGGCCCCGGGGGCTGCCCCCACGGTGGCCTGGCCCGCGATCGGGGCCCACCGATCCGCGGGCAGGACTGTGCCGTGGGGGCACTCTTTCCCTTCCGCCTCCACCATGATCTCCACCATGGTGGAGGCAGTAGAGACTCCCTCCACTGCGCATGCGCGGGAAACTGTCAGCGGCCGCTGATGCTCCCGCGCATGCGCCACCCCGAGATGACATTTCAGCGCCAGCTGGAGGGGCAACAAAGGCCGTTTCCGCCAGCTGGCGAGGCGGAAATTCCTCCGGCGTCGGCCTAGCCCCTCAATGTTGGGGCTCGGCCCCCAAAGATGCGGAGCATTCCGCACCTTTGGGGCGGCGCGATGCCCGACTGATTGCCGCCGTTTTGGGCGCCAGTCGGCGGACATCGCGCCGTTTCCGGAGAATTTTGCCCGTGGTATCCAAAGGATGACGAAGACACTGTTAAGGAACTGGAAAAGAGAATATGGAAGCAAACTAGTGAGGAGCATAAAGGCAGACTGTAAAAGCTTATTTAGAGATGTGAAAAGGAAAAGATTAGGAAGCTCCCGGTGGAGACAGGAGAATTTATAATGGGGAGTAGGGGAAATGGCTGCGACACTCAACAATTACTTTGTGCTTGTCTTCACAGAGGAGTATGCAGAAAATCTCCCAGAAATACTGGGGAGCCAACGAACTTGTGAAAGTGAAGAACTGAAAGGGATTAATATTAATCAAGAGGTAGTGTTCAAAAAATTAATTGGATTGAATGTTAAGAAGTCCCAGCGATCAGCGCGATTCTCCGAGGCCGCGCCAGTTGGGAGAATCGCTGGCCGCGCTATTATATCGCGCGACGCCGGTCCGGCGCCATCCCGCCATTCTCCCAATCGGCGAGAACGGCCCTGTCGAGTTCTGCGCCGCGCCAGCCGGAGAATCGCCCAAGACACTCACAACGGCGATTCTCCGGTACCCCCGCTATTCTCCTGGCCCGGATGGGCTGAGCGGCCGGTCCGACATGCCAGGTTCCCGCTGGCGCCGTCCACACCTGGGGCGAAATTCTCCGGTATCGGCGCGATGTCCGCCGACTGGCGCCCAAGATGGCGCAAATCAGTCGGGCATCGCGCCGCCCCAAAGGTGCGGAATCCTCCGCATCTTTGGGGGCCGAGCCCCAACCTTAAGGGGCTAGGCCCGCGCCGGATGAATTTCCGCCCTGCCAGCTGGCGGAAAAGGCCTTTGGTGCCCCGCCAGCTGGCGCGGAAATGACATCTCCGGGCGGCGCATGCGCGGGAGCGTTAGCGGCCGCTGACGGCATTCCCGCGCATGCGCAGTGGAGGGAGTCTCTTCCGCCTCCGCCATGGTGGAGACCGTGGTGAAGGCGGAAGGGAAAGAGTGCCCCCACGGCACAGGCCCGCCCGCGGATCGATGGGCCCCGATCGCGGGCCAGGCCACTGTGGGGGCACCCCCCGGGGCCAGATCGCCCCGCGCTCCCCCCAGGACCCCGGAGCCCGCCCGCACCGCCTTGTCCCGCCGGTAAGAGAGGTGGTTTAATTTACGCCGGCGGGACAGGCATTTTAGCGGCGGGACTTCGGCCCATCCGTGCCGGAGAATCGTGGGGGGGGGGCCCGCCAACCGGCGCGGCGCGATTCCTGCCCCCGCCGAATATCCAGTGCCGGAGAATTCGGCAACCGGCGGGGGTGGGATTCACGCCAGCCCCCGGCGATTCTCCGACCCGGCGGGGGGTCGGAGAATCTCGCCCCTGGTTGCTGTCGACGGGAATTGTGCAGGAATGCTGGAGGGGGGGCGGCCTGTGTGTGGTGGGGAGGGGGGTTCCTTCACCGGGGGGGGCCTCCGACGGAATCTGGCCCACGATCGGGGCCCACCGATCGGCGGGCCAACGTCTCTAAAGGAGGACCTCCTTTCCTCCGCCGCCCCGCAAGATCCATCCGCCATCTTCTTGCGGGGTGGCTTCAAGGAGGACGGCAACCGCGCATGCACTGGTGACTTCATTTACGCGACGCCGGCCGCGTCATTTACGCGGCTCCGCTTTTTACTCACCGCCAAGGCCCAGCGCGCGTAAAATACGCGACCCTGCTCCCAGCCCCCCGGGGGCGGGAGAATAGAGGGCTGGGAACGGGCTCCGATGCCGGAGTGAAACGCTCCGGTTTTCACTCCGGCGTCGGCACTTCGCGCCCCAGATGAGCTACATCCCAGAGTATTGAAGGAAATGGCAATAAAGATTGTACATGCATTGGTGGTTATCTTTTAAAATTCTATATATTCTGGAAATGTTCCTGAAGACTGGAAAGTAGCAAATGTATCCCAACTCTTTAAGAAGGGAGAGAGGAAACTGAGAACTACAGACCTGTTAGTCTAATGACAGTAGCAGGGAAAATGTTGGAATTGATTTCAAAATGGGGAAATGCTGAGGAAATCAGAAGCACAAAAGGACTTAGGGGTCCTAGTTCAAGATTCTCTTAAGGTTAACGTGCAGGTTCCGTCGGCAGTTAGGAAGGCAAATACAATATTAGCATTCATGTTGAGAGGGCGAGAATACAAGAGCAGGGATGTACTTCTGAGGCTGTATAAGGCTCTGATCAGACCCCATTTGGAATATCATGAGCAGTTTTGGGCCCCGTATCTAAGGAAGGATGTGCTGGGCTTGGAAAGGGTCCAGAGGAGGTTCATAAGAATGATCCCTGGAATGAAGAGCTTATCATATGAGGAGCAGTTGAGGACTCTGGGTCTATGCTCAGTGGTGATTAGAGGGATGAGGGGGGATCTTATTGAAACATACAGGATATTGAGAGGCCTGGATAGAGTGGACGTGGTGAGGATGTTTCCATTAGTAGTAAAAACTAGAGCCTGAGGGCACAGCCTCAGACTGAAGGGACGATCCTTTAAAACAGAGATGAGGAGGAATTTCTTCAGCCAGAGGGTGGTGAATCTGTGGAACTCTTTGCCGCAGAAGGCTGTGGAGGCCAAATCACTGAGTGTCTTTAAGACAGAGATAGATAGGCTCTTGAGTAATAAGGGGATCAGGGTTATGGGGAGACGGCAGGAGAATGCGGATGAGAAAATATCAGCCATGGTTGAATGGGTTGAATGGCCTAATTCTGCTCCAATGTTTTCTGGACCATAAACAATTTGATAACTGGACACTTAGAAAATAATCATACGATTGGGTGTGGTCAGCATGGATTTATGAAGGGGAAATCATGTTTGACAAACTTGTTGGAGTTTCTTTGAGGATGTTACTTGTAGCATAGACAAAGTACAGCCAGTGGATGTGGATATTTAAGTTTTCAGAAGACCTTCAGTAAAGTCCCACACAGGAGGTTCATAAACAAAATTAGAGTGCATGGGATTGTGGGTAATATACTGCTGTGGGGATAGTGGGAAAATATGGTGGAAGAGGTAGATAATCAGCTGTAATCTGTTTGAATGGCGGAGCAGGCTTGATGGGTTGACTGGCCTATTCCTGCCCCTATTTCCTCTGTTACTATCATAAATTTGTGATGTTGTCACTGCCACTTTGTGGTGTTTGTCCCCTCTAAGGAGCAATCTGTTGAGAGGATCATGTGGCCCAGGTAGCGAATCAGGGACCAGGGTGGGAATCTCCCGAGCAGGTTTCTGTATCAGTTTGACCCTGGAAGCTGGCATGCAGCCACACGGCTGGAAGCCTCTACATTGTAATTATATGTAAATTGTCAGAGTCCTTCCTGTTGATTTCCCTTTGTTCCAATTTATTTTATTTTACCTTTATTGGTTTTTTTGCTAGTTGAGTCAAGTGGAGAAAGTACAGAATTCAAAGTTTCAAATAGCTTGACAACTCGAACACTGTCCTTAAGTTTTGTATTTGGGAGAGGAAATTCCAGACTTTCTGACACCCAGCAGATTGGAGAGATTCAGTTTGATTGGTTGAATGACGGCCAATGAGTTGGCCAGGGACAGTGTTCTGCCTGGCAACAGACAGCGATTGATTCCTGCTAGGCGTTATTTTTTAAGAGAACCCTCAATTCTCTGAGGCCGGCGGCCGGGCAGCAGAGCTTTGCAACATGTCTACCACCCGGCGCCAACCCCTTTTTACGGGCAACACGCCATTCTACGCCCGATAGGGGATCCCAATACCAGTGGCAGCCAATGGAGAATCCATCCCGTTGCTTCGACTGGTAAGAGGCTTCACAATCAGAGGATGCTGATTAAACAACAAAAGAATCAATCAGGGCAAGAAGAAATTCTATTATGTAATAAGTTATTATGATCTGGAATGCATTGTGTGAAAGGATGGTGAAAGCAGATTCAACAATTACTTTCAAACGGGAATTTGATAAATATTTCAAGGGGTACAGTTTGCAGAGCTCTGGAGAAGAGACAGGAGAGTGAGACTCATTGGATAGTTCTGTAAAAGTGCTATGATTCTATAACGTGAATTTTCTTGGGGCGATGGGAGAATGTTTCGCAACTTTGGCCGTTTTATTTTATTCTCTTTGATCGGTTGTGTAGCACTTTCTCTGAAACACTAGACATGAAAGTGATAAAATAACAAAAAAAAACTTTTATTTTCGGAAGAAAGCTTCTGAAGTGAATATCTCCAAAAGGATGAAAAGGCTGCAGCGGAGAAATGGGGAGCAGTGACTGACTCACAGAACAGCAATCTAATTCAGTCCACAAGCTGCCATAAACTGCAAGAGCTGTGTTCAGAAGACTGGGTTAGTGTCATGTCGTCCACTTGGCAGTGCCTCATCTTTCTTTAATTCGTTCATAGATACATAGATACATAGAAGATAGGAACAGGAGGAGGCCTTTTGGCCCTTCGAGCCTGCTCCACCATTTATCACGATCATGTCTGATCATCCAACTCAATAGCCTAATCCTGCTTTCTCCCCATAGCCTTTGATCCCATTCTCCCCAAGTGCTATATCCAGCCGCCTCTTGAATATATTCAAAGTTTTAGCTAATCAACTACTTCCTGTGGTAATGAATTCCACAGGCTCACCACTCTTTGTGTGAAGAAATGTCTCCTTATCTCTGTCCAAAATGGTTTACCCTCAATCCTCAGACTGTGACCCCTGGTTCTGGACACACCCATCATTGGTAACATCTTCCCTGCATCTACCCTGTCTAGTCCTGTTAGAATTTTAATCATAATAATTAGTAATTCTAATAATAATAATCTTTATTGTCACAAGTATGATGCGATGAGGCAAGACTTAGGATGCATCGGATGGAGAGGAAAACTGCAGGGGATGGGCACAATGGAAATGTGGAGCTTGTTCAAGGAACAGCTACTGCGTGTCCTTGATAAGTATGTACCTGTCAGGCAGGGAGGAAGTGGTCGAGCAAGGGAACCGTGGTTTACTAAGGCAGTCGAAACACTTGTCAAGAGGAAGAAGGAGGCTTATGTAAAGATGAGACATGAAGGTTCAGTTAGGGCACTCGAGAGTTAGAAGTTAGCTAGGAAGGACCTAAAGAGAGAGCTAAGAAGAGCCAGGAGGGGACATGAGAAGTCTTTGGTAGGTAGGGTCAAGGATAACCCTAAAGCTTTCTATAGATATGTCAGGAATAAACGAATGACTAGGGTAAGAGTAGGGCCAGTCAAGGACTGTACTGGGAAGTTGTGCTTGGAGTCCGAGGAGATAGGAGAGGTGCTAAATGAATATTTTTCGTCAGTATTCACACAGGAAAAAGACAATGTTGTCGAGGAGAATACTGAGATTCAGGCTACTAGACTAGAAGGGCTTGAGGTTCATAAGGAGGAGGTGTTAGCAATTCTGGAAAGTGTGAAAATAGATAAGTCCCCTGGGCCAGATGGGATTTATCCTAGGATTCTCTGGGAAGCTAGGGACGAGATTGCTGAGCCTTTGGCTTTGATCTTTAAGTCATCTTTGTCTACAGGAATAGTGCCAGAAGACTGGAGGATAGCAAATGTTGTCCCCTTGTTCAAGAAGGGGAGTAGAGACAACCCCGGTAACTATAGACCAGTGAGCCTTACTTCTATTGTGGGCAAAAGCTTGGAAAGGTTTATAAGAGATAGGATGTATAATCATCTGGAAAGGAATAATTTGATTAGAGATAGTCAACACAGTTTTGTGAAGGGTAGGTCGTGCCTCACAAACCTTATTGAGTTCTTTGCGAAGGTGACCAAACAGGTGGATGAGGGTAAAGCAGTTGATATGGTGTATATGGATTTCAGCGTTTGATAAGGTTCCCCACGGTAAGCTACTGCAGAAAATACGGAGGCATGGGATTCAGGGTGATTTAGCAGTTTGGATCAGAAATTGGCTAGCTGGAAGAAGACAAAGGGTGGTGGTTGATGGGAAATGATCAGACTGGAGTCCAGTTACTAGTGGTGTACCACAAGGATCTGTTTTGGGGCCACTGCTGTTGTCATTTTTATAAATGACCTGGACGTGGGCGTAGAAGGATGGGTGAGTAAATTTGCAGATGACACTAAAGTTGGTGGAGTTGTGGACAGTGCGGAAGGATGTTACAAGTTACAGAGGGACATAGATAAGCTGCAGCGCTGGGCTGAGAGGAGTTTAATGCAGAAAAGTGTGAGGTGATTCATTTTGGAAGGAATAACAGGAAGACAGAGTACTGGGCTAATGGTAAGATTCTTGGTAGTGTGGATGAGCAGAGAGATCTCGGTGTCCATGGACATAGATCCTTGAAAGTGCCACCCAGGTTGAGAGGGTTGTTAAGAAGGCGTACGGTGTGTTAGCTTTTATTGGTAGAGGGATTGAGTTTCGGAGCCATGAGGTCATGTTGCAGCTGTAAAAAACTCTGGTGCGGCCGCATTTGGAGTATTGCGTGCAATTCTGGCTGCCGCATTATAGGAAGGGTATGGAAGCATTGGAAAGGGTGCAGAGGAGATTTACCAGAATGTTGCCTGGTATGGAGGGAAGATCTTATGAGGAAAGGCTGAGGGACTTGAGTCTGTTTTCGTTAGAGAAAAGAAGGTTCAGAGGTGACTTAATTGAGGCACACAAGATGATCAGAGGATTGGATAGGGTGGACAGTGAGTGCCTTTTTCCTCGGATGGTGATGTCTAGCATGAGGGGACATAGCTTTAAATTGAGGGGAGATAGATATAAGACAGATGTCAGAGGTAGGTTCTTTACTCAGAGAGTAGTAAGGGTGTGGAATGCCCTGCCTGCAACAGTAGTGGACTCGCCAACACTATGGGCATTCTAATGGTCATTGGATAGACATATGGACGATAAGGGAATAGTGTAGATGGGCTTTAGAGTGGTTTCACAGGTCGGCGCAACATCGAGGGCCGAAGGGCCTGTACTGCGCTGTAATGTTCTATCTATGTTCGAAGTACACTTGCATTAACACTGCAATGAAGTTACGGAGAAAATCCCCTCGTCGTCAAATTCCAGCGCCTGTTCGGGTACACAGAGGGAGAATTCAGATTACCTAATTACCTAACAGCACGACTTTCGGGACTTGTGGATGGAAACCGGAGCACCCGGAGGAAACCCACACAGACATGGGGAGAACGTGCAGACTCCACACAGACAGTGACCCAAGTCGGGAATCGAACCTGAGACCCTGGAGCTGTGAAGCAACAGTGCTAACCACTGGCCGACCATTAGAATTCTCCATGAGATCCCCCCTCATTCTTCTGAACTCCAGCGAGAACAATCCCAACCACGTCAATCTCTCCTCATATGACAGTCCCGACAACCCTGGAATCAGTCTGGTAAACCTTTGCTGCACTCCTTCGAGAGCAAGAACATCCTTCCTCAGAAAAGGAGACCAAAACTTCACACAATACTCCAGGTGTGGCCTCACCAAGGCCCTGTATAATTGCAGCAACACATCCCTGCTCCTGGACTCGAAACCTCTCGCAATGACGGCCAACATTCCATTACCGCCTGCTGCGCCTGCATGCTTAACTTCAGCGACTGGTGCACAAGGACACCCAGGGGACATGGGTGTTGCTGGAGAAGTCAGCATTTATTGCCATCCCTAATTGCCCTTGAGAAGCTGATGGTGTACCACCTATTTGAACTGTTTGTCGGAAACATTAGGGACCTTCAAGCAGCTATTGGATAGGTACATGGATGACGGTAAAATGATATAGTGTAGAATTTATTTGTTCTTAAGGGCAGCACGGTAGCATTGTGGCAGCACAATTGCTTCACAGCTCCAGGGTCCCAGGTTCGATTCCGGCTTGGGTCACTGTCTGTGCGGAGTCTGCACGTCCTCCCCGTGTCTGCGTGGGTTTCCTCCGGGTGCTCCGGTTTCCTCCCACAGTCCAAAGATGTGCAGGGTAGGTGGATTGGCCATGATAAATTGCCCTTAGTGTCCAAAATTGCACTTGGTGTTGGGTGGAGGTGTTGAGTTTGGGTAGGGTGTGCTGTCCAAGAGCCGGTGCAGACTCAGGGGGCCAAATGGCCTCCTTCTGCACTGTAAATTCAATGATAATCTATGATTAATCTAGGACAAAGGTTCAGCACAACATCGTAGGCCGAAGGGCCTGTTCTGTGCTGTATTTGCTATGTTCTATGTTCGAAATGTTCCTGTCTATGTTGTGTATGTGCACCCACAGTAGGGGGTTGCTAGTTTTTGATCCAGCAAGCTAAAAGGAATGGTTTCCAAGTGAGGATGTTGTGTGAACTGCAGGCTTCATTCACATGCGCGTGTTGCCCCTGTTGCCGCTGTACATGTTGTGGGGTTTGGAAGAAGTTGTCAACAAAGCATTTGTGAGTTGCTGCAGTGTGCCTTGCAGGTGTTAATATTGCATGAGATGCGGGAGGAAACAGATTAACAATTTTTACAATGAAACATCGAATTTTATGTGGAGTCTTCACTTTAGAGCGGGATAATTGAACATCTAGTGAAGCGGCAACGGTAGATTCCTGTCAGAGAAATAAGGGGTGAAATGATTACAGGTTATGTCAAAGAAAAGAGTACTGACAAAGGTTTGTAAGCTCAGTGCCAAAGGGTCGTCTTTTGAGAAGAGAATTCCAGGTGGTGACTGAAGAAACAGGAATTCGTTCCGAAATGGGAGTGGAGGGTGAGAAGATCACCCAGATAGAATTAAGTGAGGTCATGGAAGTTTCTGGGCAAAAAGAAAAGCATTCAGTGTAAGACATGGGGATATACCTGAGAATGTCGCAGAACATGCTTCACACCAAGAATACTTGTTGATACATATTATTGTTGCAATCTGGTAAGGGACTAGGAACTTTTTGTTTAAAGTAGAAAAAGTTTGAAATCCCAGGTACCCACTAAGAGAATAAAGCCACAAGACTACACGGTTTCAAACAAACAACAATTTTGACTACACAAAGTAAGAAAATTCAAACTACTTACAATATCTATCTTAAACTCTAAGGAGTTAACATGAGGTAAATATGAACTAACAGCTCAACTGTGGCCAAATACACTACCCTGCACAGTAAATGACAGGCGCAACCAAGACGGATACCATGGATTCCACAGCAACCTATCCAGGTGTCATTGACAACCATGAGCCACAATATCTCAATAAAATCCTAATTCCCTCATGAAGGATTTGAAATATTGACCGTTGAAGATCTGGGGCGAAATTCTCCGTTATCGGCGGAAAGTCCGCCGATCGGCGCAAAAAACGGCGCAAATCCGACTTGCGTCACGTCGGAAAAATGGGTCGATAGTCTCCGGCCCGAAATGGGCTAGCAGCGACGTAACGGGATCCGCGCTTGCGCAGTGGTTCACGCCGTGCAGCGTCATACGCGCCGCACGGCGTGACGGCTCATAAGGCCGCGCTGCTCCCCCCCCACCCGACCGCAACACTCGACTGGATGGCTGGCTGCCGCTCAGCCCCGAGGTTCGAGTCACGGGATGTGGAGGCGCTCCTGGACGCGGTGGAGCAGAGGAGGGACGCCCTGTATCCCGGGCACGGCCGCAGAGATGCCCCACACCACAGCCGGCGTCTGTGGAGGGAAGTGGCAGAGGCTGTCACCGCTGTGGCCCTGACACCACGGACAGGCACCCAGTGCCACAAGAAGGTGAACGACCTCGTCAGAGCAGGCAGGGTGAGCCTCCCCATATCCCCCCCTCCCCCATATCCCCCCTCCCCATATCCCCCCTCCCCATATCCCCCATATCCCCCCTCCCCCATATCCCCCATATCCCCCCCGCCCCAAATCCGCCCTCCCCATATCCCCCCTCCCCCATATCCCCCCTCCCCCATATCCCCCCTCCCCATATCCCCCCTTCCCATATTCCCCCCTCCCCATATCCCCCCTCCCCATATCCCCCCTCCCCCATATCCCCCCTCCCCCATATCCCCCCTCCCCCATATCCCCCCTCCCCCATATCCCCCCTCCCCCATATCCCCCTCCCCATATCCCCCCTCCCCCATATCCCCCCTCCCCATATCCCCAAGTGAATCCAGCCCTAACCTTAACCTCTGCAATGCACGCGCAACCGATGGCGTGCATTCATATACCTGCCTAACAGTGTTGCCTTTTACCCCTGCCACCCCCCCCCCCCACAGGAGAAGCGCGCACACAACAATAGGGAGCATGTGAGGACTGGAGGAGGCCCCGCTGATGAGAGGCCACTGACCGAACACCAGGAAAGGGCCCTGGAACTGGCTGGCGGACCTGAGGACCGGGAGGTTGCTGATGCAGAGGTCGGGGGCGTACTAGCAAGTGAGCCACCGACAGCCCATCCCCATACCCACCTCCCCTATATCCCCCTCTCCCGTATCACCTGATCACTGCCTGATGTCTAACCATGCATGCTTCATTGTGTATCGCAGGACCAAACGTCCAGGCACCCATCCCCGCAGATGCAGACCGCCCGCAGGATGCCCCTCGGAGACCACGGGAGACGGAGAGACCCGCACCCTCCAGCATGCGACGCCCGCAGGATGCCCCTCGGAGACCACGGGAGACGGAGAGACCCGCACCCTCCAGCATGCGACGCCCGCAGGATGCCCCTCGGAGACCACGGGAGACGGAGAGACCCGCACCCTCCAGCATGCGACGCCCGCAGGATGCCCCTCAGAGACCACGGGAGACGGAGAGACCCGCACCCTCCAGCATGCGACGCCCGCAGGATGCCCCTCGGAGACCACGGGAGACGGAGAGACCCGCACCCTCCAGCATGCGACGCCCGCAGGATGCCCCTCGCACACCACAGGAGAGGGAGAGACCTGGAGCAACAGGGAGACGACACCCCCGTCACGTGCGGGAGCGACCACCCAGCGACGAGGGGGGCAGCCACAGGCCCCCGTCACATCCGAGCCAGGACACCACTACCCAGGACACCACTACCCAGGACACCACTACCCAGGACACCACTACCCAGGACACCACTACCCGGGTGGATGGGGTTGGGGAGGGGGGTGAGGGTGCTGGGTGGGTGGATGGGTGGGGGGTGTGGGTGGTCGGCTGTTGCCATGGTGTGCGGTCTGTGGCCATACTACCCGATTCCCACGCCCATCTAGTCAGTGAAGCGGGCGTCTATCAGTCTGTCCCGTGCCCGCTGGGCCAGCCGGTAACGGTGGACAGCCACCCGCCTGTGTCTACCCCGTCTGCCCTGACCATTACCCCCATCCCCCTCATCTGGGGAGGACTGCGCCTCTTCCTGCTGCTCCTCCACTCCGCCCACCTCTGCCTGCGGCACATCGCCCCTCTGTTGGGCTATGTTGTGCAGGACGCAGCACACCACAATGATGCGGCCGACCCTATCCGACTGATACTGGAGGGCGCCCCCAGAGAGGTCCAGGCACCTGGAACGCATCTTCAGCACACCAAAGCACCTCTCTATCACTCCCCTTGTCGCTACATGGGCATCATTGTAGCGGTTCTACGCCTCATTGCGTGGCCTCCGTATAGGCGTCATCAGCCACGATCGCAATGGGTAGCCCCTGTCGCCCAGCAACCAGCCCCTCAGCCGGGGATGGCATCCCTCGTACATGCCGGGGATGGATGACCGCGACAACACAAATGAGTCGTGTACACTGCCTGGGTGACGGGCGCAGACGTGCAGGATCATCATGCGATGGTCGCACACCACCTGTACGTTCATCGAATAGGTCCCCTTCCTATTAGTGAACACGGCCCTGTTATCTGCAGATGGCCGCACGGCGACGTGCATCCCATTGATCGCGCCCTGGACCATGGGGAACCCGGCCACGGCAGAGAAGCCCACGGCCCGGGCATCTTGGCTGGCCCGGTCCACGGGGAAGCAGATGTAGCGGTGCGCCATGGCATATAGGGCGTCTGTCACTGCCCGGATGCACCGGTGCACCGATGTCTGCGATATGCCGGACAGGTCCCCACTCGGTGCCTGGAATGACGCCGATGCATAAAAGTTCAGGGCCACCGTAACCTTGACGGACACGGGGAGAGGGTGTCCCCCGCCAGTGCCACGCGGTGACAGGTGTGCCAGCAGGTGGCAGATGTGTGCCACGGTTTCCCGGCTCATCCGGAGTCTCCTCCTGCATTCCCGGTCCGTGAGGTCCTGGTATGACTGCCGGGGCCGGTACACACGGGGCGCCCTCGGGTGCCTCCGTTGCCGTGGGGCCGCAACGTCCTCCTCCCCCTCCTCGTCCTGTCGGTCAGGTGTCCCTCCAGCCTGGGTGGCTGCCGCCTGTCCCTCTGCGGCAGCCTGTGCCGCCTCTCTGGCACGCTCCTCCTCCTCCTCCTCCTCCTCCTCATCCAGGGCAACATAGACATGAGCGGCTGCCGCCACGGCGGCCAACATCGCTGGATGATCTGAAAACATGACGGCCTGGTGGGGGGAGGGGAACGACGACATGTCATCATTGCCCATATCCCCTCCTCCCCCCAGCCAGGTGGCATGGACCGCATGGGTCCAACTGTTGGAGGCTGGCACCTGGCCAGGTGGACCAACTCACTTGCCCTCCCATCCCCCTCCCCAGCACGGACCCCACCCCCCCCCAACCCCCTCCCCGGCACGGACCCCCCCCCCCAACCTCCACCCTGGCACGGACCCCCCCATCCCCATCCCCAGCACGGACCCCCCCCCATCCCCCTCCCCAGCACGGACCCCCCCTAACCTCCACCCCGGCACGGACCCCCCCCCAACCTCCACCCCGGCACGGACCCCCCCCCCCAACCTCCACCCTGGCACGGACCCCCCATCCCCCTCCCCGGCACGGACCCCCCTCCCGGCACTCCCCCGGAGCCCAGCCTACTCTAACCACCACCCCCCCCCCCCTTCCGCCGCACACAGACACACACAACCCGAGACACACCTCTCCTCACGCATTCAGACTGCGGCCACGCCATCGCCTGCCCAGAGCCAACCCCCCAGGCCGTCACTCACCTCCACGCTGGTCGGCGTGAACCTGGAGCACCGGGTCACGCCGATGAAAAGGAGGTTTAATTTACGTCGACGTGAACGGTCATCACGTCGACGGGACTTCGCCACATCCGGAAGGGAGAATATCGGCAGGCCAAAAATCGGCTGCCTCGCGCAGACCCGTGACATTCTCCGCGGCAGCGGCGACATTAACGCCCCGTCGACTTTTCTCCCTTCGGAGACTTCGGCAACCGGCGGGGGCGGGATTCACGGTGGCCAACGGCCATTCTCCGACCCTCTGGGGGGTCGGAGAATGACGCCCCTGAATTCCCTCAAAAGCCACTCCAGCTCAGTCTGTCTCAATAACTGATCACTTTCTGATGGTTCACCCTCTTCTCCTGAGATTGCGTTCCACAGGATTGACAACACTGCACTCTGTTCTCTAATTACCAGCACATTTTCAACCACTTTTGAAACCGTTAGCTTTACCAAGCCGCACCTCCCCTCTGTTGCTCTGAATACCAGTCTCCCAGCTGCACAGGTTTCTACCTGCTTCGAACATAGAAGCAGAGACCTTCTGCCACCTTCTCAGCAACCCAGGACTTCTCTGAGCCCTGATTTACTGGAGCCTGCGGACAGCATCCAGGGCTACTCAGTGAGCTGCAAACCACACAAGTTCAAAACTGTGAGTGCACCAGTGGCTCTCAGGGCTCTGAGAGCTGTAACAGCTGTCAGTCTGCTAACAGCAGCACTTTTCCCCTGCTGCAGAGCTATCACTTTTCCAGCAAATACACAGATACATTGAAAACAGAGGGCCATCCTAAGCTCCACCCATCTCCAAGGTAAAATAGCCTGCCCTGGTTTATTTTTAAACTGACTTCCAATCAATTATTCTCCTGTTGCGATTTCTCCAGCTAATTAAACCCACTTCTGTTTTATGGCTCTTATCCCCCCCCCCCCCCCACTCTAGCTGTTAACCTCTTCAGTCAACGTGGCCCTAATTCCTAATTTTTTAAGTGCAATAGACTCCAAGATGCTTTAGTTGCATTTATCTCATTTTCTGCAATTAAACTTTAGTTTTAACAGAACTAAACATCTGACGCATTAACATGAACCATGAACTAGATCGTCGTTACATTATGTGGGGTGACACGTCAGGAATTGTTAAAACAATGATTAAGCTTGGCAAACACTTTGCTGTGGCATTCATAGCCAATCCTTGCTGATACATTAAATGACTGCTTCGAACCATGAATATGACTTTTATTTTAAAAGAAAAGTTTGACAAGGTCCCACATGGCAATCTGGTACAAAAACTAAAATTCGGGGTAGGCTGGCTAGATGGCTTGGTTATAGAAGACAGAGAATAGCGGTGGAAGGGTGTTTTTCTGTATGGAGATATGTAGGTAGTGGTGTTCTGCAGGGATCAGTGATGGGAACTGTGTTGTCTGTAGTATATATGTATTATCTGGAGGAAAGTGAGGGTATTCTGATTAGGAAGTTTACAGATGACACGAAGATTGGCGGAGTTGCTAATAGTGCCGAGGATTGTCAGAGGACCCAACAGGATATAGATAGATTGGAGACTTAGGCACGTAAATGGCAAATGGAGTTTAATCCTGTATATGGCAGACCCCTTAGGAACATTAACATACAGAGGGATCTGGGCGTGCAGGTCCATAGTTCTCTAACAGTGGCAACACAGGTGGCCATGGTGATTAAGAAGGCGTATGACATGCTTGCATTCATCAGCCGGGGCATTGAGTACAGGAGTTGGGAAATCATGTTGCAGCTGTATAAAACCTTGGTTAGGCCGCATTTGGAGTATTGCGTGCAGTTCTGGTCACCGCATTATCAGAAGGACGTGGAAACTTTGCAGAGAGTGCAAAGAAGGTTCACCAGGATGTTGCCTGGTCTCGAGGGTGTTGGCTATGAGGAGAGGTTGAATAAACTGGGAATGTTTTCACTGGAAAGACGGAGGCTGAGGGGAGACCTGATAGAGGTCTACAAAATTCTGAGAGGCATAGACAGGGTGGATAGTCAGAGGCTTTTTCCAAGGGTGGAGGTGTCAATTACAGGGGGGCACAGGTTCAAGGTGAGAGGGGGAAAGTTTAAGGGAGATGTGCGGGGTACGTTTTGCATACAGAGAGTGGTGGGTGCCTGGAACGTGCTGGCAGAGGATGTGGTGGAAGCAGCACATTAGCAACATTTAAGAGGCATCTGGATGGACACATAAATAGGGAGGAAATAGAGGGACACGGACAGAGTAAGGGCAGAAGTTTTCTTTTAGTTAGGACATCATGATGGGCACAGGCTTGGAGGGCCGAAGGGCCTGTTCCTGTGCTGTACTTTTCTTTGTCCTAATAGCTTGGAAGAGAGAGGCATCCAATAGATCATGATGCTTGGAATATGTGCCTTCAACAATTCATTTTTAATCTTGCCATCACTAGTGTTTTCAAACATGATCCACGGGATAACGTGAAGAGCGGTAAAGTACCACAGGATGCAATGAAAAGACGGACAGTAAGCCTACACTTCAATAAACCACCTGAATAACTGAGGCATGGAAAGCTCATTTTCTGGATGGCAGCACTGTGCTCGATCACGAACTGAACGACTGTCTCGTCTTCATTGAAATTGCAGTTCACGCGCAGTCACACAATAAAACACTTAGGAGCCTTCAAGTCTTAACCACTGTCACCTGGCGGGAAAAAGCAGTCAACAGGAACAAACAATAAGTCCTCTGATTTTAGAGCCACATATCAAAGCGCGCACATATATTTTAAATTAAATATACTGAGCCAAGTGCCAGCCTTCTTCCAAAAATGCTTACCGACCAGCTAACCGCAACTGGATTAATATCAGCAGCAGACAAGTGAAAAGATAGGAGTCGTAACAGATGCAAAGGGGTCAGCAATCATATTAGCACTGGCATTTTTAAAAGCAAAGAGCAATAAATTAACAGAATTAAAGTGCTGGTGCTTAACACTTGCCGCTATATTAGGCTAGACGCAAATATATGAGTTCATTGATAATCGATGGTGCAAGGTGTCAGAATAAAACTGCAATGTTTTTATCAAAGAAATCAACACATTTCTGCCGGGTTCACTGTTGCTCATGAGCGTAGTTTGCAGGGAATGTTTCCACCGGGTGCTCCGGTTTCCTCCCACAAGTCCCGAAAGACGTGCTTGTTAGATGAATTGGACATTCTGAATTCTCCCTCAGTGTACCCGGACAGGCGCCGGAGTGTGGCAAGTAGGGGATTTTCACAGTAACTTCATTGCAGTGTTAATGTGAGCCTACTTGTGACAATGATAAAGATAATTATTATTTGCATCTCTGTAATGACACCCACCCTCCCAACATTGCACGTCTCAGTACGTCTGCTCTGAAAGGCTCGTTCATGCTTCTGTCACCCACGAGAGACAAGTTCAGCGCAGTCCTGACTAGCCGCCCACATTTGCCATCCTGAAAATGTGAGATCATCCAAAACTCTGCTTAACTCGCTCCATGTCCGATTTGCATAGGCGGCACATTGGTTAGCACTGCTGCCGCACAGCACCAGGGACCCGGTTCGATTCCGACCTTGGGTGACTGTGTGGAGTTTGCACGTTCTCCCCGTGTCTGCGTGGGTTTCCTCCCACAGATCAAAGATGTGCCGCTTAGGTAGATTGGCCCTGCTAAATTGCCCCTTAGTGTCCAAAGGTTAGGTGGGCTTATGGGGATGGGGTGGAGGCATACCCCTAAATGGGGTGCCCTTTTGGAGGGTCGATGCAGGCTCAATTGGCCAAATGGCCTCCTTCTGCAGTGTCGGGATTCTGTGATTCTGTAATCTGCGCCTTGGCAGAGGAGCACACGATGCCCACCCGTACGCTTCAGACTTTCGATGACTGGTGGGTGCTGGTGTGCATCATCACCCCGGTGTAATGACACTTTAGTTTAATTAGTTAAGTCTCCGCTTGAGGATTGGCTTTAGTTACGATGTCTCACCAGGGACTGTCACCCCTGCCGTTTTTTGGTTCAATTTATTGTTTTATTGAAAGAATACAAGGAGAGCTGATGTCCGCTGCAGGCCTTAGGTGTTCGGTGGATGGTGGAACTGTGGGGGTTGGAGGACCTCAGGAGCCCCCAAAATAACATTCGTAATTATATAAGGTTCTTGTAAATTTCCTTTTAGTTACAGTGCCTGAAATTGGCTATCAATTGGTACTCAAAAGAATACAAGGAGGGTCAGCAGGGACACTGATTTGGTTGGCAAAGATCTGCAACGCTGCACCCTGTGAATTAACCCACTAACAAGGAAAAGATCCGTGTCTTGTTTCGTTCTTCATCACCTGGCCCGGATCCATTTAACCGGCCAAATCTAAATGATTGCTGATGGCAATGCCAAAAGACATTTTGTTCTGGCTAGGAGGTTAACCCACCTCTGAAAGCCAACAATGTGATTTTAAAATTCCTCGTCTGTATTAGTTTTCCTCAATATTGGGAATGTGTTGCCAGTTTGGGGCCAACCGCCAATGTGTAAAACCAATTTCAAACCTTGAGCATGTGCCGTTTACCTGTTTTAGTTTCAGTCTGTATGCACTGGTAGCACCTCTCACCTCGGAGTAAGAAGTTTGTAGCTTCTATGGGCCCACTTCAGAAATTTGAACTGACAATTCAGGCTGATGTTCCAGTGCAACACGAAGGGAGTGCTGCAGTGCCAGAGGTGCCGTCTTTCTAGTTGGATAGTAGGCTGAGCCATTGTCTTCCCTCTCCTGTGGGACTGAGAAGAGGTGGTCAGGCGGACCGAGCAGAGGCAACTGGAATTCAACCCAGGAAAGTATGAGGTAATGCACTTGGGGAGAACTAACAAGGCAAAGGATTAAACTATGAATGTAGGGCCCTGGAAAGTACTAAAGGTCAGAGCAACCTTGGCGAGCATGTCCACCTTAAGGTGGCAGGGGAAGTAGATAGGCTGGTTAAGAAGGCATATAGGACACTTGCCTTTATTAGCTGAGGCATAGAATACAAGAGCAGGGAGGTCATGCTGGATCTGTATAAAATGTTGCTTAGGCCACAACTGGAGTACTGTGTGCAGTTTTCATCAACAAATTATAAGAAGGATGAGATTGCACTGGTGAGGGTGCAGAGGCCATTTACCAGGATGCTGTCTGGGCTGGAGGGTCTGAGCTATGAGGAAATATTGGATAGGCTGGGGCTGTTTTCCTTGGAGCAGCGAAGGTTGAGAGGAACCCCGATAAAGGTTCATGAGATTAGGAGGGCATAGACAGGCATTTTTTCCCATTACTACAGGGGTCAATAACCAGGGGTCCGAGCTTTGAGGTAAGACATGGAAGGCTAAGAGGGGAGTTAAAGAAAAACATTTTCACCCAGAGGGGGGTGGGGGTCTGGAAGTCTCTGGGGGGGACTTGCTGCCAGCGCTGCCCGTGGGTGATAATGACAACACCTGTGATAAATCTCGTGAGACTGCAGGAACGAGAATCTCATTGGCGAGATCGCATTGTCTGATTTTCCCCGCACCCCACCAGTGACAAATTAATTTAAATAAATTAACATACAATTAAAGGGCTTCCCGCCATATGTTACCCCCGGATAAAATCCCCCCTCGCCAACGTGGCATTGGAGATGTTGACAAGAGGTATTCAAAACCATGAAACAGTCGAAGGGAACCCATCATGGGGGGGGGGAGGGGGGGGGGGGAGGCAAGGTAAGCATAGACCATAGGTAGAGAGGGTCATGCTTGGACAGTGTCCTGGCACTTTCTCCTGGTCTCCTGGCTCCTGGCAGTGCCAACCTGGGGCCAGGGTGCACTACCAGGAGAGTACCAGAATGGAAGCTCCATTGGGTGACAGTGCCAACCAGGCAGTGGGCCGTGTCAGTGGCAGGCAATCTGGACTGCCCAGTTGTTGGGCCGGGGGGAGAGGTCCTTTTATGTGTGGGGATGGGCATTGTGCATTGAGTGCACAATTCCACCCATTGCCTGAAAGGATGGTTGAGTTAGAAACTCTTGGAACATTTGTTAGGATAATAAATAAGGGAATTTATATTTGTATTGATAAACATTCAAAATAAGATATAGTTTTAAGTGTGTTTAGTTGAATCTTTGTGTGTCTGGAAGGGTAAAACCTATTGTTAGATTCATGCTGGACAAAGATGTTTATTGGGGATTGGTTAAGTTCCAGCTGAGTTTACATTGTGCTTAGAGAGGGCTATGGTGTAAAAGATAAATAATATGCATCAGAATGTGGCCGTTACTTCACAACTGAAGGTCCTTCTAAGGTAAAAAAAAAACTTTCATGCCTTAGTTAATTTGAGAGCAGTTGGGCAGTTGGAGACAGGTCACAGGGGAGTGAACAGCTCTCAACTCTGCCAGGAGAAGCCTGGATAGGACAAGAAAGTTGCAAAGAGACAGGGGGCGCCATTCTCCGACCCCCCCCCCAGCGGGTCGGAGAATGGCCTTTGGCCGCCGTGAATCCCGCCCCTGCCGGTTGCCGAAGTCTCCGGTACCGGAGATTGGGCGGGGGCGGGAATCGGGCCGCGCTGGTTGGCGGGCCCCCCCGCTCAATTCTCTGGCCCGGATGGGCCGAAGTCCCGCCGAGAAATTGCCTGTCCCGCCGGCGTAAATTAAAGTAGGTATTTACCGGCGGGACAAGGCAGCGTGGGCGGGCTCCAGGGTCCTGGGGGGGGCGCGGGGCGATCTGACCCCGGGGAGTGCCCCCACGGTGGCCTGGCCCGCAATCGGGGCCCACCGATCCGCGGGCGGGCCTGTGCCGTGGGGGCACTCTTTCCCTTCCGCCTCCGCCACGGTCTCCACCATGGCGGACGTGGAAGAGACTCCCTCCACTGCGCATGCGCGGGAAACTGTCAGCGGCCGCTGACGCTCCCGCGCATGCGCCGCCCGGAGATGTCATTTCCGCGCCAGCTGGTGGGGCAACAAAGGCCGTTTCCGCCAGCTGGCGGGGCGGAAATCCCTCCGGCGCCGGCCTAGCCCCTCAATGTTGCGGCTCGGCCCCCAAAGATGCGGAGCATTCCGCACCTTTGTGGCGGCGCGATGCCCGTCTGATTGGCGCCGCTTTGGGCGCCAGTCGGCGGACATCGCGCCATTGGGGGAGAATTTCGCCCAGGCTTCCTAAAGTACAAGTTACAGTCCAGATAACCAGAGAAATGGGACAGAAAGAGCCCTTAAAGGACTGGAGATAAGAAAACAGAGACCAAGGTATTGTTCAGTAGAATTGAAGGAAGAGTAAACAGAGTATTCTGAGTTAAATAGACAATCACAGCACTTAGATTTAAAGTGGGGCAGCAGGCATCGGAGGCAGATTTAATGTTAAATGTTTTTTTAATACCAGTCTGGGAATTGAGTGCTAAAGCAATTGTGAGCAGTTTGTACCACAGACAAGAAATCCTAAAGGGGTTGGTGTAAAATCCTGGACTGGATTCTCTGTTAAAAGTGGCGCAGAAGCTTTGTTTAAATGTTTAATTTGGAAAACCTGGGGCGTCATTCTCCGACCCCCCCGCCAGTTGGAGAATCGCCGGGGGCTGGCGTGAATCCCGCCCCCGCCGGTTGCCGAAGTCTCCGGCACCGGATATTCGGCGGGGGCGGGAATCGGGCCGCGGCGGTTGGCGGGCCCCCCCGCTGGATTCTCCGGCCCGGATGGGCCGAAGTCTCGCCGATAAATTGCCTGTCCCGCTGGCGTGGATTAAACCACCTTTTGAACGGCGGGACAAGGCGGCGCGGGCGGGCTCCGGGGTCCTGGGGGGGGGGCGATCTGGCCCCGGGGGGTGCCCCCACAGTGGCCTGGCCCGCGATCGGGGCCCACCGATCCGTGGGCGGGCCTGTGCCGTGGGGGCACTCTTTCCCTTCCGCCTCCGCCACGGTCTCCACCATTGCGGAGGTGGAAGAGACTCCCTCCACTGCGCATGCGTGGGAAACTGTCAGCGGCCGCTGACGCTCCTGCGCATGCGCCGCCCGGGGATGTCATTTCCGCGCCAGCTGGCGGGGTAACAAAGGCCGTTTCCGCCAGCTGGCGGGGCGGAAATTCCTCCGGCGTTGGCCTAGCCCCTCAATGTTGGGGCTCGGCCCCAAAGATGCCATTCCACACCTTTGGGGCGGCGCGATGCCCGTCTGATTGGCGCCGTTTTGGGCGCCAGTCGGCGGACATCACGCCGTTTCGGGAGAATTTCGCCCCTGGTCTGGATTTCAAAATGCAAACAGCTAAGGGAAGGATTTTATGAGAGAGAAGAATTAAAGCGTGTTTTGGGAGTGGAGTTTGGAAACTCATGTAACATGAACTGGGATGGGATCATAACGCATTTAAGAAGTATTTAGATATTCACTTATGCTGTCAGGGCTATGGGCCAGGCACTGGAAAATGGGGCTTGTGTAGTCAGATCTTTGTTGACCAGCATAGACAGTACATATACCCCAACCAACTCCATGGAAAAGTACTGTCTGGTCGTTATCACATTGTTTACAAGACTGGGCTGTTGCAAATTGACTGCTGTATTTTTTACAATGCAGAACTTCAAAAGCACTTTATTCACTGGATGTCCTAATGTTGTGAAAGGCATGACATGATTAAAAGCCTTTCTTTCTTTGTCACTGGCACTCCACACTGCCCCATATTGTAAATAAGAAGATTCTAGCAGTCGTATCATATCATGGGACCTCTTCCATTGGAACTAGACTTACCAGTAGCGAATCAGTTCCACTTTAGTTTTGGCACAGTACCCAGGGTATCAATCTGGATCTGGTACTGAAATTCATGCTGACTCTGGAAGGCACAGCCGCATAGCACACATTAAAGTGCTCAATCCTGATATTGCTGTTGATCCTCCAAATGCCATTTTTCTGCTTTAATAATGTGGTTGGAATGACAGTGCTCATCCACATGCATCATTAAGTGAGTAAAGGTCACTGTATAATGAAATACGCTTACCGCACAAATGTAAGTAAAGAGCTGGAATATTTGCATCTACAGCGAAGCACTGGGGTGCTTTTTTCTCTCTCTTTTTGTGGGGTTTCAGTCCTCAGATTACCAGACATACAGCAGCAGCTTTTAATCCACATCCACATCTCGGACTGGTGAGAACAATTAATTGGTGGTTTGGCATTGCCGTGTTTATGTATTGTCCCGCCCTTACCCTTACTTGAGGTGTTTGAACAGAGTGTCAGAGACCCAGGAATAAGGATTTGCACTATAACTTAAACATTTAAGAATAATAGAATTCAGGCTTTATCACCTCCTGCATTTCCCCAAGGGATTTATTTATTTTCTGTTTTAAATCTTTGTATTGGAAATTTTGCCAAGGGATTAAATAAAGGGCAACATTAGGACAGCTGTGTGAACAAGACATCAGATTGCAAACAAATGCTTCAAATCAAGCAGCTTATTTGTCTGACAAATCAAATTTGTCAGGAATAAATGAATGACTAGGGTAAGTGTAGGGCCAGTCAAGGACAGTAGTGGGAAGTTGTGCTTGGAGTCCGAGGAGATAGGAGAGGTACTAAATGAATATTTTTCGTCAGTTTTCACACAGGAAAAAGACAATGTTGTCGAGGAGAATACTGAGATTCAGGCTACTAGACTAGAAGGGCTTGAGGTTCATAAGGATGAGGTGTTAGCAATTCTGGAATGTGTCAAAATAGATAAGTCCCCTGGGCCGGATGGGATTTATCCTAGGATTCTCTGGGAAGCTAGGGAGGAAATTGCTGAGCCTTTGGCTTTGATCTTTAAGTCATCTTTGTCTACAGGAATAGTGCCAGAAGACTGGAGGATAGCAAATGTTGTCCCCTTGTTCAAGAAGGGAAGTAGAGACAACCCCGGTAACTATAGACCAGTGAGCCTTACTTCTGTTGTGGGCAAAATCTTGGAACGGTTTATAAGAGATAGGATGTATAATCATCTGGAAAGGAATAATTTGATTAGAGATAGTCAACATGGTTTTGTGAAGGGTAGGTCGTGCCTCACAAACCTTATTGAGTTCTTTGAGAAGGTGACCAAACAGGTGGATGAGGGTAAAGCATTGGATGTGGTGTATATGGATTTCAATAAAGCGTTTGATAAGGTTCCCCACGGTAGGCTACTGCAGAAAATACGGAGGCATGGGATTCAGGGTGATTTAGCAGTTTGGATCAAAAATTGGCTAGCTGGAAGAAGACAAAGGGTGGTGGTTGATGGGAAATGTTCAGACTGGAGTCCAGTTACTAGTGTACCACAAGGGTCTGTTTTGGGGCCACTGCTGTTTGTCATTTTTTTAAATGACCTGGAGGAGGGCGTAGAAGGATGGGTGAGTAAATTTGCAGATGACACTAAATTTGGTGGAATTGTGGACAGTGCAGAAGGATGTTACAAGTTACAGAGGGACATAGATAAGCTGCAGCGCTGGGCTGAGAGGTGGCAAATGGAGTTTAATGCAGAAAAGTGTGAGGTGATTCATTTTGGAAGGAATAACAGGAAGACAGAGTACTGGGCTAATGGTAAGATTCTTGGCAGTGTGGATGAGCAGAGAGATCTCGGTGTCCATGTACATAGATCCCTGAAAGTTGCCACCTAGGTTGAGAGGGTTGTTAAGAAGGCGTATGGTGTGTTAGCTTTTATTGGTAGAGGGATTGAGTTTCGGAGCCATGAGGTCATGTTGCAGCTGTACAAAACTTTGATGCAGCCGCATTTGGAGTATTGCGTGCAATTCTGGTCGCCGCATTATAGGAAGGATGTGGAAGCATTGTAAGGGTGCAGAGGAGATTTATCAGAATGTTGCCTGGTATGGAGGGAAGATCTTATGAGGAAAGGCTGAGGGACTTGAGGCTGTTTTCGTTAGAGAGAAGAAGAACAAAGAACAAAGAACAAAGAAATGTACCGCACAGGAACAGGCCCTTCGGCCCTCCAAGCCCGTGCCGACCATACTGCCCGACTAAACTACAATCTTCTACACTTCCTGGGTCCGTATCCTTCTATTCCCATCCTATTCATATATTTGTCAAGATGCCCCTTAAATGTCCCTATCGTCCCTGCTTCCACTACCTCCTCCGGTAGTGAGTTCCAGGCACCCACTACCCTCTGCGTAAAAAACTTGCCTCGTACATCTACTCTAAACTTTGCCCCTCTCACCTTAAACCTATGCCCCCTCGTAATTGACCCCTCTACCCTGGGGAAAAGCCTCTGACTATCCACTCTGTCTATGCCCCTCATAATTTTGTATACCTCTATCAGGTCGCCCCTCAACCTCCTTCGTTCCAGTGAGAACAAACCGAGTTTATTCAATCGCTCCTCATAGCTTATGCCCTCCATACCAGGTTAAGAGGTGACTTAATTGAGGCATACAAGATGATCAGACGATTGGATAGGGTGGACAGTGAGTGCCTTTTTCCTTGGACGGTGATGTCTAGCACGAGGGGACATAGCTTTAAATTGAGGGGAGATAGATATAGGACAGATGTCAGAGGTAGGTTCTTTACTCAGAGAGTCGTAAGGGAATGGAATGCCCTGCCTGCAACAGTAGTGGACTCGCCAACACTAAGGGCATTCAAATGGTCATTGGATAGACATATGGACGATAAGGGAATAGTATAGATGGGCTTTAGAGTGGTTTCACAGGTCGGCGCAACATCGAGGGCCGAAGGGCCTGTACTGCGCTGTAATGTTCTATGTTCTATGTTCTAAATCTATTGATTTGAACTGAATGCAATTTGGTTGTGCATTTTACACAAACCCCCTGCCCCCACCCCACCAGAAGCACTGGACTGCTTATAAAGTGTTTCACACCAGTTAAGTGGCATTAGTGGCCACTGATGTAAGCAATAAACCATTAACCGGGTGAAGGACCACTAGGTTAATCTGCCAAAAAATGAATTCAGGGAACTTTTTCGCTGCATTAACCAGAATCAATACATGGAGCCTAATTAAGCTACATTATTCAGTGATGAGAATGTCGCTGTCGGCAGTGCAACACCTCTACCAATATGGTGGACAGTGTACTTCCAACGCAAATTGTGCTCGCCACCATGCCCATATTGGGGACTTAATTGGCCAAGAGGAGGGTGCCACACATTCAGGATTATAGGATGAATGCATGTTCACATGCCGCTCTGAGAGGCAGTGTTCTTAGCTCTGCCTCATACATTTGTCCTCTCAATCGCACAGGAGGAATTGGAGTGCTTCGGGTGCAGCTTGTGGTGTGCAGCCATGCCTCAGTTGGTAGAAGCCTCTTGCTTCAGAGTTAGGACGTTGTGGGTTCAAGTCGCACTCCAGGACTTGAAGCAAGGCTGATGCTCCAGTGCCACACTGAGAGAGTGCCGCACTGTCAGAGGTGCCGGCTTTCAGATGTGATGTTAAACTGAGGCCCTGTCTGTCCTTTAGGTTGATGTGCAGTATTTCAAACAAGTGCACAGATGTTATCCCTGGTCACCCGGCCAATATTTATTCCTCACCCTACATCACATAAACAAATTACTGCTGTTCATGGGAGCTAACTGCGCGTCAAGTTGGCTGTCACATTTCCTACATTACAATAGTGATGAGGCTTCAAAGTGCTTCATCGACTGGACGATACTTTGGGGTACTATCTGGTTGTGAGAAGCCCCACAGGGCAGCTATATTCTGTAAGGTCAGAGGGGATGGAGGCTAGGCCAGTTGCATGCTCCTCCTGTAGGATGTGGGTGGTGAGGGATACCACCGGTGTCCCCGCTGACTATACCTGCGGGAAGTGCACCCAACTCCAGCTCCTCAAAGACCGTGTTAGAGAACTGGAGCTGAAGCTGGATGAACTTCGGATCATCCGGGAGGCAGAAGGGGTGATAGAGAAGAGTTACAGGGAGGTAGCCACACCCAAGGTACAGGACAAGAGTAGCTGGGTTACAGTCAGGGGGAAAAGAAAAACCAGGCAGACAGTGCAGGGATCCCTCGTGGCCGTTCCCCTTCAAAACAAGTATACTGTTTTCGATGCTGTTGGAGGGTTGGGGGGAATGACCTACCGGGGGAAGGCCCTAGCGGCCAGGTCTCTGGCACTGAGTCTGGCTCTGGGGCTCAGAAGGGAAGGGGGGGAGAATAGAAAAGCAATAGTTGTAGGAGATTCAATGGTTAGGGGAATAGATAGGAGATTCTGTGGTCGCGAGTGAGACTCCCGGAAGGTATGTTGCCTCCCGGGTGCCAGGGCCAGGGATGTCTTGGATCGTATCTTCAGGATCCTTAAGTGGGAGGGTGAGCAGCCAGAAGTCGTGGTGCACATTGGTACCAATGACGTAGGTAGGAAAAGGGGTGTGGAGGTAATAAACAAGTTTAGGGAGTTAGGCTGGAAGTTAAAAGCCAGGACAGACAGAGTTGTCATCTCTGGTTTGTTGCCGGTGCCACATGATAGCGAGGCTAGGAATAGGGAGAGAGTGCAGCTGAACACGTGGCTGCAGGAATGGTGTAGGAGGGA
The DNA here is from genome assembly GCF_047496885.1 of Scyliorhinus torazame. Lineage (NCBI taxonomy): Eukaryota > Metazoa > Chordata > Chondrichthyes > Carcharhiniformes > Scyliorhinidae > Scyliorhinus > Scyliorhinus torazame. Next base: position 5,400,517 of record NC_092724.1, read on the forward strand.
GGGCTTCAGGTATTTGGATAATTGGAGCGCATTCTGGGGAAGGTGGGACCTGTACAAGCAGGACGGGTTGCATCTGAACCAGAGGGGCACCAATATCCTGGGAGGGAGGTTTTCTAGTACTCTTCAGGAGGGTTTAAACTAATTTGGCAGGGGAATGGGAACCGGATTTGTAGTCCAGCAACTAAGGTAGCCGATATTCAGGACGCCAAAGCAGGTAATGAGGCAGTGGGGAAGGGAACACTGACAAAGGAGAGTACTTGCAGGCACGGAGATGGGTTGAAGTGTGTATACTTCAACGCAAGAAGCATCAGGAATAAGGTGGGTGAACTTAAGGCATGGATCGGTACTTGGGACTACGATGTGGTGGCCATCACGGAAACTTGGATAGAAGAGGGGCAAAAATGGTTGTTGGAGGTCCCTGGTTATAGATGTTTCAATAAGATTAGGGAGGGTGGTAAAAGAGGTGGGGGGGGGGGTGGCATTGTTAATTAGAGATAGTATAACAGCTGCAGAAAGGCAGTTCGAGGAGTATCAGCCGACTGAGGTAGTATGGGTTGAAGTCAGAAATAGGAAAGGAGCAGTCACCTTGTTAGGAGTTTTCTATAGGCCCCCCAATAGTAGCAGAGATGTGGAGGAACAGATTGGGAAACAGATTTTGGAAAGGTGCAGAAGTCACAGGGTAGTAGTCATGGGTGACTTTAACTTCCCAAACATTGAGTGGAAACTCTTTAGATCAAATAGTTTGGATGGGGTGGTGTTTGTGCAGTGTGTCCAGGAAGCTTTTCTAACACAGTATGTAGATTGTCCGACCAGAGGAGGGGCAATATTGGATTTAGTACTTGGTAATGAACCAGGGCAAGTGATAGATTTGTTACTGGGGGAGCATTTTGGAGATAGTGACCACAATACTGTGACTTTCACTTTAGTAATGGAGAGGGAAAGGTGTGTGCAACAGGGCAAGGTTTACAATTGGGGGAAGGGTAAATACGATGTTGTCAGACAAGAATTGAAGTGCATAAGTTGGAAACATAGGCTGTCAGGGAAGGACACAAGTGAAATGTGGAACTTGTTCAAGGAACAGGTACTACGTTTCCTTGATATGTATGTCCCTGTCAGGCAGGAAAGAGATGGTCGAGTGAGGGAACCATGGTTGACAAAGAGGGGTTGAATGTCTTGTTAAGAGGAAGAAGGATACTTATGTAAGGCTGAGGAAACAAGGTTCAGACAGGGCGTTGGAGGGATACAAGATAGCCAGGAGGGAACTGAAGAAAGGGATTAGGAGAGCTAAGAGAGGGCATGAACAATCTTTGGCGGGTAGGATCAAGGAAAACCCCAAGGCCTTTTACACATATGTGACAAATATGAGAATGACTAGAGCGAGGGTAGGTCCGATCAAGGACAGTAGCGGGAGATTGTGTATTGAGTCTAAAGAGATAGGAGAGGTCTTGAACGAGTACTTTTCTTCTGTATTTGCAAATGAGAGGGGCCATATTGTTGGAGAGGACAGTGTGAAACAGACTGGTAAGCTCGAGGAAATACTTGTTAGGAAGGAAGATGTGTTGGGCATTTTGAAAAACTTGAGGATAGTCAAGTCCCCCGGGCCTGACGGGATATATCCAAGGATTCTATGGGAAGCAAGAGATGACATAGCAGAGCTGTTGGCAATGATCTTTTCGTCCTCACTGTCAACAGGGGTAGTACCAGGGGATTGGAGAGTGGCAAATGTCGTGCCCCTGTTCAAAAAAGGGAATAGGGATAACCCTGGGAATTACAGGCCAGTTAGTCTTACTTCGGTGGTCATGGAAAGGGTACTGAAGGATAGGATTTCTGAGCATCTGGAAAGACACTGCTTAATTAGGGATAGTCAGCATGGATTTGTGAGGGGTAGGTCTTGCCTTACAAGTCTTATTGAATTCTTTGAGGAGGTGACCAAGCATGTGGATGAAGGTAAAGCAGTGGATGTAGTGTACATGGATTTTAGTAAGGCATTTGATCAGGTTCCCCATGGTAGGCTTCTGCAGAAAGTAAGGAGGCATGGGATAGTGGGAAATTTGGCCAGTTGGATAACGAACTGGCTAACCGATAGAAGTCAGAGAGTGGTGGTGGATGGCAAATATTCAGCCTGGATCCCAGTTACCAGTGGCGTACCGCAGGGATCAGTTCTGGGTCCTCTGCTGTTTGTGATTTTCATTAATGACTTGGATGAGGGAGTTGAAGGGTGGGTCAGTGAATTTGCAGACGGTACGAAGATTGGTGGAGTTGTGGATAGTGAGGAGGGCTGTTGTCGGCTGCAAAGAGACATAGATAGGATGCAGAGCTGGGCTGAGAAGTGGCAGATGGAGTTTAACCCTGAAAAGTGTGTTGGCCATTTTGGAAGGACAAATATGAATGCGGAATACAGGGTTAACGGTAGAGTTCTTGGCAATGTGGAGGAGCAGAGAGATCTTGGGGTCTATGTTCATACATCTTTGAAAGTTGCCACTCAAGTGGATAGAGCTGTGAAGACGGCCTATGGTGTGCTAGCGTTCCTTAACAGAGGGATTGAATTTAAGAGCCGTGAGGTGATGATGCAGCTGTACAAAACTTTGGTAAGGCCACATTTGGAGTACTGTGTACAGTTCTGGTCGCCTCATTTTAGGAAGGATGTGGAAGCTTTGGAAAAGGTGCAAAGGAGATTTACCAGGATGTTGCCTGGAATGGAGTGTAGATCTTACGAGGAAAGGTTGAGGGTGCTAGGCCTTTTCTCATTAGAACGGAGAAGGATGAGGGGCGACTTGATAGAGGTTTATAAGATGATCAGGGGAATAGATAGAGTAGACAGTCAGAGACTTTTTCCTCGGGTGGAACAAACCATTACAAGGGGACATAAATTTAAGGTGAATGGTGGAAGATATAGAACATAGAACATAGAACGATACAGCGCAGTACAGGCCCTTCGGCCCACGATGTTGCACCGAAACAAAAGCCATCTAACCTACACTATGCCATTATCATCCATATGTTTATCCAGTAAACTTTTAAATGCCCTCAATGTTGGCGAGTTCACTACTGTAGCAGGTAGGGCATTCCACGGCCTCACTACTCTTTGCGTAAAGAACCTACCTCTGACTTCTGTCCTATATCTATTACCCCTCAGTTTAAAGCTATGTCCCCTCGTGCCAGCCATTTCCATCCGCGGGAGAAGGCTCTCACTGTCCACCCTATCTAACCCCCTGATCATTTTGTATGCCTCTATTAAGTCTCCTCTTAACCTTCTTCTCTCCAACGAAAACAACCTCAAGTCCATCAGCCTTTCCTCATAAGATTTTCCCTCCATACCAGGCAACATCCTGGTAAATCTCCTCTGCACCCTCTCCAAAGCCTCCACGTCCTTCCTATAATGCGGTGACCAGAACTGTACGCAATACTCCAAATGCGGCCGTACCAAAGTTCTGTACAACTGCAACATGACCTCCTGACTCCGGAACTCAATCCCTCTACCAATAAAGGCCAACACTCCATAGGCCTTCTTCACAACCCTATCAACCTGGGTGGCAACTTTCAGGGATCTATGTACATGGACACCTAGATCCCTCTGCTCAGCCACACTTCCAAGAACTTTACCATTAGCCAAATATTCCGAATTCCTGTTATTCCTTCCAAAGTGAATCACCTCACACTTCTCTACATTAAACTCCATTTGCCACCTCTTAGCCCAGCTCTGCAGCTTATCTATATCCCTCTGTAACCTGCTACATCCTTCCACACTATCGACAACACCACCGACTTTAGTATCGTCTGCAAATTTACTCACCCACCCTTCTGCGCCTTCCTCTAGGTCATTGATAAAAATGACAAACAGCAACGGCCCCAGAACAGATCCTTGTGGTACTCCACTTGTAACTGAACTCCATTCTGAACATTTCCCATCAACCACCACCCTCTGTCTTCTTTCAGCTAGCCAATATAGGAGGGATGTCAAAGGTAGGTTCTTTACCCAGAGAGTAGTGGGGGCATGGAATGCACTGCCTGTGGAAGTAGTTGAGTCGGAAACATGAGGGACCTTCAAGCAGCTATTGGATAGGTACATGGATTACGGTAAAATGATATAGTGTAGATTTATTTGTTCTTAAGGGCAGCACGATAGCATTGTGGATAGGACAATTGCTTCACAGCTCCAGGGTCCCAGGTTCGATTCCTGTGCGGAGTCTGCACGTTCTCCTCGTGTCTGCGTGGGTTTCCTCCGGGTGCTCCAGTTTCCTCCCATAAGCCCCGAAAGACGTGCTTGGTAGGTGAATTGGACATTCTGAATTCTCCCTCTGTGTACCCGAACAGGCGCTTGTGTGTAGCGACTAGGGGCTTTTCACAGTAACTTCATTGCAGTGTTAATGTAAGCCTACTTGTGACAATAATAAAGATTATGATTATTACAAACGTTTTGACATGGCTTTGCTCAGGTTTTGGGAGCATTCTGGAGGAAATGGGACCAGTAGCAAGGAAAAAGACTGAAAAGCCTCAGAATATTCAGCTGACATTACAATTTGAAGTATTTAACCATGAGCATTTATAGATTAGAACAAACACTATCAACAGAAGGACCGACAAGTCTGCTTTGGAACAGATGCGACATGGAATACCGTGTATTTAAGGAATTATGTGTTTTGGCAAATGACCATGTGTGAGATCTCAAATTAAAATTAACATAAATGTAAAATTATTGTCCTAGCTAGATTATTTAATTCTAGCCCTTGTGGTAGGCAGAAATGCGCTAGCGTCATGATCATCTGCATTTCATGTTTAGTGAACTTTGTGAACCAAATCTACTTATGCTGTGTTTATGAAATGGGTCACCTGGACTACAAACTGCTGAAACTTTGAAGGTTTGCTTAAGTTTTTGTAGGGAGAGGCTCATAAAAGATGCCAGCCAAAATAAATTTAATGGGCACTTCTTAATATGAACATATCAGGCATAATGCATCACCTTTCCTGTTAGAAAAAAGTTACTGATCATCAAGGTCCTGAATAACTCAGTCGCAGTAGGAGTTGAAAATGTGAGTTTTGATTGAGACAGATAGTGATTAAAACAGTGCTAGTTAATTCCTTGTGACTAACTCATGGAGCATTATTTGCTCCTATTTTTACTATTCTAATTTTGAGAACTTTTAATTGAATACAACTAATTCAAAAGTACTTAACTGACTGTGAAATGCTTTTGATCATTCAGAGACCATAAAAGAACGCACATATAGACATATGAATTAGGAGCAGGAATGAGCCATTCGGCCCCTCGAGACTGCTCTGCTATTTCTCTGTGTACCCCCCCGAAAACCTTTGACTCACTTGTCAATCAAGAATCTATCTAACTCAGTCATAAAGGTATTCCACGACCCTGATATGAAATCTTCTCCATCAATGCAAGTTCTCCATCTTGTATCTAAATGCGTAGAGAGTAGCTGTGGGTTCTTGGAGGCCGCCGGGAGACATAGTTAAACAATCAGGGGGTTGGATAGGGTGGACAGTGAGAGCCTTCTCCCGCGGATGGAAATGGCTGGCACGAGGGGACATAACTTTAAACTGAGGGGTAATAGATATAGGACAGAGGTCAGAGGTAGGTTCTTTACGCAAAGAGTAGTGAGACCGTGGAATGCCCTACCTGCTACAGTAGTGAACTCGCCAACATTGAGGGCATTTAAAAGTTTATTGGATAAACATATGGATGATAATGGTATAGTGTAGGTTAGATGGCTTTTGTTTCGGTGCAACATCGTGGGCCGAAGGGCCTGTGCTGCGCTGTATTGTTCTATGTTCTATGTTCTATGTTCTAATTTGGTGTGCTATATGAAATCTTCTGTTTATTAAAACCAATGGATGGATAGTAGCTGGCAACGTGCCCTCATATGCATTGCCTGTGTAGGCTCCAGTGCACAAAGTTTCTCCATTCAATCTAGTGTTTCTTTCACTGACTGTAAATGCACGCCTAAAAACATGTGCATTGGCTGTTATTTTGGCCGTCAATATGGTGGGCCGGTAACCCACACTCATTAAGAGCCAGAAATGCTTTTCCCATCAATGGCCAAAAAATTGTTATGCTGTGCCCACACCTGAACCAGGGGCGTTATTCTCCGACCCCCCGCCGGGTTGGAGAATCGCTGGGGGCTGCCGTGAATCCCGCCCCCGCCGGTTGCCGAAGTCTCCGGCACCGGATATTCGGCGGGGGCGGGAATCGTGCCGCGTCGGTTGGCGGGCCCCCCCGCTCGATTCTCCGGCCTGGATGGGCCCAAGTCCCGCCGATAAATTGCCTGTCCCGCCAGCGTGGATTATACCACCTTTTGAACGGTGGGACAAGGCGGCGTGGGCGGGCTCCGGGGTCCTGGGGGGGGGGGGGGGGCACGGATCGATCTGGCCCCGGGGGGTGCCCCCACGGTGGCCTGGCCCGCGATCGGGGCCCACCGATCCGCGGGCGGGCCTGTGCCGTGGGGGCACTCTTTCCCTTCCGCCTCCGCCACGGTCTCCACCATGGCGGAGGTGGAAGAGACTCCCTCCGCTGCGCATGTGTGGGAAACTGTCAGCGGCCGCTGATGCTCCCGCGCATGCGCCACCCGGGGATGTCATTTCCGCGCCAGCTGGCAGGGCAACAAAGGCCGTTTCCGCCAGCTGGCGGGGCGGAAATTCCTCCGGCGCCGGCCTAGCCCCTCAATGTTGGGGCTCGGCCCCCAAAGATGCGGAGCATTACGCACCTTTGGGGCGGCGCGATGCCCGTCTGATTGGCTCTGTTTTGGGCGCCTGTCGGCGGACATCGCGCCGTTTCGGAAGAATTTCGCCCCAGGTGTCTCTCTTTTGCTTATGCATATAAAGAGTCGAAAGCCTGTTTGATGCACCCGTTGCCAGATAGATGGTCCTGAATCAGTTATTGCTGGTTGTAGTCAGTACAAATATGTACACATGGGAACTAACAATTGGCCTGCAGAAGGAACGCCTGCACGGCAGCAGCCAATAAGTATGCCCGTCTGAGGGTGGAGCCATGCAGCCCCAAAATTATATATTAAATAATGTAGGCGACTCCAGCCAAAAACACCAACTGTCTACAAGATCATCAAAGCTACTTCCCCCCTCCCAACCTTGCCATTCCCCTCATCACCAATTCGATTGCCCCACCTTTACCTCTCCCACCACCCTTCCTAATTAACCCCTGCCTTCCTGATAGCCATCGCTCTCTTCCCCACTTCACGTCACTTTCCTGAGGGATGCAGCTGCTGTTCCAGTGGCTGGAGTGAGCTCCAAGTTACTGCCTGCAGCTCACCGGCCCAATGGTGATGATGTCTGAGACCTCATATCAAGTGCAGCTTGGACCTCACCATTCAGGCACAAGGAATTATTCCGAGGCCACAGTTTGTGTTGCCCAACGCAATGTTCAATTGTTCAACATTCGCGTTTTATGTACTGAAAAAATGAATCAAGGCAGGAAATTGTTTTTGTTTGAAAATGCTCACAGTGTGCTATCTGCAGTCTTTCGATCTCCAACATTAAACTTGTTGCTCCACAAATCACCTGAGGCATTAGCTCAGTGGGATAGAAACCCTCGTGGACAGACTTAATGCATATAATGGCCCTGCTGTAAACTTTTAGACGCTTCTCTTACTGAGGGACTCGGGTTTTCATCTGCTGGATATTTGTAATCCCATGATGACTTCAACACCGAGGCTGCTCTCACCGCAGGGCGTAGATAACCTAGGATCATTTTGCTTCAATCTTCCTCCCCCAGAGAACATTCCATGGCGCATCACACTTAAAAGACAATTTCAAGAAGTGATGGAATTAATTGCAAATGTGGTTGACAGATGGGAATGTTGGGAAATGCGGTGATACTAAGTCTGTAACCATAGGTTTGTAAAACCATCAAGGATGGTAAAACACTTTTACATTAGGAGGGGTGCAGCAAGTTGGCTGCAGGCATGGAGTGTTCCTGGCATTGGATGCAGTCCTAGGTATAAATGGCCTGACCCTTTAGGCAGTTGTTGGATTATGTTGCAACGCAGTATGTGTGGAGAGCCAATCCTGGCCATTTGGTCTCTCTATATTGAGTCACGCTGGTGTGCAGTGACCTGAATAGTTCAGTCGACATTGGGACTCAAAAGTCAAAATGAAAAGCAGCCCATCGAATTCTCAACAAAAACGGTCAATGATAAAGCATTAACTTTTAGCAGCGGAATCACAACTCACATTTTCTACTGTCCATTTCTGTTTTGTATTTTTCTCTAGGTCTTCGAGAATATTTCAGATCCTGACCCAAGGGTGTGTGCAGACAGATTGCTCCCATCTCTTTGTCAATCCTAATATAAAAATGGATTGGTCACTCAGAGGTTGGCTCTGATCTGACCCTCTCTCCCTCCATGTGCCATTTACCCCCTGACCAAGTGGCTCTTTTGAGACTTTGGTGGACACTACATTGGACCCCTCTCACTGCTCCTCGGGCAGGGTTTTCCAGTCCTGACATGGAGAACATCGCACGGGAAGACTGGGAACAATTGGAGAATCGTTGAGTTTTACCAGCTCTCCATATTTTTCTGTCCCGCCCAGGGCGATGCCCAAAATTCTCACCCACAGTCCTATGTGCTGCATTACTGTCTTTACCCCCATCCGGACCATCACACAGACCAACTTTTAATGTCAGCAAGGTTTTGAGTAGAGGAGCACTTTCTCAGAAAGACAATTCATTAAACTACAAATTCTGTCGAGCAGAAAGGTAATGATTAGCGGCTGAAAAATATTGTTGGTAATAATGGGAAACGTAAGAACAACAATAACTATTACTTAGATAGTGTCCTTAATATGATAAAACATCCCAAGATGCTTCATAGAATCATACAGTGCAGAAGGAAGCCATTTGGCCCATTGAGTCCACACCAACCCTCTGAACGAGAGCCCCCCCAAGGGCTAACCCGGAGGAAACCCACGCAGACACGGGGAGAAAGTGCAGACTCCGCACAGACAGTGGCCCAAGGCTGGAATTGAACCCGGGTCCCTGGCGCTGTGAGGCAGCAGTGCTAACCACCGTGCCACTGTGTCACCCTACAGGAGTATTATAAAACAAGTGAGCCACATAAGGAGACATTGGGCTGGAATCTTGTGGAGGAGGCAGGAAGATTGTGTCGAGAAACCTTTTGATCCATCAGACCCAACTCCTTGAAAGAGCCCATGCCTCCCATATTTGGGTTCCGGATAACAGGGGATGGTTGAAGTTGGGCCTGCCACCTCCAGAGGCAGGCCCAAAGAGACGGTGCGGCTGACAAGCTGAAATTCCCACCTCTGATAACTGGAACATCGGTTAGGCAGCATAGAATGCGAGAAACCAACCAGGAGTAGTTGAGCCTGCAGGCAACAAAGGAGGGATTGAAGGTTTCAGCAGCTGAGAGGGGTGATGCTGCTGAGGTGGAAATAGGAACTCTTTGCGATAGCATAAATACCAGGTGGCCACGTAGCTTAGGTTGAATGTGACAGCCAGGCTGCGAATAGGCTGATTTAATTTCAGACCATTGCCAGGGTGGAGATGGTTGTTGGAGACATGGGGCAAAATTCTCCATAATCGGTGCGATGTCCGCCGACTGGCGCCAAAAACGGCGCAAATCAGTCCGGCATCGCGCCGCCCCAAAGGTGCGGAATCCTCCACATGTTGAGGGGCCGAGCCCTCACCTTGAGGGGCTAGGCCCGCGCCAGACTGATTTCTGCCCCGCCAGCTGGCAGGAAAGGCCTTTGGTGCCCCGCCAGCTGGCGCGGAAATGACATTGCCGGGCGGCACATGCGCGGGAGCATCAGCGGCCGCTCACGGCATCCCCGCGCATGCGCAGTGGAGGGGGTCTCTTCCGCCTCCGCCATGGTGGAGATTGCGGGCCAGGCCACCGTGGGGGCACCCCCCGGGACCAGATTGCCCCGCGCCCCCCCAAGACCCCAGAGCCCGCCCGCGCTGCCTTGTCCCGCCGGTAGGAGACGTGGTTTAATCCATGCCGGCGGGACAGGCATCCTAGCAGCGGGTCTTCGGCCCATCTGGGCCGGAGAATCACCGGGGGGGGGCCCGCCAACCAGCGCGATTCCCGCCCCCGCCGAATCTCCGGTGCCAGAGAATTCGGCAACCGGCGGGGGCGGGATTCACGCCAGACCCCAGCGATTCTCCGACCCGGCGGGGGGGTCGGAGCATCTCGCCCATGAGATTGGAGTGAGGGCCAATAATAATGGCTTCAGACTTCCCAATATTTAATTGAAAGACGTTTTGCTCATCCTCTACTGGACGTCAGTTCAGTTGTCTGTTGCACATTTCAGTATGCACAGATAAAATATCTTTATGTGCATTTTAATGGTGGTGTTTATCCTTTTAAAATAAATGTGTTTGAGGCTTCATCACCGACAAGCTTCACCAACCATAATTATTAGCACTAAATATCGATTGGCTGAATGGAGAAGTAAAGCTAATAAAAAGGCGGGAAAGGCTGGGAATAATCAGCAGGTCAGGCAGCATCTGTGGTGAAAAGACAGAATTAATGGGTGGTATTTAGTGGAGGTAACGGGGATCTCACCTCCCAGCTGGAGAGACGACCCGAGCCCCGCGTTGCCTCTTTTAGGTGAGGCCCGCCAAATTAAGTGCTTTTTAAATTCATTTTAATGGAATGTGGGCTTTGCTGGCCTGGCCAGCATTTGTTGCCCATCCCTAATTGCCTTTGAGAAGGTGGTGGTGAGCTTCCTTCTTGAACTGCTGCAGTCCCTGAGGTGTAGGTACACCCACAGTGCTGACAGTGAAGGAACAGTCACATGTTTCTAATTCAGGATGGTGAGTGACTTGGAGGGGAACCTCCAGGTGATGGGGTTCCCATGCCCCCCTGCTGCCCTTGTCCTTCTAGATGGTAGTGGTCATGCATTTGGAAGGTGCTGCCTAAGGGGCCTTGGAGTTCCTGCAGTGCATCTTGTAGATGGTACACATGTCTGCCACTGTGTATTGGTAGTGGAAGGAGTGAATGTTTGTGGAAGTGAAGCCAATCAAGCAGGTTTCTTTGCCCTAGATGGTGTTGAGCGTCTTGAGTGTTGTTGGAGCTGCACTCATCCAGGCAAGCGGAGGACTGACCTCCAACAACCACAATCATCTTCCTTTGTGCCAGGTATGACTCCAACCAGCGGAGAGTATTCCCCCTGATTCCCATTGACTCCAATTTTTCTAGGGCTCCTTGATGCCATAACCGATCAAATGCTGCTTTGATGTCAAAGACAGTCATGCTCACCTCGCCTCACCTCTGGATTTCAACTCTTTTGTCCATGTTTGAACCAAGGCTGTAAGGAGATTAGTTGCTGAGTGACTCTGGTACACATAAGCTGCTATTTTGTATTGGTGATGGAGGGAGTGAATGTTTGTGGAAGGGGTGCCAATCAAGTGGCTGCTTTGTCCTGGATGGTGTTGAGCTTTTTGAGTGTTGTTGGAGCTGCACTCATCCAGGCAAGTGGAGAGTATTCCATTACACTCCAGACGTGTGCCTTGTAGATGATGGACAGGCTTTGGGGGGTCAGAAGGTGCGTTACGCACCGTAGAATTCCTAGCCTTGACCTGCTCTTGTAGCCACAGTATTTATACGGCTGGGTCCAGTTCAATTTCTAGTCAATGAGCATCAGTGAACAGGTTTAGGGCAGGGTTGAGTAAGTGGCTCTTGAAAGCACTGTTGATGACCCCTTCCATCACTTTACTGATGATTGAGAGTGAACTGATAGGGCGATAATTGGACGGGTTGATTTGACCTGCTTTTTGTGTACAGGACACACCTGGGCAATTTTCCACATTATCAGGTAAATGCCAGTGTTGTAGCTGGACTGGAACAGCTTGTCTAGGAGCGCGACAGGTTCTGGAGCACAAGTCTTCAGTACTGTTGCCGGAATATTGTCAGGACATAAAGCCTTTGCAGCATCCAGTGCCGTCAGCCATTTCTTGATATCACGTGGCGAATCGAATTGGCTGAAGACTGGCATCTGTGATGCTGGGAACTTCTTGAGACCAGATGGATCATCCACTTGGCCCTTCTGGCTGAAGATTATTGTGAATGCTTCAGCCTTGACTTTTGCACCAATGTGCTGGGCACCTCCATCATTGAGGATGGGGATATTTGTGGAGCCTCCTCCTCCACTGAGTTGTTTAATTGTCCACCACTATTCACAACTGGATGTGGCAGGACGGCATAGATTCGATCTGATCTGTTGGTTGTGGAATCGCTCAGCTCTGTGTCATGAATCTGCCTGGAGAGAGCAGTAGACAGTATTCAAAGGGCCTCAATTGGCATGTGTCTCTCCAGGTAACAAGCTTAGAGTGACAATTTAGTTAATAATCAAATGTGAATGGCTTATCAAAGAGAAAATAGACAATTGGGATGGTCCATATGGTACACATATGTTAATGTTTAGTCAAGGAAGTTGAAATGGGCAGACAGCCGAGTACACTGAAGGCATAATCAAAGAACAACAAAGGTATAATTGACCAGAACCTGATAAGCCAGGAGAGGCAGTTACCATCTAGCAGTCTAGGAAAGCGAACAGGCCAATCTTAGAGCCAAAACAGTGCAGAAAACCTTTGTAACAGCAGTTTTAAAATATCTTTGTTGGACCAGGAAAAGGCGATTCCCAGATTTGAGTATTATTTCTGTATTGTGTGGTAACTGTAGCTGGTTATTCAATTTGGGTGTTGTGTGGGGAATAGGAGTAATTTCACAATAGTTCAGGTATCGCAGATGCGGAGCCTAATTAAGCCAGATTCCCACCCACCTGAGTTCTGTCTAATTTTCCAACATCATTTCCGATGGATGGCAGTGGCACCCACTCTAAACAGGACAGACATTTTCAAACGTGGCGGTAGTGACTTGTACTGTGCATCAGATTTTCCATCACTGATGTCTCAAATACACTGGATCATCAGCACATCCTATCAGGTAAGCTTCCAGCAAAGTCAAGATGCTGCAGAAAAACAGATGCAGATTTAAAGAGCCCTCTAGCTCCTTCTTATGAATTCACAGACAACTGTTATTTCTCAGTCCATATTGCTGAATTAACTTTCTGTGTTGAAGCTGCAATTTTCCTCACGTTGCCCCAGTTCTAGGGAGGGCACAATGGATTTCTCTGTTCAGGTTTGCTGATGGAAGTAAGATAAGGAGAAGCAATGGAGAAAGGGTGGTGAGGAGCTGACACACGTGATCCTCACCTGCCACACCAGAGATGAGGAGCTCTGACTTCCATTTCCTCTTGGAGCAGCTTTTCCAGATGAGGGTGTTTCACAGAAGAAGCATCAGTAGCACACTTTGCAACCTGACTGACCCTCAGCCAAACTGCTTCATAGAACCATTGGTGCTGACAGAGGTTATCCATCATGTTCATCCCATTTGTGGCAAGTCTTTACTGGAACAAACCAAAATTAATCCCACTGTCCCGCACTCGTCTCATAATCCCGGGTCTTCTGTCTCAAATGCTTACCACTCTTTCCTTTAAAGGATGTTACATCCAAAGCATTCACGTCTTAACAGCCTTCTGTGTAAAGAATTGGCTTCCAACCCATCTCCTTAGTGTTAAGGGTGGCACGGTAGCAGAGTGGTTAGCACTGTTGCTTCACAGCGCCAGGGACCGGGGTTCAATTGCTGGCTCGGGTCACTGTCCGTGCGGAGTCTGCACGTTCTCCCCGTGTCTGCGTGGGTTTCCTCCGGGTGCTCCGGTTTCCTCCCACATGTCCTGAAAGACGTGCTTTTAGGTGAATTGGACATTCTGAATTCTCCCTCTGTGTACCCAAACAGGCGCCGGAATGTGGCGACTAGGGGTTTTTCACAGTAACTTCATTGCAGTGTTAATGTAAGCCTACTTGTGACAATAATGAAGAATATTATTATTATTAGTCACAAATTTAAATCAATAACCTCCTGTGATTAATACTCCTAGACTAAACAAATTCACAGTGTGATAATCCATGTGCTGTGGGAAAAGCGTACGTTTTCTTTAAGACTCGGGTGAACTGGGGAGTATTCTGAAAGAGGGTTAGTTGGTTTCGTGATTATGATATCATTCGGCTCCAATTTGTATGGAAGTGGACAGCTAAGAAGCAAAGGGTAAACAGAAAGCTAATTGCAGTGGGGTTGGGTCAGCCTATGTTATTCTGTTTTGCAGTTCAGAACACACTGAGGACCTGTGTGAGAGAAAAGCAGGCAAGGTTCTTTTTGAATGTAACAGTTTTCTATTTGGCAGTTTTCAAACAATCCTTGCAATGAAGTATGCATCTGAGAATAGCACAGAGGCTGTGTTACTGTGTGTGTTAAACAGTTGGAAGGGCCAGAAAACTGAAGACATGAAGGGCAAGGAGTTTGGAATTGGACCGGACCCATTGCTGCCAGAGCCCACTGGCTAATTTATAGGGAGGCGGAGAAGGGAGTTTCCAGAGATTCCATGCCATCAAAACTGTCATGACCCAAGTGAGAGAATGTCTGTAGATGTGTACCTTGTCAGTCATAACCATGTCTGGTGACTTTGGATGCAATATGGCTTCTGGTGAATGCGACCCAAGGATTAAAACAGTGTTGGGAAGTGAGAGATGCTGCACAATGGAGGCCGATTTGGAAAGACTGTGGGATTACATATGGTATCGCATTTGTGCAGGAAGTTAATTTGACTTTGTTTAAAGTTCCATTTGGTACACATATAGTAGGCAGCAAAGAATGATCAGAAATCTGTATCTTAACTCAGGAAGTAATCTCCGCTCTGCCTTGAGGGACCAGGTGGCGAGAAATGATGGGGAAAAGAGCAGATAAGCAATGATTCGCTAAACATTAATTGCATAAGTAATTGCAAAAATGGAAGGAGACGAGGGAGGTACATTTAGCATTGACAAGGTATGAATTTCTCTTGGCAGGTCGCTTCTTGGCAGTATACTGATACTTTCTGGTAACCTTGTCCTCTTTCTGCAAAGAGGTCAGGGAGAGGGATATTGAAGGTGAGTTACATGACTCATAACATTGCTGTGATACCAAGGCACCTTCCCACCATCAGCCTTAATTTATTTTTAGCATTTTATATTATCACATGCTATGTTTGGGAGAGACCCAAGGATTGAATGAAAGGACGGACCATTGTACATTTAGCCACGTTATTCTTGGGGCTGGATTTTACCTGCAGCCGCTGGATGTGGTTTCAGTTGGGTGGTGAGGGTGGGGGTGGGGGTGGGGGGGGGCTCACATACTATAGATGGTGTGGTTAGCCTACCACCTCCCTGGCCAACCCCCCTCCCCCAAGGTGATGGCCATTATACACTAGGGCAGGTGCCAAACTCGGCACCCACCCACCATATTTAAATTAATAATTAACGGTCAATTAGTTCGTTAGCAAACCTTCTGACCTGAATAATACACTGCCCTCTCCAAAATAAAGCTGGCTTGGGTAGACGGGCAAGATTGGGCAGGCTGCTTCTATGGCCTTTCCGGGGGCTGCCACGATCTCCCCAAGCTCCACCTTGCGGTCCCAGCGGTGCCCGATACTGGGCTCAGGCACTGCTGGGACGGCTGGAGCTGTCAGGCAATCAGATTGGCCAGAGGTTCCTGAGCGCTGAACGTCATAGACATAGAATTTTTACATAGAATTTACAGTGCAGAAGGAGGCCATTCGGCCCATCGAGTCTGCACCGTCTCTTGGAAAGAGCACCCTACCCAAGGTCAACACCTCCACCCTATCCCCATAACCCAGTAACCCCACCCAATGCTAAGGGCAATTTTGGACACTAAAGGCAATTTTTATCATGGTCAATCCACCTAACCTGCACATCTTTGGACTGTGGGAGGAAATCGGAGCACCCGGAGGAAACCCACGCACACACGGGGAGGATGTGCAGACTCCGCACAGACAGTGACCCAAGCCGGAATCGAACCTGGGACCCTGGAGCTGTGAAGCAATTGTGCTATCCACAATGCTACCGTGCTGCCCACAAAAGTCGACTCTATTGCTGTGGATCTAGAGGAAGGTGGCTGATTTCCTTCATTGAAACAAATGGTTTTTTTCCATTGAAGCCATTAAATTCAATTTTTCTTAAAATTGCATTCAAATTTCATAATCTACCACAGGGGGATTTGAACCCAGATCCACTGGATTACAAGTGTAGTGACAATACCACTACGCCAATGGCAGAATGCACTACACCAATGCACTACGTCCTCCTGTTGATGAGCAGAAGTCCCACTATTAACTAATTTAGTCCGCTCGCAGCATGTTATTGCTGTGTGGGTGGTCTTGGGGTGTGTCGGAGTCCGACCAATGATCGTCCTGTGGGGCATGAGGAACCGGTCACCCCTCCAGCCCATCCCTGCCGTCGGTGCTACGTGCACACAAGGAAATCTTATACTGCGGAGGGTGGCATCTCTGTGTTCGAGTCCCACTCCATGGCCACAAAAGGTACATTCATAACCCGGCCAACTCTGAAGTAGGCCTAGATAGGATGCTCTTTCAGAGGGTCGGTGCATACTCGATGGGCCGAATGGCCTCCTTCTGCACTGTTGGGATTCTATAGATTCTATGAAACAGGTTAATTAACCCATTACTCCTTCCAATAAACCTACGGCAGATGGTAAAAGCAGGAGAAACTCTTGGTCAGCTATTCTTAATGTGGAATGGTATCCGTCAAGTTATAGCCTCTGGACTCAGGCTAGTCATCTACCCCAGGGAAAAACAAGCTACAGAAAACAGACATAGCAGGCGCTTCTTCTGCATCTGTAGACATAGGAAGTCTTCCAAGTCTATGTACAGAAAACAGTCAGCTGAAAGAGGGCTCAGACCAACAAGGTTAGAGTCTGACAACAAAATGCCATCCCATTTCACTGGCCATAGCCCAAAATAGCACCTGGATTTTGGCAATTACAAATGATTGCATTTTGCAAAAAAAGGACTTCTGAATATTTGTGAGCTGACATCAATTCCATCGCTCATATCCACACAATGCTACTGATCAAAGTTGAGGGAAGTAATGCCACTTTTGTCCCGGTTATGGATGTTGGCTAATAACATTTTCAAAAGTTCTTTCACAGGATGTGAGTGCATTTGTTGCCCAGCCTGAATTGCCCTTGCAAAGGTGGCGATGAGCCACGATTCCTGAACCGGCTGCACACCGTGTGCTGTGGGTACACCCACAGTGTCATCTTGCAACAGATTTGGTACTGTAACTGGCTGCCTGCTGATCCTGAGCCTGCCACGGCAATTGTCCTCTATCTTTGCCAGGTTGGTCTGCCTGGGCCAGTCAGTGTTTGTTTTGGCAGCAGCATGGAGGGTGAAGGCAATGCATCGCTGATCTCCGTATGTGGCATGCCTCCTTGTTCTTCCTGGGTGTAGGGGAGCACTGGAAGATCATTTCTTGCAATGGAAACAAAATAGCTGGGTTCCTCGTGTTCCTGACGCCTGACAACTTTGATAGCCCCTTTGCATTCATTTAAACTGACGACTTATACTGGCCAGAAAGATAGGCCAATCATGTTCTGCCTTAAAATGCTTTGATTTAAAGCAAATTTGCCTTCCATGTGAAACTGGGAGTGTGTCACTAGCAGACAGCGAGGTCAATCAACTTGACTGATATTCAAATTGGACATGGGGCCAGCAGGTTTGCAAACTCGTGATTTCTCAAGCTCTTCCTAAATGTCCAATTTCATTCGAGAAGAAAACCCTCCTCCTTGTTCGAATCAACTAATTAGCAGGCCAAGATTAAGTACATATTTGAATTCTCTAAGGGGATCTAATAACGCCACATAATCCAAACCCTAACCTTTCATCTATTGCCAGGGCCAAATAAATCTTCACAAGCTTTCGGAAAATTTAGCAAAATGATGAAAAATGGGCCGCAATAAATAACCAACATTTATTTATTGAGCACATTTGTTGCCGCTGTTGGAATATTGAATTGTTGCACTTTTGTTTCCTGGAATATTGGCTTCAGGTTATAGAAAATTGATGTTCTTGTGCTGTTGTTGCGTGGGAGATGCTCCACTGCACAGTTTATGAGACATACCCTGTAGAATCTGAGAATATTCGCAATCTCACATATGAATTCGCTGAATGTATTCAGTTTTAAAGGGTTCAGGGCACCTGTCAGCCACTGGATACGATAAGTTTTTGATGAGATGTGGCTTCAAAAACGATAAAAGCTCCGAGAAGGAGTTCAGAAATTGCATACAAGATTCAGTCTTGTTAAATTGGGCATATTTAATAAGGACGGGGGCCCAGGATCTGTTCAACATCACTGGAGACTGAGAAAGATCAATTCTTTCCAGTATGTTTAAGCTCCGAACAAAATGAGTATAGCAGTTTAAGCAGAAATCTGTAAAAGCTAAGTAGAGTGCAAAAGCTTGTGGTTGATTTGGCAGTCATAAGATAATAGTAACATTTTGCTCATTTGTTTTGCAATAGCTTTAATCCCCCTTTTCAGCCAGCTGTTAATGAAATGGGATTGGAATTTGAGAAAGCGGATTTGAGTGTTAACCAGAAGGAGTTGGTTGGTTCAAGGGGTAGAATTTGCAGTAATTGGAAATCCATTTTGGTCGGGTGCCCTCTGAAGGAGGTCTGGGACGGGCAGGATCAGGATAAGCAGCCATGTATCTCCTCAACTAATCAGCTTGAAGAATCCTTACTGAGCCAGGCATGGTATGAAATCTGGACCTGCAATATCATGGCACTATGGAAGCCAGGTTTGCCCCTGCATGCTATCGCCGCAGCTATTTCCAACACATCTCATGCGGTGCCAATGTTGAGAAGGACCATCATGCAGGCGTGCCTTGCACGTGCCAGAAGAAACTGAACAGGTGAAATTATTAAATCTCACAGCCCTACCGGGACTCTTCTGCGCAAAGTCTTTGGCCAACCTGGAACCTGACTCTTCCAATGCTCCTCAGCAGTGACAGGAAGCTGTCGGGATGGCCAGTCAATGCGCCCAGCATCTCCGCAGGCATGTCCATCAGCATTTTCCTGCGTGCCCCTCCATCCAGGTTCCAGCTGACCTCTCTGCAGAAGGACCCATCTGCCACCTCGTGCTCCAGGGCGTTGGCACACAAACCATCGTTTCCCCCTGCCTGTGCCCAGTGATTGACTAGATGCTGATCCCAGTTCTGTACCATCCTCCAAGGTATGTGCGGTACCAGTATCTGCTAAGCAGGGTCTGAGTGTCAGAAAATGGCAGGGCTTCTGTATGAGCACTGAGCGTTTGGTCTCTCTCCTCCTCCTGGGTCTGCTCTGACTGATTAGCTGGCAGATCTTGAGTGTCCAAAAGCAGCAAGCCAGAAGGGGAAAGTTGGAATAAGAGAAGGGAGTGAAGTGGAAAACAAGAGGTCCATTCTGACACAATCTGCAGCTTATTTATCAGCGTGTTTAATTAAGACATTACATCATTAAAAATCCACTTACAGTGGAAATGACAAAGCTTATCTTTTACCGGCAAGTTTAATCGTTGTGACGTTTAGGGTTTTTCGAACTCGGGCTCGTGACCCGTGTGGGTCGTGGGTGTGTGACGGAAGATCACGCAAAGAAGTGCCCAACAACCATGACCGGCTTTTAAAATTGCCGGCCGTTACCGGCTTTCAAGAATGCTGGCCGTCCTGCGCATGTATGCCCCCTCAGGCGACTCGGCAGTGTGCAGGCTCAAAACCCAGCGGAGAAGATCGCCTCCTCCTGACGTCAGCATGCTGTCCCAGGACCAAATTTCTTTTTAAAAATTATGGCGTCTTCCCGCCACACGCGGCAGCAGAGAGCAGGTCACGCGTCACGTACACTGACTTCCCCCACCCTGTACATCTGTATTTTTGGGTGCAAAATCATGGAGGGGAGATTCCTCCATTTTGTAGCTGCCAGCAAGCAAGGCAACATTGACTGTGAAGAATTGAAAATGGATTGTATCATAGGAAGGAAGAGAGTGCCTGAGACACAAACGGGCCAGGATCTCACAACTAAATCTGCTGGAGAGAGCTGCTCAGGAGATTCCACGGCAGAACAAAGCAGTGCTGGTGTGAGCTCCAGGGCCTCTGGTTAACAACTCATTACGAAGAAGCTGAAATTGGGAAGAAAGCAGGAAAAGATCAGGATGCAAAGCCCATGTGTGTATTATGCAGGGAAGTACGAGCAAATAAAAGTTTTAAACCTTCAAAACTTCAAAGGCATTTGAAGCCTAAGGGTGGCAAATTCGAAGACAAACCTCTTGATTTTTTTCAAAGGATGCCGCGAGAACTTAAATCATCAGCTGAAGTCCTTAGCAGAAATGTAACATTGAATGACGAAGTAAGTGAGATTGTGAGAACCAAGTAAGCCTCACCTGACGCATTAAAGGTAAGCGAAATTGGTGTGTCGCGAAGGTCGCCGGCATGGGTCGCGAAGGTCGGCTGGCATGGATCCCAAAGGTCGGTCGGTTTGTCAAAGTGGGTCCCGGGAAGAAAATTTTGAAAAACACTGGTTTAGGGTATAAAGTGGGTAACTTATATGTTTCAATGCTGCATCTTGTCAGTGAGATACAAATACAGTGAAAGCATCACAGATATTTCCCCGCTTAACTGCACATGAGCATTCTCTACTGCTGTCAGTTTGACTCTTTAGTAAAAATAAGAATTGAAAACAAAATCTGAACTATTGAAACATTGCTTCAGTGTTTTTTCCCTTAAGACGTAGGAGAAAGACCTTGATATTCCTTGGAATAAGAGATGTGATGGGTAGAGGACATGACCATGATAGAATTCTTCTATTCTTATTCTCTACTTAACCTGGATCTGGGATTGATACAGGAATTTGGTTCTACATATTCCTGAAGTCCAGCTTCCCATTTTAGATTTCAATGTCTATGTGAAAACTTTGAAGCTATGATAGGGATTACACGCTGGAACTGTATAAGGGGAACTCTGAGCCATCTGAACTCTGGTGGCTTGCACCTATCCGAATGTGGAAATCACTTTGGAGCATAGCTCCAGTAAGTCATTTCTCTCTGTTTGTTAGAATGACACAGGATTACAGCCCAAAACCATGCCATCTGGCCCATTATAATCTATGTAAACTGATTTGTTATCTTGTCGCTATGTAAGCATACTGAGACTATGTTGTTGGAGTACGTGTCAAACTTTAGGGAGAGATTAACTAGGGCTGGTGAGTTGGCTAGAAAGTATTTAAAATTGTCACAGCATGTGATGAAAAAAGAGACAGATAAGAAATCAAAAATTCATAGTTTTGCTTGTGGGGAGGTTATTAGTCTTATTATGAATGGTAGCTGAACAATTAAAACCAAGATTTATTGGGCCTTATCAAACTGGAAGGAAATTGAGTGAGGTGAATTATTTGATAAGAATGCCAGATAAAAGGAAAACTCACAGAGTGTGTCATGTTAATATGTTCAAAAGATGTTTTGATAGAGAAGGAAAGGAGGAGGTGGTACTTGTTGTAACTCAGGAAGAAGGGGTAAATCCAGATGATTATGAATTTGAAATTCCTTAAATTAGATTGGACAATGAGGGAGCAGTAAGAAATTGGGATAAATTGCTGAGTTGGCTTGCAGAGGAAAATCAATGTGACCTATAAGAGTTATTAGAGGTATATGTGGGATAAAATTAGCAAGTACAAAAGTAATTATACATGATGTAGATGTAGAAAATGGTACTCCAATTAAGCAACATCAAGCCACTAAAGTTAGCTCAGGTACAAAAGGAGATTGAAAGCTTGCTGAAGAATGATATCATTGAAGTGAGTTGCAGTGATTGGAGCTCATCTACTGTGATGGTAGCAAAACCAGATGGTTTATGTTGGTGATATGGTGCTGCAGGACAATGAGGAAAGAATCAAAAGGCCTGTTTATTTGTCTGGGAAACTACATATTCATCAAAAAAATATATTCAACCACCGAGAAGAAGACATTGAGTTTGGCATTGGTGTTACAACATTTTGACATTTACATTGCTAACAATTCATCGGAGACAATTGTATATGTACACCATAATCAATTAAAGTTTTTGGAAACATTTAAGAATCAAAATGGAAGTCTGTTTAGCCGGAATTTATTGCTACAACCATTTAACGTCAAAATTATACATGTAGCAGGAAGAGAAAATGTGATTGCAGATAATAATAATCTTTATTAGTGTCACTAGGAGGCTTACATTAACACTGCAACAAAGCCACTATGAAAAGCCCCTAGCGGTACAGGTCTGATATAAAAGAGGCTGAATTAATTCCGGATGGTAATTGTATTGTTTTTCCCTTCATTTGTAATGAATCTTTGAATGTGTGAGATGTTATATTTATCTCTTCCGGAGCAAGTGTGAGATAATAAGTAATCTTTTTTTAAGTTCAGATAAGCTTGCTGTCCGAATCTTTTAAATTAAGATAGCCCTCTCTGTGGATAAGAAGACACATTAAGCTCGCACAATAAAACATTGATCATGGACACCAATGAGCAAAGAATCACATAAATTCTGCATGTAACACAAATATTGATAGAAGTTTAGCACCCTCCCAAATAGCAATTAATGCTAGATCAATTATTGACATTAAAATAGATATGGAGATATATTGGTGAGCGAACAGTAATAAAGGATATGGAGCAAATGTGGATATATTTGCTCCATGGGACAGCACGGTAGCATTGTGGATAGCACAATTGCTTCACAGCTCCAGGGTCCCAGGTTCGATTCCGGCTTGGGTCACTGTCTGTGCGGAGTCTGCACATCCTCCCCGTGTGTGCATGGGTTTCCTCCGGGTGCTCCGGTTTCCTCCCACAGTCCAAAGATGTGCAGGTTAGGTGGATTGGCCATGATAAATTGCCCTTAGTGTCCAAAATTGCCCTTAATGTTGGGTGGGGTTACTGGGTTATGGGGATAGGGTGGAGGTGTTGACCTTGGGTAGGGTGCTCTTTCCAAGAGCCGGTGCACTCGATGGGCCGAATGGCCTCCTTCTGCACTGTAAATTCTATGATATGGAGTTAGGTTGCAGATCCACCACAATCTCATTGCATGGCAGAAAATATTTGAGGGGCTAAATAGTTTCCTCTTGTTCCTAATTTCCTAACAATACAGAAATAAGCTGAGAGGGAAAAAAGTCTAGATGTTGTGCAGAAAGGATCAGCCAATGGGAGAAGCCACAGAAAAAGCATTGGTCTGTTTAACAAGGAATTTTAAAAAGCAAGCGAAGACTATGACCCAAGCTGGCTGCCACAAGTCACCTGATGTCTTGCATTTTAAGTTGACCCGTTTCTGGAGGTTTTCAATGTGAATGTCAATGAAGACATGCTAGGACACCCTCCTACAGAATTTCACAGTTACTGGTGTCAAAAACTACTTCAAAAGATTAACTGAAACTGTAGTATTATTATCATTTTTATTTCTATAAAGCCACCTGTCAATTAGAGACAGTTTATTGGGACAACAGTTAAATGGAAGGTACCCTTCCTATCTCACCATGATGGAAGGTGGATCACTCAAGAGTTAATGGCTGGCCCATTACAGAAACTGATCACTCAGACCATAGGACAATAACCACAGTCTGTCCAGACATGAGCTAATCAAATACTTTCTGAAAATACCATGGGGCGCAAGGTCATGTGATTAGAATAACCATTTTTGAAATGTATTTTAATACATCACACAAGCTGCTGAGCAGGAGTCTGGAAGAATTCTGCTAATGGAGCAGTAAGGCTTTCTTTCTCCTGTTTCTTTCAAGTTCAAGGCCCAGCTTGAAATCCATCACAGAGATAGCGAATTTGCAAACAAAAGGAACATCAGCTGCAAAAAATCATCGACTTTTGGAAAGAGACCAACTCCAAAATTAACAGTTTAGATCGGTTTCAACTCCATTGAAATTCCAAGGTCATTGTAAAAACGTTCCATCAGAGAGCCAGAGATAGCAGTGAAGGACTCACAAACAGTGATCTCTCTTTCTTTGCTTTTTGCCCTAGATTTTATTTGGGCCAGAAAGATACTTCCTCCTGTATGGCTTTCAATTTTGCATGTGTAAGTATGTATCTGTGTTTACATACGTGCAAGTTGCAAAGGTCAGGACATGGGTTCATCTTTTAAAAATCTTTTTATATTTACCTGGGTGGGTTTTTAGCTCAATAGAAAATGAACCCTTTTGTGTTTTAAATTCAAGAACGAGTGCCAGACTTGTTTATTTGCAGTCAGCATGTAAATGGTTAAACACAGGCATTGAACTAATTAAGACCTTCATCCCTATAAATTCACAAAAGCCCCCAGCTATGGTCAGACCCGGAGTGGTAGAGCAGCAAAATAATTTCAACCCTACCCACGGGTCATAACAAAAGCAAGCAGGTTCAAACAATTTGAACCTGACGTGAATGTATTTCACCTAATGCATGAGCTGTCTGTACTGTCTGTATAATGATGTGACCCATGACCTGGAAGTGATGATACGGGCTACTTCCAGGTACTGTACTGGAACCCCGGTGGGCTCCGCCCTCACCGGGGCGATATATAGTCCGGCCACCTGTGGGTGCTCATTTGTACAGCCGACTCTGGCAGGTGAGTTCATGGATATTAAAGCCTAATGTTCGCTCGTTCTCACGGTCTCACAGTGAATTGGCGGTATACCAGAACCATTCAGTGCAAATCAAAGGTCACCACTCTGTCATTATACAGGTCATTGAATCAACTTCACCTGGAGCACGTCAGCCAGTCTTGGCCTCAGTCCAGGCTGGGTGATATAGTGGATGTAACGGCCCTGAAAAGAGTTACAGGAATGGTTTTTGGGCTAAAGAACCTTAGTTACTCGGGCTTACAAAACCTGGGGCAGGATTCTCCAATAATGGAGCTATGTCCCCAAATCTGCAAAAAAACGGGAGAGAATCACTCCGGACTTTTTTCGAGAAAGTCCGGGATGATTCTCCATTTTGAAGGGGGTTAGCACGTCCACGGAGTGCTCCACGCAGCTCTGGCTGCCGATACGGGGCCCTGCACTTCCGGCCACTGGTCCACGCATGGGTGCGGCGACCGCCTGCGCCGCCGGCCCCGCGTGATATGGCGGACCCACACGGCGGGCTGGCGCCGAAGAAGTAGCCCACCGCCCCCTAAATCACGCACGCCCGCCGATCTGTGGCCCCTGATCGCGGGCCTGGCCATCGTGGAGGCCCCCCTGGTGACGGATCCTCCCATCCCCCACCAGGACGGCCACCGCAGCTGCAAGTCTGAGCTCCCGCCGGGTGGAACCATACGTGAACCATGCCGGTGGGAACTCGGCCAGTCGTCTGGTCTATTTACCTGAGACTGGGATCAGCATTGGCTTTGAGGCAAAACTGAGAGAGAGATATAAAACATAATGAGCTGCTTTACATGACAACTGATTATTTCAGTTAGACAAAGTGGGGAGGACTAGAGGATGTGTAGTTATAAATATAGGTGTAGGCCAGACACTTACCGGTACAGGCTTGGAGGGCCGAAGGGCCTGTTCCAGTGCTGTACTGTTCTTTGTTCTTTGTATTAGGGGGCTACACTTTTACCACAAAGTAGTGTGTCTCTGGAATGCATGGGCAGCTAGTTGTGTTGATTCTCTGCATGTCTTCAAGGGCGAGCTTCTTGGCTGCATCAAGGATTATATCGTCTGAAAGGTAAGCGGATTAATAATTAGTACATATGCACGGCCAATGTGATTTCCTCAACCTATTTCAATGAATTGAGGAAGCCTGAAACGTATTTTCCACAGATTCTTTTTTCCTGTTTTTGGTGCTGTTTTTATTCATGAACAAAGCTGTGCGTAGAGGTTTAGGGGGGTGGGTGGAGTTGATGGAGAGGAGAGGTGAGGAAGAGACAGGGGATGATGTGTCGTTAAGATGCTCCAGGCATCATGAGTGAGGGCAATCTTTGACGCACCGCCTGTCATTTTCATATGTTGGCAACGTATTTTTTTTGTAAAACTTTAATTTGCCTCGAATTAAAAGTAGACTAAACCCAACACAATATTTTGACAAAATCTTTACGTGCCCCTAAAGTGACTGCTGCTCAGGTAGGAGTCTATAATTATGTAAAATATAAGCTGGCAATTTTGATTAATCAAATCATGATAATATTTTTCACGTAAGTGGCTATTTTCACCCAAAAATTCAACAAAAAAAATAAAGAGGTAAAAATGAAATTCAGGAAATAAAAACCGTAAAATGCTGAGAATTCACTGCAGAGTGTCAGTGTCCGAAAAGGGACACAGGTTAACATCTTGCGATGGGGTTGTGGTTCCTCTGATAGAATGTGGTTTGTGATATCAGAGAGGTGTAACTCTGAGAGGATTGGAAAGGAGAAGGTGGAACATTCCACTGGAATCCACTGGAGTTGTTGTGTGAAGGAAGGTAGTGAGGGAGCAGGAAAGGGTGGCACCAATGGGTTTTATGAAAATAAATACTCATCGACAAGAAGGAAAAGAAATGACAATGATGATGAAGAGGATGGAGCTGACATACGGCAGTCACAGTGAAGAGAGTATCAGAACTTCCTCAAGGCGGCTTTTCTTCAAGGAAAATGATCAGTGAATCAAACAATGCTAGCAAACAAACCGGGCTAGATTCTCCGATTCTGCAGTTAAGTGCCAACGCCGTTGTGGGACAACACAAAGGTTGGTGGAACTGCGGATAGCGATGAGGACTGTCAGAGGATACAGCAGAATTTAGATTGTTTGGAGACTTGGGCAGAGAGATGGCAGGTGGAGTTTAATCCGGACAAATGTGAGGTAATGCATTTTGGAAGGTCTAATACAGGTAGGGAATATACAGTGAATGGTAGAACCCTCAAGAGTATTGACAGTCAGAGAGATCTAGGTGTACAGGTCCACAGGTCACTGAAAGGGGCAACACAGGTGGAGAAGGTAGTCAAGAAGGCATACGGCATGCTTGCCTTCATTGGCCGGGGCATTGAGTATAAGAATTGGCAAGTCTTGTTGCAGCTGTATAGAACCTTAGTTAGGCCACACTTGGAGTATAGTGTTCAATTCTGGTCGCCACACTACCAGAAGGATGTGGAGGCTTTAGAGAGGGTGCAGAAGAGATTTACCAGGATGTTGCCTGGTATGGAGGGCATTAGCTATGAGGAGAGGTTGAATAAACTTGGTTTGTTCTCACTGGAGGTTGAGGGGCGACCTGATAGAGGTCTACAAAATTATGAGGGACATAGACAGAGTGGATAGTCAGAGATTTTTTCCCAGGGTAGAGGGGTGAATTACTAGAGGGCATAGGGTTAATGTGCGAGGGGCAAGGTTTAGAGGAGATGTATGAGGCAAATTTTTTACACAGAGGGTAGTGAGTGCCTGGAACTCGCTGCCGGAGGCGGTGGTGGAAGCAGGGACGATAGTGACGTTTAAGGGGCATCTTGACAATACATGAATCGGATGGGAATAGAGGGATACGGACCCCGGAAGTGTAGAAGATTTTAGTTTAGATGGGCAGCATGGTCGGCACTGATGTGTTTGGTAGGCTGGGTTGAGGTGAACTGCTCTTGATACAGTGTAGCGAGAGACAGACCTCCAACACTTGATAAAATGCAACACCCAAACTATTATACATGTTCGATACTATGCTGACTTGACTGGAGACCTGACACTAGCTTGACCAGACTAATTTAGCTGCCACATGGTGTAAGTACTGGCCAGCTCACGAGCTCTGACTGTCTCAAAGGCTGGGTCCCGAGAGAATGGGAAAACTGGTGCCCTCTGGCTGTATAATGGTCGTGTCCTGTCTGGTGATTGGCTGCTCTGTTCTGTGTGCTTATTGGTCAGACTGTGTGTCAATCACTGCCTGTCTGCACTCCATTGTATACATAGATGTATATTATGACATCACCCCCCTTTTTTTTTCTGTATTGTGTGTGTTGAGATAATAAATATTAAGGTGCATGTGCGTGTGGATGTGTATATGTGCGTGACTATATACAGAATGTGCTAAAATGACCTTATGTACACAGGAAGGTGTCGCCAGTGCAGATATAGGGCAGATACGGTAACAACGATATTTACAGTGGTCAAAACGATAAGGTAACACAGTTGTGCAAAAGTTTAGTCTATAAGTTTAGTCTCTGCGACGGGCGATGAATTCTGGTTGACTGCCTCAAGAATCATAGAATCATAGAATTTACAGTGCAGAAGGAGGCCATTCGGCCCATCGCGTCTGCACCGGCTCTTGGAAAGAGCACCCTACCCAAGGTCAACACCTCCACCCTATCCCCATAACCCAGTAACCCCACCCAACACTAAGGGCAATTTTGGACACTAAGGGCAATTTATCATGGCCAATCCCCCTAACCTGCACATCTTTGGACTGTGGGAAGAAACCGGAGCACCCGGAGGAAACCCACACAGACACGGGGAGGATGTGCAGACTCCGCACAGACAGTGACCCAAGCCAGAATTGAACCTGGGACCCTGGAGCTGTGAAGCAATTGTGCTATCCACAATGCTACCGTGCTGCCCGTAAGGGTGGATCGGGGCGCCTGCACTTGGATAGGCGGGACCGCCGCCAATGCGGTGGTCGCAGAGGTCGGCAGGATTGCTGGTAGATCGGTGGCCTCGTAGTCGGGCATGTCCGGAGGAAGCATTGTGTGAGGCGGGACATCATGGTTAGGTGGCGGGCGTGGAACTCTGCGCAGCGCCCGTCTGTTGCGTCGTAGGAAGGAGCCATCAGCCATGCGGATGAGGAACGATCTCGGGGCCACTTGCTTGACCACCACAGCTGTGGTGGACCAGCCGCAGTCAGGCACCTGCACACAAACACGATCAGTTGGGACCAGCTCGGGGAGATCCGTGGCATGGGCGCCGTATGCTGATTTCTGTTGGGCCCGAGACTGCTGCATCTTTTGTATGACTGTGAGGTGGTCAAGGTCTGGAACATGGATGGCTGGAACCGTGGTTCGCAGAGTGCGATTCATGAGCATCTGCGCGGGAGACAACCCAGTGGACAGCGGGGATGCTCTGTATGCCAGCAGGGCCAGGTTGAAGTCGGAGCTTGAGTCTGCAGCCTTGCATAGTAATCTCTTGACGATATAGACCCCTTTTTCGGCCTTCCTGTTTGACTGCGGGTAGTGGGCGCTGGAGGTTACGTGACAAAAGTTGTATAGGCGGGCAAAATCAGACCATTCCTGGCGGTAAAAACAGAGACCATTGTCACTCATCACCGCGAGCGGTATCCCATGCCTGGTAAACGTTTCTCTGCATGCTT
Source organism: Scyliorhinus torazame (assembly GCF_047496885.1). NCBI lineage: Eukaryota > Metazoa > Chordata > Chondrichthyes > Carcharhiniformes > Scyliorhinidae > Scyliorhinus > Scyliorhinus torazame. The sequence goes on from NC_092724.1 coordinate 5,429,687, forward strand.
TAATCACCGCCTTCGACGTGAGGTCGGACAGTTTCACCACTACAGAGTAACTGGAAAAGTAATTGACCAGGAGGACATAGTCACGCCCCTTGGCGTGGAAAAGGTTGACACCGACTTTGGACCATGGGGCGGTCACTATCTCATGTTGCTGCAGAGTTTCTTTGGGTTGAGCTGGCTGAAATTTCTGACACATGGGGCAGTTGAGGACCATGTTGGCAACGTCCTGGCTGATGCCCGGACAATAGACTGCCTCTCGAGCTCTGCTTCGACATTTCTCGACCCCCAGGTGACCCTCATGGAGTTGGCCGAGCACCATAGCTCACATGCTCTGCGGAATCACAATCCTATCGAGCTTCATGAGGATGCCGTCCACCATTGTCAGGTCGTCCTTGACGTTGTAAAACTGGGGACACTGTCCCTTCTGCCAGCCATTTGTGAGGTGCTGCATCACACACTGTAGCAGAGGATCCTTTGCCGTTTCCTCACGAATTTGGATGACCCTCTCATCAGTGGCCGGAAGGTTGGAGGCACACAATTGCACCTGCGCATCGATTTGGCAGACAAAGTCAGTTTGTTCACACGGTGTGGTGATAGACCTGGAAAGGGCATCTGCAACAATGAGTTCTTTGCCTGGCGTGCAGACAAGTTCAAAGTCATAGCGGCGTAGCTTGAGAAAGATTCGTTGTAACCGAGGCGTCATGTCATTCAAATCCTTCTGGATTATGTGGACTAATGGCCTGTGGTCCGTCTCAACCGTGAATTTTGGGAGGCCATACACATAGTCCTGAAATTTGTCGATTCCCATTAGGAGGCCCAGGCATTCCTTCTCGATCTGAGCGTACCGTTGCTCAGTGTGCGCCACGGCTCTGGAGGAATACGCAACTGGGGCCCATGAGGAGGAGTCATCCCGTTGGAGGAGCACCGCCCCAATACCGTCCTGGCTCGCGTCAGTGGATATTTTGGTCTCTTTGGTAGGGTCGAAGAATGCCAGAACCGGGGCTGTGGTGAGTTTTGCCCTGAGCTCACGCCATTCGTTCTCATGAGCGGGCAGCCACTGGAATTCCGTCGACTTTTTGACGAGATGGCGGAGGGCTGTGATGTGGGACGCCATGTTGGGAATGAACTTCCCGAGGAAGTTGACCATCCCTAGAAAGCGGAGAACCGCCTTCTTTTCCTCTGGGTTTTGATCGTCGAGACCTTGTCAGCATCTGGCCGCACGCCTTGCTGCGAGATGTGGTCACCAAGGAATTTGATTTCTGATTGACCGAGCGAGCACTTGGCTCTGTTGAGTCGGAGGCCATGCTCATGGATTCTGTGGAATACCTGCTTGAGGCGATCGATGTGTTCTTGAGGAATTGTGGACCAGATTATGACATCGTCAACATACACGCGCACCCCCTCGATACCCTCCATCATCTGTTCCATGATGCAGTGAAATACCTCTGAGGCAGAGATGATGCCAAAAGGCATCCGGTTGTAGCAGTAGCGACCGAACGGGGTATTGAATGTGCACAGCTTGCGACTGGATGCATCCAGCTGTATTTGCCAGAACCCCTTGGAGGCGTCCAGCTTCGTAAAGAGTTTGGCATGAGCCATCTCGCTGGTCAACTCCTCGCCTTTTGGTATCAGGTAATGTTCCCTCATGATGTCGCGGTTTAAATCCTTGGGGTCGATGCAGATTCGAAGCTCCCCTGACGGCTTCTTGACGCAGACCATGGAGCTGACCCAGTCCGTGGGTTCTGTGACCTTTGATATGATGCCCTGGTCCTGGAGGTCCTGTAACTGCAGCTTGAGGCGGTCCTTGAGGGGTGCCGGCACCTGACATGGTGCGTGGATCACAGGGGTTTGAGCAGGATTTTGTATCGGTATGGGAGTGTGCCCATTCTGTCGAACACGCTGTGGTACTGCGTGATGATGTCATCAATTTCAGCCTGGAAGTTCTCATCAGGTGAGGCGGTCGCCTGTGAGGATGACATGGTGTGGACTCGCTGAACCAAGTTCAGGAGTTTGCAGGCCCGAGCACCGAGCAGGGCAGCATGGTAGCATTGTGGATAGCACAATTGCTTCACAGCTCCAGGGTCCCAAGTTCGATTCCGGCTTGGGTCACTGTCTGCGCGGAGTCTGCACATCCTCCCCGTGTGTGCATAGGTTTCCTCCGGGTGCTCCGGTTTCCTCCCACAGTCCAAAGATGTGTGGGTTAGGTGGATTGGCCATGATAAATTGCCCCTCAGTGTCCAAAATTGCCCTTAGTGTTGGATGGGGTTACTGGGTTATGGGGATAGGGTGGAGGTGTTGACCTTGGGTAGGGTGCTCTTTCCAAGAGCCGGTGCAGACTCGATGGGCCGAATGGCCTCCTTCTGCACTGTAAATTCTATGAAATCTATGAAACCTCTGTCAGGTCCCACGATCTCAAATCGCAGTGTCACTTTAAATGACTTATTGGAAACTCCGAGTTGGCATGAGCCACTGGCAGCTATGGCTTTGCCATTGTAGTCAAGGAGCTGGCACGCCGGTGGAAGAATGCTTGGTCTGACGCGGATGGTGTCGAGATCGGATTTGGAGATGAGGTTCGCCGATGCGCCGGTGTCCAGTTTGAACTGGATGCGAGCCTTGTTGACTGTGAGGATAGCACACCACTCATCGTCGGGATCCACGCTGAGGATCGGGAGGTGCGTCGCTGTCTTGGAGAAAGGGAGCGCATGCTTCGTAATGATGCCCACCCGGTATGGAGATTTGAGGCACGCAGCATCAGGATCTGTTGGGCTGTCGGGGTCAGAATCTGGCATGGCCTGCTGTATTGAACGGACGCTTCTGCGCCGCGACTGGGATCGCTGGATGCTGGGCAGTGGAGCAGATCTGCAAAGGGCTGCATAATGGCCAAGCTTGCCACACTGTAGACACCATCGTGATTTTGCCGGACATTGCCGCTTTAAATGGGCGGAGCCACAATTCGGACATGTCATGACGCCAACGTCAGCGAGTTCCGTGCGCCATCGTGCATGCGCAGTGCGGTCGAACGACGTACGCACCTGCGCAGTCTGTTGTCGGTCTCGCCATTCTCTCGGTCATGGCGCGCGTGCGCAAGGGCCTGGGAAAAGCACGCGGAATGGCCACTCTCGTCGATACTGAGGCCCTGCATTTGTGCGATGGCCTGCACCCGTTCCGCCTCGTGGGAGGTTAGCTTTGCCGTTTCTGCCGCCCTGATGTGGGAGTACCGATTGTTAGCATGTTCGTGGAGAACGCACGTTTCGATGGCGATGGTGATGCTTGACTTTCAGGAGCTGCTGGCGAAGGGAATCGGAGTGGATCCTGAAAACGATCTGATCCCGGATCATGGAATCAGTGGTCAAGTCATAGTTACATGACTTCGCGAGGATGCGGAGATGGGTCAGAAAGGATTGAAAAGGTTCATCCTTACCCTGAAGCCTCTGCTGGAAAACGTACCGTTCAAAGCTCTCATTCACCTCACTGTCGCAGTGGCTGTCAAACTTCAGTAGGCCTGTTTTAAATTTTGTCTTGGCTTCGCCTTCAGCGAATGTAAGGGAGTTGTAGATGTGGATGGAGTGGTCCCCGGCTGTGGAGAGGAATAGTGCGATCTTCCTGGCGTCCAATGCGGCCTCGAGGTCGGTGGCTTCTAGATAGAGTTGGAACTTTTGTTTGAAGATCCTCCAATTTGCACCGAGGTTGCCGACGATGTGGAGCTGCGGAGGAGGACGGACATTTTCCATGTCACTGGATGGCTGTTTACTGGTCAGCGCTGATTCACTCAAGGTAGGTCCGTCAAATTTTCAGCATCACTCATTGGTACCATGATGTGGTGGGAAGGCTGGGTCGATGTGGACTGCACTTGATGCAGTATAGCGAGAGACAGACCTCCAACACTTGATAAAATGCAACACGATCTTATTCAACATCCAAACTATTATACATGTTCAACTGTGGGTCGACACTATGCTGACTTGACTGGAGACCTGACACTAGCCTGACCAGACTAACTTAGCTACCACATGGTGTAGGCACTGGCTAGCTCACGAGCTCTGACTGTCTCAGAGACTGGGTCCCGAGAGAGCGGGAAAACTGATGCCTTCGGGCTTTATAGTGGTTGTGTCCTGTCTGGTGATTGGCTGCTCTGTTCTGTGTGCTTACTGGTCATCCTGTGTGTCAATCACTGCCTGTCTGCACTCCATTGTATGCATAGATGTATATTATGACAGGTGCAGGCTTTGAGGGCCGAAGGGTCTGTTCCTGTGCTGTACTTTTCTTTGTTCTTTGTTCTTTGAAGGTCCCACTTGATCACAGAGCAAGTCAAGAAAAGAGCTCCATACTGTATCCAACCAATACTTGCTTCAAGCGAGGCTCCATACAGGGAGTGCAGGAATATGGAACATGTCCATTGGTTGGGCGTGTGTAGACACATCGGGGTGGATTCTCCGCTTCCCCCAGCCCCGTGTTTCATGCCGGTTCCCTGGTGGTGAGATTCTCTACTTCTGCCGTTTGTCAATGGGATTTCACATTGAAGGCGCCCCAGGCCACCCGCGGGCAGCGATACGCTGCCTCCAGGAACAGTGAATCGCAACGGCAGGAGAATTCCTGCCGCAAAGTCCAAGTCCCCAATTAAGACGATCACTTCCGATTAGTAGTGCAATCAATAATAAGCCTGTCCAGTTTCCAGATGCCGAGTCTTAATCTCAGGAGCTTTTCCTTGTGTTTTGTTCTCTGAGTCCAACAGACCCTATTCATTGACAATCAAAGCCTATCACATCAACAAAGTCTAGTTGGCCACAAGGTGCAGTATTGGAGCCAGCAATACAAAATCCCATAGTGACTTTCGTGGAGTGTCGGGGGGAGTTTATCCTTTTACTTCTTTTCAAGTTGTGGCCAAGTCCAAAGCAAATCGAACAATTTAACATTCGAACTCAGATCACCCTGGGTCTGCACATTGGAGTCGCTGTGGCCCAGATATTTTAAGATGATCCATTTTCAGACCTTTGGCTTAATGGGGTGTTAGCGTTCGTATCACAGCACGTGCTGTAGGCATTGACAAATGCAATAAAACTGGAAAGAAGTAAAAGCACATTCTAATCACAAATTAAAGAGATGAAATGTGCTGAGGGCTTTGGTATAAATTGTAAAGCAAAGAAAGAAAGGGCCTTGATTTCTCTGGCACATAAATAGTTTGCTGAAAAGAACATCTTATTAACTTAACCACAAATATTTTGGAGAAAACATGTCTATTTTCAAACAGAGGGTTACTCACTGAACTGAGAAAAAACTAATTTCTGTTTGCATGTAGGTGGTGTCCTGGTTCCATTGATGGTAAAGATATGGTTGCTATGGTGACTTCCCTGTGTCAGTTTATCAAAAAGGAAGAAAATTAAAGAGACTGAACGCAGAGCATCAGATTACTGCTTTAACAGTGGCCCTTCCTGTTGGTACCATCCACCTTTTTGCCGAATAATACTTATTCTACTTTCACAAACACTGCAAGCTGGAATTTAGTTATTCAAAAATATTGGGGAGAATCCTCCCATCTCGTCTGCGGCAGGTTTGGTCGAGGGCGGACAATCTAACCGGAGCCAAACACTCAGACCGGGTCGGAGAATCCCTGGGGGGACGCGAGAATCACACCTCGCCGCCCCGACTCCGGCTTCCCCATTCTCCGGCGCCGATTCTCAGGCACCTGTGGGATTCCCGCCGCGCCGGTCGGGGGCTGTTGACAGCGGCGTCCCCTGGTGATTCTCCGGGCCCCGATGGGCCGAGTGGCCGACGAGTTTGGCCGAGTCCCGCCGGCGTGGATTACTCAGGTCCCAGACGGCGGGTCCTGGAAGGTGAATCTGCGGGGGTCGACCTGGAGGGGTGGGGGAGCGGGGGATCCGATCCCAGGGGGGGGCCCCACGGTGGCCTGGCCCGCGATCGTGGCCTACCGATCGGCGCGCGGGCTGGTTCCGTGGGGGCCTCTTTTACTCCGTGCCGGGCCCCTGTAGGGCTCCGCCATATTGCCCGGGGGCTGGCGCGGAGAAGGGAACCCCCACGCATACGCAGAAATACGTCAGGCGTAGGGCGCATGCACGGAAATATGCTGGCCGTTCTGCGCAGACGGGGAATCATGCTGGCTGTTCTGCGCATGCCCGAACTCGCGCCAGCTGGAGCTGCGGGGACCACTCCGGCGCCAACCTAGCCCCCTAGGATGGGGAACATTCCCCATTATCGGGGACCCGTTGATGCCGGAGTGCTTGGAGCCGCTTTTCACGCCGGCGTGGGGACATAGCCCCATTATTGGAGAACCCCACCCTCAGAAACCCACCAGCGTAAAATCACGTTGCAATCCTCCCAATGGCGGGTTATTGGTGGCTTGGTATCCGCGCTACCAGGTGGCATGAATGATATTTGCATCTCATGAATGCTTATTGTAACCGGCATCCAGTCAGGCCTTCCAATCGTGTGTCACGTCAGCTTGGTGTCACGTCAGAGTGGTGTCACGTCAGCGTGCAACCACATCGGTCTACGACCCGATTGTGTGCACATGGCGGTCCTCAGTTCACAAGAGACTTTGGGGTGAGTGCAGCAAAAGTCTTTCTGCCGTAGCGCTGTATCTCTCTCGATACACTGCTCACGATGGCGGGCAGAGGGGCAAGACAGTGGAAGAAGAAGACGAATAACAGAAGGCAGAGGGAAGGCGGAGGGGAGGGAAGCTGAACCCCAACAAGGCTGCACGAGAAGCTCACAAACAAGGGGATGTAAAGGGTACCCAGCGTTTTACAGGAAGGGGATACAAAAAGACTGCAGATGCATTGGGTAGAGGTCCAAGTGGAGCTTGGGCACCTCGGAGGTGGTGGGCTCAGGGGGGAGGGTGGTTGAATCAATGAACAGACTTCTTCTTGAGGCTGCCAGCCTGTTCCCTCAGGGTGTCTGACATCCTCTGTGTTCTAGTGAAGCCAGGTGGGCTGGAGAGAGTGATGTGAGTGTACTGGACTGGTGTTTAAATCTGGCAGCCTGACCTTTGAACCCGCCGGCTGTCGGTGGGCAGACCGATTGGCTGACAGCACACCAGGTGACGTTGCGGGGAACTTGCCTGTGCATAATTAATGAGGTTCCAGGCACAGAATCTGGGGAGGGATCCCACCTATCTGGCCTGTGGGAAAGGTGCCGTGGAGCGCCCATTGGAGAGTTCCACCTATTATTATGTTTCAAGAATTATTCTATAATATAGCTTTACCCATAAGTTGAGTACATGATTGTCAAAGTCAATATTTTCCCGCTTCTGTGGTAGAAAAATTCAACACACTCGTTAAGACAGAATAACAAGCTTTATTTTCGAAAAGAACTGCATGCAGTAATGGCTGAAACTTGAAGTCAGAGAGCAGTCAACAAAACTGCTCAGTCTGTCACAAGTTCCGCGCTTTCGCGGAGAATTAGCTCAATAATTATACATTATCTTTATCAAGATTATGTGACAACAGTATGGTCAGGAGTTTGATCGGAAATACAAACGGAAGCAAAGACCAGACCATGTTTGGTCATATCACTCATACCATTATTTAGTCCTCGGAGGGAACATTGAAAGGTCAGAATAGACTTGTTTCTTCCTGTACTTATCTTTGTTTTAAATTCCTACGGCCCTGGGTTATGACGAGTTAGTTTGATCAGGAGTTGCCGAGGTCCGGTGTTTTGGAATGGCTCGACCTTCGCTGATCTTTTCAGACTTCAAGTTATGCAGAGTTAGCCCATGGCCATACTAGTCTGAAAATGGTTAAGGCAGCATTCTTTACCTGGGCCTGGGGAGCTGGAATGAGTAGTTTCAGTCTATCTGGTATTGTCTCAAACCTTTTGACCTGTCTTCCCATTGACCAGTTTTCCCATCATGCCATTACTTAATTCGTACCATATCACATGATGGTTAGGGTTAAAACACATTGGGCAATACAAATAGACCTTTATTCGGCATCTGAGCCACACCATGTCTGACAAGGATACTGGTCGATAGGACTGACAAACATCTTTCCAAATACGGAGGAGTTAATGGCCTTGATGTCACGACGTACTGATATTAATGTATGAATGCTGAAGAATTCAGGCTCTAGTATTCACACAATGTAGTTTCAACAGCAACTTTGTCTAATCCTGATTCTGACTAAATGGCATCAAAGCCTGAAGACGATGACAGTAGTACATATCTGGGGTAATTTTCCAGGAATATTCCTCCAGCACCATCAATACAAAGCAAAAGAAAATCACTGGCAATATTTAGTGGCAGCTGGAGTCATAGTCCCCCCACTACCTACGCCCGCTCACAACATTTATGCTTTCAAGTCACTGCGTGGTGAGCTGTCCATTCTTTATAATGCTAATCCGCAAGCTGCTCTCCCATTAAGCAACGCTGCCGTCTTTAACATACCTGAATGTTAAAAGTACTGTCGTAGTCAGGACATAAATCTACAATCTAGCTGAGGTTAGAAGCAAGCATTAGCTGTACCGTTAGCACGGAGCAGAACTAATTTGTGAAACCTTACATCTTCTTGGAATGTGCGCCAGAAAGATATGCCTTGTCTTAACTTCAATTTGATGTGCCTTAATGCACAAGAATCAGTCACTCGCAGGCACCCACACACTCACATAACACCCAATACCGACAGTCACTCACTTGGCATCAGGTCACCTACGCATTCACTTATCAAGCACCCAGTCACCCACACATTCACCCGCCCACTTCGTAACTTATTCATCAGTTGAAAGTAATCATTCTGTTCCTGCATTCATGTTCAGGTCTGAGCGGTTAAACATTCATAGCCTTTTTCCTCTCCATCTTGCTATATAACAGGCTGCACTTTAGGCTCCTTGTACGGAGACAAAGCTATAGTTAGAGACGAACAAACCAAACTCCTGCATCGCATTTGACTTGCATTTGCACTGTTTTATCTGTGATATTCCATGAATAAAATATACATGGATCAGTGGCAGTGAGAAGGAATTTGAACAGAACACCAAAATAATTATCAGCAAGAACAGTGGCCTGGGGATGAAAGTAAAGTGGTGCGGATGGTGGAAATCTGAAATTAAAACAGAAAAGTCGGGAGATACTCGAGGAATTTCGTCAATTTTGATTTCCGTAACAGTCCTGGTATGCTGTCGACTCAGCAGTTAAACCATCAGGGCTGCACAGCATGGAATAAAATGCACAAATACAGTGTTGGACCTTGAACAGAGGATGCTGGATAAACTCAGCAGGTCTGGCAGCATCTGTAAGGACAGAAAGCAGAGTTAACATTTCAAATCCCTTTGCCGCTTTGTCAGAACTGAAGGGGGATGGGGGTGGGGGGATGTGTTAGGTATTAAAGTGTAGCTGAGAGAGATTGCAACAAAAATGAGCAACTTAAAGAATGAAAGACAGATGGCCTGATGTGGGAGAGGGGAGCGGGTTGCATTGAGGCAATACATGTGCGGGATATTTTTTTTTAAAGGGGTTTAAGACGGGAGGGGCATTTGATCACAATCGAAAGCTGCCGAACTCAACAGTATTTTGCTTGTTGGACCTTGTTGGATGGGTCCATAGGGTAGATTAAGTACAGAAAAAAGATCAGTCTTTCACTTTCCTCAGGGTTAACATTAGACTTCAGCAGCTAATAGATAGCACAGTGGGTAGCACTGTTGATTCACAGCTCCAGGGTCCCAGCTTCGATTCCCAGCTTGGGGTCATTGTCTGTGCGGAGTCTGCACGTTCTCCCCGTGTCTGTGTGGGTTTCCTCCGGATGCACCAGTTTCCTCCCACTAGTCCCGAAAGACGTGCTGTTAGGTGAATTGGACATTCTGAATTCTCCCTCTGTGTACCCGAACAGGCGCCGGAATGTGGCGACTGGGGGATATTCACAGTAACTTCATTGCAGTGTTAATGTAAACCTACTTGTGACAATAAAGAATATTATTATCAGGGACATGAATGATTTGTTTTTTAAAATGGCAGCTTTAGTTCTTTCTAGTTTCAGCGCTGCTGGTGTGTACCAGGAAATGCCAATGTGGGCGGAGTGGTTGACCAATACATGGTCACTCATTTTGCACCACCAATCCCAGTTGAAAGTTCCTCTTGTTTTAGTTTAGAGTGGTTTCCATCACCACTGCAGTCGGAAATGTCTCTAGGATGGGCCGAGAATCTCCATTTTTTCCCCTTCCTTACTCCACTTTCACCTCTTCAATCTTTGGTTTCACCTCTGAATTATGTTAGGCATCTTCGGGCTCCCTGCCCATTATGCGCCAAGGGTTGAAACGCACGTCATTTTCCTTTCCCTGGCCAAGAGGGACTGCAGTCACGTGAAATGCCCTGTGACCAACACTCTGTCTCAGGTCTGTTAACTTACCACACACCAAATATGAAACCTTGAAGCTTTCTGTCTTATATGGTTCAGACGTGATGTGGAGATGCCGGTGTTGGACTGGGGTAGGCACAGTAACAGTCTTACAACACCAGGTTAAAGTCCAACCAGGTATGTTTCGAATCGCTAGCTTTCGGAGCGCAGCTCCTTCACCTGAGGAAGGAGCTGCGCTCCGAAAGCTAGTGATTCAAAACAAACCTGTTGGACTTTAACCTGGTGTTGTAAGACATAGTTCAGATGGGGAGACATTGACCTGGATTTTTTGCTCCTATTTTCGTCGGGCGAGTTCAGCAGTGCGAGCAGAAAATCTCGTGCGATGTCCAGATCGTGTTTAACGCTGATAGAACAACATAGAACATAGAACATTACAGCGCAGTACAGGCCCTTCGGCCCACGATGTTGCGCCGACCTGTGAAACCACTCGAAAGCCCATCTGCACTATTCCCTTATCGTCCATATGTCTATCCAATGACCATTTGAATGCCCTTAGTGTTGGCGGGTCCACTACTGTTGCAGACAGGGCATTCCACACCCTTACTACTCTCTGAGTAAAGAACCTACCTCTGACATCTGTCTTATATCTATCTCCCCTCAGTTTAAAGCTATGTCCCCTCGTGCTAGACATCACCATCAAGGAAAAAGGCTCTCACTGTCCACCCTATCCAATCCTCTGATCATCTTGTATGCCTCAATTAAGTCACCTCTTAACCTTCTTCTCTCTAACGAAAACAGCCTCAAGTCCCTCAGCCTTTCCTCAAAAGATCTTCCCTCCATACCAGGCAACATTCTGGTAAATCTCCTCTGCACCCTTTCCAATGCTTCCACATCCTTCCTATAATGCGGCGACCAGAATTGCACGCAATACTCCAAATGCGGCCGCACCAGAGTTTTGTACAGCTGCAACATGACCTCATGGTTCTGAAACTCAATCCCTCTACCAATAAAAGCTAACACATCGTACGCCTTCTTAGCAACCCTCTCAACCTGGGTAGCAACTTTCAGGGATCTATGTACATGGACACCGAGATCTCTCTGCTCATCCACACTGCCAAGAATCTTACCATTAGCCCAGTACTCTGTCTTCCTGTTATTCCTTCCAAAATGAATCATCTCACACTTTTCTGCATTAAACTCCATTTGCCACCTCTCAGCCCAGCGCTGCAGCTTATCTATGTCCCTCTGTAACTTGTAACATCCTTCCGCACTGTCCACAACTCCACCGACTTTAGTGTCATCTGCAAATTTACTCATCCATCCTTCTACGCCCTCCTCCAGGTCATTTATAAAAATGACAAACAGCAGTGGCCCCGAAACAGATCCTTGTGGTACACCACTAGTAACTGGACTCCAGTCTGAACATTTCCCATCAACCACCACCCTTTGTCTTCCAGCTAGCCAATTTCTGTGGGCGGCTGCCTTGAGTAGAGTCAATATGTCCTCATCATGTGCCAGGCTCAGCCTGATACAATTTAAGGTAGTTCATCGGGCTCACATGACCGTGGCCCGGATGAGCAAGTCTTTTGGGGTAGAGGACAGGTGTGCGAGGTATGCGGGGGGGGCGGGGTCAGCAAATCATGTCCATATGTTTTGGGCAACCCCTAAGCTTAGGGATTCTGGCAGGGGTATGCGCATGTCATGTCCACAGTACTAAAAACATGGGTGGTGCCGTGTTTGGAGGTCGCGATCTTTGGAGTGTCGGAAGATCGGGGAGTCCAGGGGCGAGAGAGGCTGACATCTTGGCCTTTGCCTCCTTGGTAGCCCGGAAACGGATATTGCTATACTTTGGAGGGACACAAAGTCCCCTAAATCTGAGACCTGAGTTTGTGACCTGGCTGGGTTTCTTAGTCTTGAGAAAATCAAGTTCGCCCTAAGAGGGTCAAATGTAAAAGAACGACATGACTGACCCCTTCTCCTAGCAGTGATGTGATGTGTTTTTTGACATTGATCATCTGGGACATGAATTCCATACGTTGGCATATCATCATGAGGCCTGTACACCTGTACCATCCCCCCATCCCCTGTCGGTGTGAGGGCAGACTGGCGTGAAACCCGACTGGTCTCCCAGGACGTGCACCTGGTGAGCAGACCTCCCAGAGGAGCTCAAGTGAGTGCATCTCTCAGGGACGAGGGCACTACCCAGACACTGCATTCTGGCACTTGTGGGGGGGTTTGAACTTTTATGCACTGACACGTTCTCCAGAAATGGTCCCCGACCTTCAAAAGTGAAAGTTGCTGCTGGAGCCCCTTCCGCATAATGTTGTGGGACACGCTCCTTACCTTTTCCCTCTCTGTTCTGAATGAGGAGAAAGTCTTTCCCGCTATCGCCCTTTGATGACATTCGGGAAAATACTGCCCATTATTTTTGTGTTATCGGGGCACATAGAATTATAGATCCATAGAATAGGGCAGCAGAAAAAGAGGCCATTCAATCCATAGATTTACAGGATTACATTACAAATTATGGCAAGCAAACAGGTTGTGAGTCCAAATGGAAATTGCCCATTGAGCCCCGAGGCTGACAACAGAATTAACTTGCTTTTAGGTAGCATTCTTAATATAGTTAAAGGTCCCATTGTGCTTCCCAGGAGTATTGCCAGACAACGTTTGGCATCAGACCATTACTAAAAGCTTGGTCAAATAAGTAGGTTTTACAGAGTGTCTTAACGAAGGAGGGAGAGAGATAGAAATGGGGAGAGGCTTAGAACATAGAACATAGAACAGTACAGCACAGTACAGGCCCTTCAGCCCACGATGTTGTGCCGACGATTAATCCTAATCAAAGATCAACCTAACCTACACCCCTTCAATTTACTGCTGTCCATGTGCCTGTCTAAGAGTCGCTTAAATGTCCCCAATGACTCTGACTCCACCACCTCTGCTGGCAGCGCATTCCACACACCCACCACTCTCTGTGTAAAGAACCTGCCTCTGACATCTCCCCTATACCTTCCTCCAATGACCTTAAAATTATGTCCCCTCGTGACAGCCATTTCCACCCTGGGGAAAAGTCTCTGACGATCCACTCTATCCATGCCTCTCATCACCTTGTACACCTCGATCAAGTCACCTCTCTTCCTTCTTCGCTCCAGTGAGAAAAGCCCTAGCTCCCTCAACCTTTCTTCATAAGACATGCCCTCCAGTCCAGACAGCATCCTGGTAAATCTCTGTATCCTCTCCAAAGCATCCACAGCCTTCCTATAATGAGGCGACCAGAACTGGACACAATATTCCAAGTGTGGTCTAACCAGGGTTTTATAAAGCTGCAGCAAAACCTTGTGGCTCTTAAACTCAATCCCTCTGTTAATGAAAGCCAACAGACCATACGCCTTCTTAACAACCCTATCAACCTGGGTGGCAACTTTGAGGGATCTATGTACGTGGACCCCAAGTTCCCTCTGTCCCTCCACACTTCCAAGAATCCTGCCTTTAACCCTGTATTCAGCATTCAAATTGACCTTCCAAAATGAATCACTTCACATTTATCTAGGTTGAACTCCATCTGCCATTTCTCAGCCCAAATCTGCATCCTGTCAATGTCCTGTTGTAACCTGCAACAACCCTCAACACTATCTACAACTCCCCCAACCTTCGTGTCATTGGCAAATCTGCTAACCCACTCTTCCACTTCCTCATCCAAGTCATTTATAAAAACCGCAAAGAGCAGGGGTCCCAGAACACATCCTTGTGGGACACCACTGGTCACCGACCTCCAGGCGGAATATTTTCCATCCACTACCACTCGCTGTCTTCTTTTGGCCAGCCAATTCTGTATCCAGACAGCCAAATTTCCCTGTATCCCATGGCCCCTAACTTTCTGAATGAGCCTACCATGGGGAACCTTAGCAATGCCTTACTGAAATCCATATACACCACATCCACTGCCCGACCTTCATCAATGTGTCTCGTCACATCCTCAAAGAATTCAATGAGGCTTGTGAGGCATTACCTGCCCCTCACAAAGCCATGCTGACTATCTTTAATCAAACTATGTTTTTCTAAATAATCATAAATCCTATCTCTCAGAATCCTTTCCAATATTTTGCTCACCACAGACGTAAGACTGGTGGGTCTGTAATTCCCAGGGATTTCCCTATTCCCTTTCTTGAACAGTGGAACAACATTCGCCTCCCTCCAATCATCAGGTACTACTCCAGTGGAGAGCGAGGACGCAAAGATCATCGTCAACGGCACAGCAATCTCCTCCCTCGCTTCCCATAGTAACCTTGGGTATATCCCGTCAGGCCCAGGGGACTTATCTATCCTGATGCTTTTCAAAATTTCCAGCACATCCTCCTTCTTAATATCAACCTGTTCGAGTCTATTAACCTGGTTCACACTGTTCTCATGAATACTGTGTTCTCTAGTGAATACTGAAGCAAAATATTCATTTATGGCCTCCCCTACCTCCTCAGGCTCTTGGCACAAGTTCCCTCCACTATCCCTGATTGGCCCTACTCTCACCCTGATCATCCTCTTATTCCTCACATAAGTGTAGAACACCTTGGGGTTTTCCCTAATCCTTCTCGCCAGGGCTTTTACATGCCCCCTTCCAGCTCTCCTCAGTCCATTTTTGAGTTCCTTCCTGGCTACCTTGTAATCCTCTAGAGCCGAGTCAGATCCTTGCTTCCTCAACCTTACGTAAGCTTCCTTCTTCCTCTTGACTAGAAGCTCCGCTTCTCTTGTCAGCCAAGGCTCCTTCACCTTACCATTCCTTCCTCGTCTCAGTGGGAGAAAACTATCCAGCACTCGCAGCAAGTGCTCCTCAGACAACACCCACATTACTGTTGTGCATTTCCCCAAGAACAATTGTTCCCACTTTATGCTCCTCAGCTCCTGTCTAATAGCAGTATAATTCCCCCTCCCCCAATTAAATACCTTCCCATACTGTGTGTTCCTATCCCTCTCCATGACTATGGTAAATGTCAAGGAGTTGTGGTCACTGTGACCGAAATGCTCTCCCACCGAGACATCTGGCACCTGGCCTGGTTCGTTGCCGAGCACCATTGGCCTCCAAATATGGCTTAGAGAGGGAATCTCTAGTTCTTTGGGCCTGGACTATATGAACATACGGACATCTGATTAGGAGCAGGAGTAAGCATTTGGCCCTTCAACCTGTTCTGCCATTCAAAAAGATCATGATAGATCTGATTGTGGCCTCAATACCATTTCCTGCCTTCCCAATACCCTTTGGCTTCCTCATTCTTGGTCAAGAATCTGTCTAGCTCTGCCTTACAATGACCCTGCCATTGCAGCTCTCTGGAGAGGAGAGTTCCACAGACTCATGACCCTCTGAGGAAAACAGGTCTCCTCATCTTCGAGACCCATTATCTAATGAAGGCACAATTGTCCATGGTGGAGGGTTTTGGAATGCACAAGGCCAGAATGAGAGGAGCATGCAATTTTCAGAAGGTCTCAGGGTTGGAGAAGATTACAGTGATAGGGTTGACCAATGTCAAGGAGGAATGTGAACACAGGGTCGAGAATGTTAAATTTGAGGCGCTGGTGTACGTGGGGTCAATTCAGGTCACAGAGCATCGGGGCAACAGGAGAACAAGACTTGATGCGAGGTATGACGGTTGCAAACTTGCGTGCCAAGGCTGCCTGAGGTTCAAACTCACCGGCTGACAGGGCCATTAGAATATCCAGGTCAGACATCACATTGGGGCGGTTACAAATTGGATTTGACATCTATCCCTGGGAAATGGTAAACCTGATTTCTCCAGGTTGTCCACCTTTTGAAATCTTATCAGATACATCCACGCAATGGCGAGATGTTATTCTAGTAGCACAATGTTATTGACACTGCAGTGAGTGTAGTTTTGTACATTGGAGCTGTATATGAAAGCAGCAGAATTCAGACCCAAATCAATTGAGGCAGCACAGTAGCATAGTGGTTAGCACAATTGCTTCACAGCTCCAGGGTCCCAGGTTCGATTCCCGGCTTGGGTCACTGTCTGTGCGGAGTCTGCACCTTCTCCCCGTGTCTGCGTGGGTTTCCTCCGGGTGCTCCGGTTTCCTCCCACAGTCCAAAGATGTGCAGGTTAGGTGGATTGGCCATGCTAAATTGCCCTTAGTGTCCAAAATTGCCCTTAATGTTGGGTGGGGTTACTGGGTTATGGGGATAGGGTGGAGGTGTGGGCTTGGGTAGGATGCTCTTTCCAAGAGCCGGTGCAGACTCGATGGGCCGAATGGCCTCCTTCTGCACTGTAAATTCTATATAATCTATGTAATTGGAATGATATTGCCCGAAACCCATGGGGGCAAATTCGGAGACATGTTCAGTACAGTTTGGTGTGATCTGGAATGCACTGACGGAAAAGGCGGTGAAAGCAAATTCAGCTTTCAAAGGGGATTTGGATTTTATATGGGAAAAGAAACATTTGCAGCAAAAGGGAATGGGTAGGTGAGTGAGACAAATGGGATAGCTTTCAAACGGCCAGCACAAGCTCAATGGGCTGAATGGGCTCCTTCTCTGCTGTTTGATTCTGTGATGTGATCTATGTCAATCCTGCGCACCTGAACATTGGGTGCTTCTACCTCATGAACATCAACCAGCAATGCCTGTAGCAATAACCACGGTGAGAAGTGAAGAGGTTTAAGCGGCAATGTAAACCCCACTTCATTGAGGTAAATGTGATGAATTGAATAATCTCTATCACTGCCCCCTTTAAAGGCAGCATAATCAGAAATAAATTAATGTAGATTTAAATCTCTTCAGCCAATGTTAAATGAATTCCCAGTTTAATTTTCCTTGTCAATTTACTCTCCCAACCCTGACCCCCCCCCCCCCCCCCCACACCCTCCTGAAAATGTTGATATCTTGCTCTGTACAGTCAGACAGGAACCCCGAGGATCAGTACATAAATAACGATTATTCATGTATAAGCTTTGACAGTGAACACTAACCGACCACATCATGGGGGCATTACAGGCAAGATCTATCTTATTACCATGACAACATGCGCTCAGATAAACTTCCAGCCAGGATGACTAGCAAGCCATCAGGACAGAGAATTCCATATCATCCCCCCCGCCCCCACCACCTCCCCCTCCCCTATCCCAACGTATAGGGTTGCATTGCCCCTAACATCACCAGAACCAAGGGCAGTCAATCCAACACAGTTCCGAGTTTGCTTCACAGGATTGCCTAGACTGTATGACTCAGCCACTCAATGGGTACACTTGCTGACCCATCAGGAGAGCTCGTCCTGGCTTTAATGTCTATCTCAGCTACCTAGAAACCATGCGTGTGAATTCTAGAAGTTTTAGATATTTCAGAGTAAACGAGGATGAGGTAATCGACTCTAACAGACCGCAACCAAACCACCGCACAGCTGATGAATGTTAATGAATCGCTGGCTCCATTACATGGGGCAGCCTTTTGTAGTTCTGCATCATTCCAGAAGGCCAGTGACATTTATAGAAACTAAGACGCAGTTCCTTCTGTCTAAGTATGCGTGTGTTATTTTTAGGCTGCCGCCAGATTAAATGCAGGCAGATAGAGACACCAACAGGGGTTCCTAAGACTGTGCAAGGACAGATGCTAATGCAACACATAACTGATCCTGCTTTCTCCTAATTCAGCAACCCCCACATTCATATTGGCGACAGATTAGTTACTTGAAAATATGGTACAGATGTCAAATATTCATATGAAGACATGTACCAACTTAAACTAAATAAAACTTTACCTGTATTTCCTTTGTATTGTCTGTAACTGGATCTCACAATTCACCAATATCTTTATATACCCCAACCATAAAATTAATATCAAGCTGGGATTTTTACTCTTCTCAAGCAATGTTTCCTTTTAAACCTTTTCCGTCCACTTGCTCCCCTAATTTCCTGACAGATGCTGGGGTGCAGGGTTACTGATGCCAACATCTCGCCATTGCTTCACACAAGTGGCCATCCTCATGTCTGAGCCGATGTCACCTGATTGTTTGACCGTGAAGGAGCATCACAGCTGGGCCTGATCCTGTCCTCACTAAGGTCCACGCAAACACGCACACACACACACACAAGTGCGTGGAGGGCAGTTTTATTTTTACTTCATAAGTTTTAACTCCACAATGTGCATGTGGCATCACTGGCAGGTTCCATGGGCGGGATCTTCCATACAATTCACGGTGTGTTTCACGAAAGGAGCCCTAGATATGTCCGAGCCACAGGCATGGCTGGCCGAAGGAAGTGGTCAATCCAAAGGGAGTCTTTACTATTATTAAGGCTTCAGGGTGGTCTGACTTAGGGTCTGACCAGAGGCCTGAAGGTTGAGAGGCTTGGGAGTGAGGGTTTGAAGGTCTGAGATAAACGGGAATTGGAGGTCTCTGTGGGGCTGGGGAAGGGTGATCAGAGGCTTCTAGTGTTTAAAGGCACCAGGAGGAGGGGAAGGCTCAGAGGCTTTGCCAGGCCATAGGGCTGAAGGCCTTGGGTTGGGGATATTGGAGGCAGGGGACAGACAAAGCCTTGGGCAGCATGATGGATTGGGGGAGTCGGAGGTTGGGGCATATTGGAGGAAGCAGGTGGCTGTCTCCGATCACATTGGGCTGGCAAGGCCCAAGGCCCACGAATAAAGAAAAGATGACTTGGATGAGGGAGTTGAAGGGTGGGTCAGTAAATTTGCAGACGATACGAAGATTGGTGGAGTTGTGGATAGTGAGGAGGGCTGTTGTCGGCTGCAAAGAGACATAGATAGGATGCAGAGCTGGGCTGAGAAGTGGCAGATGGAGTTTAACCCTGAAAAGTGTGAGGTTGTCCATTTTGGAAGGACAAATATGAATGCGGAATACAGGGTTAACGGTAGAGTTCTTGGCAATGTGGAGGAGCAGAGAAATCTTGGGGTCTATGTTCATACATCTTTGAAAGTTGCCACTCAAGTGGATAGACCTGTGAAGAAGGCCTATGGTGTGCTAGCGTTCATTAACAGAGGGATTGAATTTAAGAGCCGTGAGGTGATGATGCAGCTGTACAAAACTTTGGTAAGGCCACATTTGGAGTACTGTGTACAGTTCTGGTCACCTCATTTTAGGAAGGATGTGGAAGCTTTGGAAAAGGTGCAAAGGAGATTTACCAGGATGTTGCCTGGAATGGAGAGTAGGTCTTACGAGGAACGGTTGAGGGTGCTAGGCCTTTTCTCATTAGAACGGAGAAGGATGAGGGGCGACTTGATAGAGGTTTATAAGATGATCAGGGGAATAGATAGAGTAGACAGTCAGAGACATTTTCCACGGGTGGAACAAACCATTACAAGGGGACATAAATTTAAGGTGAATGGTGGAAGATATAGGGGGGATGTCAGATGTAGGTTCTTTACCCAGAGAGTAGTAGAGGCATGGAATGCACTGCCTGTGGAAGTAGTTGAGTCGGAAACATTAGGGACCTTCAAGCAGCTATTGGATAGGTACATGGATTACGGTAAAATTATATAGTGTAGATTTATTTGTTCTTAAGGGCAGCACGGTAGTATTGTGGATAGCACAATTGCTTCACAGCTCCAGGGTCCCAGGTTTGATTCCGGCTTGGGTCACTGTCTGTGCGGAGTCTGCACATCCTCCCCGTGTCTGCGTGGGTTTCCTCCGGGTGCTCCGGTTTCCTCCCGCAGTCAAAAGATGTGCAGGTTAGGTGGATTAGCCATGATAAATTGCCCTTAGTGTCCAAAATTGCCCTTAGTGTTGGGTGGAGGTGTTGACTTTGGGTAGGGTGCTCTTTCCAAGAGCCGGTGCAGACTCAATGGGCTGAATGGCCTCCTTCTGCACTGTAAATTCAATGATAATCTGTGATTAATCTTGGACAAAGGTTCGGCACAACATCGTGGGCCGAAGGGCCTGTTCTGTGCTGTATTTTTCTATGTTCAATGTCTCCGATCACATTGGGCTGGCAAGGCCCAAGGCCCACGAATAACAAAAAAAGAATTGGATGACTAATCACAATTCACATGTTACATGGTGTTCTGTGAATGAAGCAGCTATCAGCGAGGTTGTCTGGCCTTCTCCCGGCAGCCTGTCATTGGCCAGTGGCGAGACCTTCTGGTCCCACTGCTGTTAATAGGATTTCCCATTGAATCCACCCCACGCCGCCGGATACCCACAGCAGGAGGTCTCCCTTCAGCAGGACCGGAATATCCCACTGAGGTGACTAGCTGGAAGATCTCGCCCTATAAATTCAATAATCATTTTACAAAAACTGGAATACATCATTAATAAACTAAAGCAAAATTCTGCAATTTCCAAACAGTGTCCGTGAGCATTATTAGTCTTGATAAACTGATACTATTATAGCATCTATTGTGTTATTTCATAGAATTTACAGTGCAGAAGGAGGCCATTTGGCCCATCGAGTCGGCACCAGCCCTTGGAAAGAGAACGCTACCTAAGCCCACACCTCCACCCTATCCCCATAACCTAGTAACCCCACCTAACCTTTTTGGGATACTAGCTGCAATTTATCATGGCCAATCCACCTAACCTGCACATCATTGGACTGTGGGAGGAAACCGGAGCACCCGGAGGAAACCCACGCACACACGGGGAGGACGTGCAGACTCCACACAGACAGTGACCCAAGCGGGAATCGAACCCGGTACCGTGGAGCTGTGAAGCAACAGTGCTAACCACTGTGCTACCGTACCGCCCCCTATTTCCTAGTGCAAATATACACTTTTCTCATATCAAAATTGCTGTATGATGTCAGAACTGTCATAACCTTCCGATAAGATGTGGATAAGTTAAACTGAGGCCCAGTCTGTTCTCCGGCAGAAGTTTTACTAAACTCATACCAGGAAGGGCACGTTGCCTTATCAGCAAAGGTTGGAGAGGCTAGGTTTGTATCCACTGGAGTTTAGAAAGGTAAGAGGTGTCTTGATTGAAACCTTTAAGATCCTGAGGGGTATTAGCAGGGTGGATGTGGAGAGGATGTTTCCTCTTCTGGG